>NW_006436294.1:6209543-6212526 GCF_000325575.1 Pteropus alecto
GGGGGATGGCCAGCACCCTCCTTCCTTCCTACACTCGGGACAAAACGCCCAGTACGATGGGCACCCTCGTGAGGGGGTCTCTACGGACTCGCCGTCGACCCTGTGTGACCCCTGCCTCGCCGCGGGTTCCAAACGGGCCAAACAGAACTCAGAGTCCTTCCCTCCAGCTTCAGGGTTTTGTTTCATTTCCCAGAACCTTTCAGAAAACGAGTAGAGGCAGACCTCGTCCCACTGTCCCACTGTGCCTCACAGAGGGTTAGGGCAAAGACCCCCCACCAGCAAAAAGGCTATGACTCGCCTTCCTGCGGTGATCTGGACGGAACCAGCAGCACCTCCGAGGTCTGCCTGGACGAGCACACCCCACGGGTGCCCATACCGACCGGCCCAGCCTCCGGCATCCACGCACTGCGGTGGAAGGGCCACTGTGGAAATGCACGTTTAGAAGGAAAACCCTATTAAGTGGTATGAAAACAGTAAGTGGATTATGCTGTCACCCTCCAAGTCTGCGGATGTTTTAATCTTCTTAAAATGCCTCCTCTGAAAGTCACCTGCCAAGGAAGCAGGCTCACAACACTGTCAGGCCACGTCCAACGTCGCCAGCGTCCCCACTACCCAAACGCAGTGGGCTGAAAACGACCACTGTGTGTGCCGCCTGGTAAAGCTAACTCTTGGCAAGTTTCCTTCTGATTTCAGGCAGGGTCGCTTCCTTCTCGCAAGTAAGGTCCTATCTCCCAGGTCCCTGGAAGCATCTGACTCCACAAAGGCTTAGCATTTGATACCTTAAAAAAAAAAAAGCCCACTCGAAGAACATTTTGAAAGTTCCATGTCTAAAAAGATCCTTGTTCATCGATTTCGGTGGGGTAATTAAGCTAATCCAAACAAGGGGACCTTGTCCGGCACGGTGGGGGAGGAGCGGTGGGCCGGCTGTGGCTCCTGGTGGGGTCCGTCCCACCCCTTCCCATGTGGCCGCTCTTCTCCCGGGCAGCCTTTTCCTTCCCTGGTCAGATTTCCACTTGGCAGCGTTGACCCGCTCTCACGTTTCCTGGCCTGGAGTCAAGCGACCCACCTAACGGAGCTTGGCCGAGGCGCCTTCAGCAGCACAATCACGTTGCCATCGCGAAAACCTGGGGAACCAGAGGCCAGCGCGGAGCACCACCCTCCCTGTGCTCAGTGAGAACACGGCTTCCAGCACATTCCAGCCCCACAAATTACAGGCACGGCTCTGCCAGGGGTGTTCTCAAGGAGGGCACCGGCAATTTGGGGTTGTCTGCCACCTACGGCGCTGGCCAGTCACCCTCACTCTGTGCCAGCCCGCGAGGCTGTGAGTCACGAACCACCCCTGCTGGCTACTACACAGGGCTGGGCTACAGGGCTGCGGGAGGGGGCCGAGGGTGCAGACGGGTGCCGGGGACAGCAGGCACCGCAGGAAGAAAATGACAACGTGGCCCGGACCTCGGCACAGCCCCTCTCCTCTCCACCGTCCCTCTGACCTCAGGGATAACGCTGACCCCACAGTGAGCAGCCTCAAGGCTGGCTGCTGTCCTCCCCTGGGGACGGGGAGCCTCGGCTGCCGCCACGCTGCCTGCAGGGGGCACTCCCGGGCAGGGTCCGTTCCCAGGCTCCTCTGCCCCCTTCCCACCACCCCTCCTCTCCAGGAAGAAAAGCTGAGGGCGGAGAGAGCCCAGGGTGTTACAAGCCGCTGGCCACCTTGGAGCGCACCCAGACCGAGGTCTGCTCAGCTTCCCTGACGTGACGGGGGCCGCGGCTGCAGCACACATCTGAGAGGGGCAGGCAACTCTCACCGGCGCTGGGAGTAGCCCCGGGCAGTCTCCCCCGGGGGGGGGGGCATCCGGCCACGCCCACCACCTCTGAGTACCTAATATGCATTTTAAATGCATCTCAAATGATCCACTTCTGGTCTTTACAGCTGCTGCCCACAAAAACAATCAGCCTGAATGGGGCTGAAATTCTTGATCTCTAAGACAACCTATTTCCCTACCCTCCCACCAGAAGCACCTGAGTTATCACGCCTGGGCCATGCCACCTGGGGCCTGCACAGCTCCAGACCACAATTACGGCCTCTCCCCATCTTCTAGTAAATTCTGCAAAATCTCTCCCAAGCATTAAATCAACTCTTATGCTTTAACACATAATTCAGATCTAGCAGAAAATTATTCACATTTTTAAAGGAGGCTATGTTTCCAATGCCCGGCAGTGTGCCATATACTTCTTAATCAGCAAACCAATCCTCCAGCTTATTTTCTTCCTGTTTTCCTATAAGCACAAAACAGAGGAGACGAAAGATTCCCCTGCACCCTACTTGTCTGTCCATGACCAGAGGATGGGGGGAGAGGGCTGCAGGGAAGTCAGGGCACATGCACAGAATGGGAGGAAAAGTGACTTGGGTTTTCCCCGGACGAAACAGGTTGCGATTCTGACAATCACTTGACCCCACAACTGCTTCAATCACTCATCTTCTAAACCCTCCTTCCTTCCCAGGCCCCGGGCTAAGAGACGCCCCAATAAGCAGAAGCCACATGTCCCCTTTTGCTGGAGTCAGCTGAAGCATCAAAAAAAAAAAAAAAAAAGGAAAAAAAAAATCTCCCACGCCCTAGATCAAGTGGCCCTTCCCACTCCTCCCTAGCGACGACCCCCCCCCACCTTCTAGAAACATTATGAAGAGTTAGCCAGGAGGCCGTGCATGTCTCAACCCCCCGCCCCCATTCTGACACACCTGCCCTGGAAGAGGCCTGGGTGCAAGGCGCCCCCTGAGAACTCATCAGGAGGAATGCACCTCGGGGAAGAATGGGTTAAACCCAAAAGCTCGAGGAGGACGAGGCCGCCCAGGGGAGGGAAAGCGAAGCTGGGTGCGGAGAAACGTGAAGGACCTCCAGGGGGCCGCACCGACCCCTCTCCCCGACCGACCGGCGTGGCCACAGGAAGTCGAGGTGTCTTCAACGGTGCGGAGGAGACGAAACGCCGG
>NW_006436294.1:6213690-6221776 GCF_000325575.1 Pteropus alecto
CCCTCCCCCCCCCAAACGCCCTCCTCACGGAGAGGCCGGGAGAGCTTCGACACCCACCACCAGCCTAGCCCCTCCACGAACAAACACCCTTCTCCCGCCACCATCACCACCAGGTGCCTCAGCCATCACCACCAGGTCTCCCCTTCTCGGTCTCCCTCCTCAAACCCCCTACCTCGCCCCGGGCTGTCTCCCTCTCCCCGCTTGGCACACTCCCGACCCTGCCCCCTGACCCCCGCGTGCTAACAGCTGTCGGAGTGCCCTGGAGAGCTGGGCAGGACCCTGGGACCAGAGCCTCCCGCTCGCTGCCTGACCCATGCCAGGGCACTCATCCAGTGTCACCCCCACAAGCAAATTGGCTATAATCCATAGGATGAGGCTGCTGGGAACCAGGAGGACAAAGCTGAAGGAGGTGGCTTGACAAACAGAAACGGATGGTATAATGGGCTGAGGTCAAACAACCCTTCACCCTCACCAGGGTGTAGGTGGCTTCGGACCAATTACTTCACCCCTCAGAGCCGGGGTGTCCTGTCTGTAACGCAGAGATCATAAGACCCATCTCATGGGGCTGCTGAAGGGATTTAGAAATAAAGGGTGCGCTGAAGCCTCCAGAGCCGTTAAAATGGGAAAATCTGACAGTATCAAGCGTTGAGGAAGAGGTGGAGCGACTGGAACTCTCGTTCGTTGCTGGCGGGGATGCAGACCAGGCAGTTACCTCGGAAATCTGTTTACGTCCTATGACCTCGCAATTTCCCTCCCAGATGCGTACCTTACATAATCGCATTTCTGTTATAGCAACACTGTAATAACTGAAAATTGGAAACTACCCAAAGTACCCATCAACCGTAGAACAGATCCATAAATTGTGTTATATTCACACGGTAGAGCGACAGCAACGGCGATGAATAATGTACAAGTACACACAACAATGTGGATGACTCACAAACGATTCTGAGAAAGAAAAAAAAAAAGCCAGACCCCGAAGCATATGGGACTCCCCATAGATAAAGCGGTCGAAGTGTATACGTGGTGGTAACCTTGGAGGGAGGTGTGGCAGAGCCAGGGAGGAGACAGGAAGGAGGGATCCGGGGTGTTGGTAAGATTCGTTTCTTGATCTGGGTGCTGGTTATGTGGGTGTGTATGCGATACTTAATCAGGGGTCAATAAGAACGTCAGTGGTCTATGCACTAAAAGCCCAAAGTGACCCCCGTGACATGTCCTGTCTACCTGCCTCCCCTGCTGGGCTTTTGCTCCTGCGGCCAGAGGCAATCCCAGCTATGCTGTGTGCCAACGGCGTGGCCTTGGGCACCTGACAGCCTTTCTGAGTCCTCACCTGAAAGTGAGCCTTCTAATGACACGTAACTCACAAGGGGTCCTGAGGAGTAAATAACGCCTTTGTAAAAGACTTGATCTAGTAAGCGACACAGAGTCAGGATTTAATAAATTTGTTTAATTAGTCACTAAACACTGGTAATTATTAAATCTTCTTCATTTGCATTCATTCTGCAACCAATTACTGAGCACCTACTATGTGCCATGTACCATGCCAGATGCTGAGACGGGAGCTGGCAACGGGAGCCACTCTCTGCTTGAGGAGTCCGCGGTGGAGTGGGAAATGCACAGAGATAAGGGGAGTGGCCACAGAGCCCGGCACAGGCTGTGACGCACAGTAGGTGCTCTGTAAATGCTTCTGGAAGAATAAACGAGTGCACACGCTTTCATGTGAATTAAATTTGGAAGGCAGTTTCTGAGCCTGAGAAGTGGGAACATCAGATTCGTGTACTTCTATAACCTGAAAAATGACACCGAGATTGGCCTGAGAGCAAAGATGGGAAGAGCATGGCCTCCGCGTGCCCGGGCCAGAGCCCTGCATGTGTGGACTCATCTTCTAGGGGCTGGGAAGGTAAGAGAAGTGATGTGCACAGAACTCGATCAACCGAGGCGACTCAGGTTTTGCAGTGATTTAAAACTACAAACCCGCTCATTAATGGAGCCCCTTCCGTGCCTTTCTGGGTCTCTTCAGGGGCTTGAGGAGGAGGGGAAAAGAGCCGAGAAGCTGAAACAGTGTCCCTACTGGACTCGTCTCTTAGGGGACACCTCCTCTGCTCGTTTGCAAATCTCTTTCTTGGTTTGTTTGGTTTTTGGTTTTTGGTTTTTTTCTTGTTTTTTTTTTTTTTGTTTTTTTTTTTTAGCAACGAACACTTTTTAAAACAAATTTTTGCAAAACCCCAATATCTCAGTTAGCATGCCGATTCATCATCAGATAGGTCTGAGCACCTGTTCTGGGCCAGGCCAGCGCGCGTGCTGCACACTCACACACACACACACACACACACACACACACGCACGCACGTTCTCAGGACGCTGATTTCCGCTATGTCTGCCTGAAAGTCATCTCTCCCTTTCCTGCTTCCCCATGAGCCCGTCTCAGGTGTGGTGAAGAGAGTAGTGGGTACAGGGGCAGAATTCCGACTCTGCCGCTTCCCACTGGGTGACCTTGAGAAGAACACCTAATCTACGCGAGCTCCAGGTGGGCCCACAGCCCACAGGTCCCAGATCTTAAGCAAGGACAAGCCTCCCATTGCCCATGATGGAACCTGAGAGCTCAGAGGACAAGGCCTGCCCAGGTGTCCTGGGCAGCGAGGGGCCTTCAGAGCAGCCTCAGCCCCAAGGGGGACAAATCCACAGCGGGACCCCCAGGTGATCGAATTGCTGAGAGAGCCGCCGCCTCCCTGAGGTCATGTAAATTCCCAGGGTCACACAGCCACTTGGGGTCATAAGTCCTCTCAGGGTCATATGGCCACTTGGAGGGTCATATGACTATCTGGAGTCATATGGCTTTCCAAGGTCATATGTCTTGTTGGGGTCAGATGGCTACCTGGAGTCATACAACTGCCTAGGGTCATACAATTACCAGGAGTCATATGGCTACCTGGTCATAGGGTGACCCAGGGTCATATGGCCACTGGGGGTGGCACAGCTACCCAGGTCACATGGACACCTGGGATCACGGGTGTGTCTCATTGGAAGCCGGGGCTCCGTCGCGACCATTCCCCTGCCTCCGTGCCCTGGCGGGCCCTACCGCCTCCTGAGCCTTGACTCCTCATCTGTAAGGTGGCCAGATGCTGCTTCAAGAGCATAGGCTGTGGCGAGGAGTACATGAGGACAAGGTGGCACCGGGCCCACCCAGCACGGGGCCCGTGCCCAGCCAACGGCCGCAACGCCAGAGACCAGCTGTGGCCAAGGGGGCACGCACCCTCCCAGGCTGGGCAGACCCAGAGGTTCTCCGGGAGGGAACTGGGCTGGAAAGGGGTGCCCGGCGGCCTGGGCGCGGCCCGGCAAAGGCCTCGTGCTGGAGCACACGAGTCTAAGACAGGACAGGCGGCACCCAGCCTGGGACAGGCCGTGTGCGGGGAAGGCCAGCTGAAGAAGCGGCAGGGTCCACCCTGGGCGGGGAGGGTGGCACTTCTTCTGAAGCTGTCCTACGTTCCACGATTAAGCATGCAGCGTCAATAACTAAAACAGTAAAATAGGACACCGCCTTCAGCCAGATTGGTGGGGCCTCACCTGCCGGGCTGCAGGAGTCGGCGTCATTCCTGCGGGCGAGGGAGACTTGGGAAGTCTTTAAGGGGCCAGATGGGGACCCCGGGAAGGCAGCAGCTATCCCATGCTGGTGAGGGGTGAGGAGTGGCTGGGGCCGAGCGGGGTGGGAGAGGAGGCTCCGCAGTCAGGGCTCGTGACGGAAGGTACGTGTGGACAGGGCTGCACTCTGCACGCAGGCGACAGTGGCTGCCATCCTGTAATCCCTACAGACCTCGTGGGTCCTTCCTTCTCCCCTGTCCCTCCTAGCCATCTTGGAGCCATTGAGCAAACGTCTGCCTTTCCCTCTCCGCTTCTCCCAGGGTGTTTGCTCCTTAAAAAGTGGGCGATGCTCACCCCCAAGGGAATCCATCGCAGCTGAGGGCTCGTGTGATCTAGTGTCACAGGGAGGAAATTTACCTGAAGACGGTGGAGCCCTACCGAGGGTTCACGAAGCCTCCCCACGGGCGCGTGCACGTGCACGTGCACACCATGGCTGGCACGCCGGCCTCTCGATTCCCTCCCTGGCCTGGCCCTGAAGAATGACTGGCGACAGCCTTCCCCGTAACCGAATCTATGGGCCCCGCTGCTGCAGGAGCCCCCAGGTGATGAGCAGCCCACTCGCTGGCAGGGGGGAGCACCGGTTCCCCGGGGACTCAGGAGGCCTGGGGTGGGGACGGCATGGGCCCTGGACTGCCAGGGTCATGGCCCCAGCTCTCCCCCTTCCCTGCCAACCACGCACGGGACCCCACACTCGGCACGGCCCCGCACGTGGTTTCCTGTTCCGCTCTTGCTGTTCTGCAATTTCTAGTGACTTGTGAACGAGGGAACCTGAGTCTTTATTTTACACCGGACCGAAGAATGATGCAGCCCGCCTGCTGTGAAGCAGCGTCTCTGCTTCTTTGCACCTTCGTGTTCTCGTCTGTAACACAAATGCACGGGGGCAGAGCTCGTGCTTGTCTGGCTTGGACTCGCGAGCCTCGGAGTGATAAAGAACAAGGGCCATAAGGAACTGAATACCCACTTGGGTTCCGCCTAGTCCAGGCCACCTCACATGCACAGAAGCCCCGTGCTCTCTGTGTCCGTGTCCTAGAAGAAATGGCGGCTCAGTGAGCCTGGGTGGCGGGCCCCGCCTCATGCAGTGGATACTTGGCCGAGCTAGGATTTGAACTGGAGGCCACCTGGCTCTGCGTCCTTGTGCCCTCTGCCCAAGGTCACAGGGCTTGCAAGGAGCTCCCAGACTGTCAGAGCGGGGAGCTGCCCTTCTTCTTGGCATCTCAAGTCCAGTTGTCAGGACAGTGAGGGAGGGAGGGGCAGGGCCTCTTCAGCTCAGCTGTGAACCAAATGACCTGGAGAAGATGCAGGGATCCAGCCGCCCACGGCAGGTGGCAGGGTGGGGCGTCTGGCAGGATTTCTCAGAATGAAGGATGAAGGCAGGTGATATGTGGGGCCACCCCACCCAGGGCCCCTGGCGTAAGCCACACCTGCTGGAGTCAACAAAGGCAGAGTTGGCCTCTGGGGTGCTCTAGCCAGGTCACGGCCCTCAGCCAGGCGGCCACCTCCAGACTCCCAGCTCCACTCCTGCTCGGCCGGCCTCCCTCCTTGCCACTGCTCACTCCGTTCCGCCTGCCGGCAGTCCCCTCGCTCCTCCTTGGGCCTGCCTGTCCCTTGTGCGCCTTCTCCAGGAAGCCCTCTCAGACCACCCCAGTGTGGGGTTATCCCTGCCTCCCCCAGCATGTGGCACAAATAAAACTGGGCTTTGATTATGTCCTCGATCACTGTTTACAGAGCATTCTACTCTTTACAAGGCACTTTTCCCGTCCACGGTCTCATTGGAATCTCACAAGAACCCTGCGGGGTCAGATGGTTCTTAGCCCCGTTTTGCAGATGGGGACCCAAGAGGTGAGGAAAAGGTCTGAGCTCATGTGGGGCTGTGACTGCACAATGGCTAACATTTACTGAGACCTCCTTGGGTACCAAAAGCTGGCCTACATGATTCCCACCCATCCATCCATCCACCCACCCATCCATCCATCCACCCACCCACCCATCCATCCATCCATCCATCCATCCATCATCCACCCATCCACCCATCCATCCACCCATCCATCCACCCACCATCCATCCACCTCCAACCACACATCCATTGACCAATTCATCCACCCATCCATCCCTCCCTCCATCCATCCATCCATCCATCCACCCACCCATCCGTCCATCCATCCATTTATTCATTCATCCCACTCTGTGCCAGGCACTGTCATAGATGCTGTGGGACCAGCAATGGAAACAGACTGACACCACCCCCTCCTCCCGAACCTGCATCCGAGTCGGGAGACAATGAACAAGTAACCGTGAGTTAGGGGCTGAGCAGATGCGGGCGGGGGAGGGAGTGCCGGGGGTCAGGCGAGGTCGCTTATAAGGGGACTTTGCGGAGAGGGCTGAAGGAGGGGAGGGAACAGCCCCAAAGTGTCCACCTCAGAAGCCAGCCTCGTCTCTCCCGGCCTGTCTGCCTGGCCCTTGCCCCAGCCTCAGCCGCCTGTCCCACGACCCTCTCAGACGGGCAGGATGGGGCCTTCCCGCCTTGCTGGTTCGTGGGTCCGTGACTGGGCACAGGTCCACACCTGGAGAAGCACCAAGGGCCAGGGAGAGAGAGAATGTGTGAGTGGGCGGCAGATCCTGGCCTTGCTCACAGTCGCTCCTTGTCTGGGGTGCTGGGGTCGGGGTGGGGAGTCGGGTCACACAGGAAGCAGCACCCCCTTAGAAGCTAGCCCGAACGGGGCAGCGTCCCGGCCCTGCTGCCCTCCGAGTGGTCAGGTGTTCATTCAGCAAAGAGCGCAGACCGTCTGCGAGGCGCCAGGGGCTCGCCATGCGTGTGTGACGCAAACAGACGCTGCCGTCGAGCAGCTCGCGTTCTGGTGAGGGGGGGGAGACGTAGCGACGACGAGGTCAGAGGGTCCCAGGGGCAGAAACGCCACTGAGAGAGGAAACCGAGGCCGGAGGGTGGGAGGGGCGCTGCTGTCCACAGCGGGTGGCCAGGGAGGCCTCCGGAGTGGGCGCCGTGTCCAGAGGGTCTGGGCAAAGAAGGGGCACATCGGACTTACTGTTTTAGAGGGTCCCTCGGGCCAGTGTCTGGAGAGTGACCGCGGGGCAGAGGCAGAGCGGGACCATGGGGGCTTCTGTGCCCGTGTCGGGGAGAGCCGACAGTGACGAGGGGGAGCGGTGGCTGGATTTTGGATAAACTGAGAAAACACAGGGTGGGCTGCTGGATGGGCCTTGGGATGCGGGAGCAGAGCTGTTACTAGCCGCGAAAGCTTGGCTAATCCTCCCGCAGCCTCAGCCTTCTCGCCTGTAAAATGGGGTGAGGGGACCTCGCCGCCCAGGCTCTGCAAAGTGTGGCACTGAAGCCAGCCCTCATTCACTCAGCGAAGACTCAGAGGCCCGACCGGTGCCAGGCACTGGTCTGGGCCCAGGGGACATGATAAGTGCTTCACAAATAGTGGTTCCCTTTAAAACGAATAAACAGTGCAGGGGAGAGGGCTGGATCCTAAGGCAGCGAAGCGTTGATGGCGTGATCGAGGCCCCGCTGTGATGGGGGTACGCGGGTCATTTTGGACCAAGGGTGGCGGCCCTGTCGGGTGGCTGCCTGCCGCAGGGTCTGTGTTGTCTGACTGAGGCGGGCAGCCCAGGAGAAGTTGCCGGGGGCAACCGGTACCCGGAGCCAAGAACCGCAGGCTGCGGAGGGCTGACCCCGTTTCCGAGGCGGCGGCGGCCAGGAGGCCTGTGTCCCGTGGTGTTTGCTGAGCCCCTCTTCCCAGGATCATCCCCTCCGCAGCTCGCCAGGAGGCAGCGTGGCTGAGCAGGTGCTGCCCTCCGCCCGCTGGGAAGGCAGGAGCTGACAGGCATCACACAAGGGGTGGGCAGCTCGGCCCCTCCTTAATCTGCAGTCCTGGGAAAGCAGCCCCAGGCCCACCCCTGACTGGGGCCCAGAGCTGGGGGCTGGGGTGGAGCTGAGCCGACACCCCTTTCTCCAGCTGCCAGGTGAAGAAGGGGTGGAGCAGATGAAAGGCGTCGTGACTCAGTAAATAGGGTCAGGCTCAGCCAGGGAGCAAATAGGGTCAGGGTTCAGTCGGTAAGACTGAAGCCAGTGACACACCAAGGGTAGGACGAGGGCTTAATGTGTGACCAGATTTAGGGCTCAGTCTGTGACAAGTGCCAAGCCTCGCTCCGTGAGCAAGGTCAGAGTTCAGCCTGGGACTGGGATCAGGGTTTAGGGTGTCGCTAGGATTCAGAGTTTAGCGTGGATCAGGGCTCGGGCTGTTACTCGGATTACGACTGGTCTACGCGTGGCGCGAGGGCTGTGACTGACAGCGGGACCCGGCTCGGGCTGGTGCTCACGGGGTGAGGGGGCAGCTGCGACCCCGTGGCGGACTCGGGGCTGCACAGCTCAGCTCCACTCATCTCTCCCTCGCTGTGCTGAAGAATCATCCACTCCGTGACAGGCACTGTC
>NW_006436294.1:6221835-6234195 GCF_000325575.1 Pteropus alecto
CCAGACTCAAGGGTCGCTTAGCTGTAGTCTCAGCCCGAAGGCACCTCCCGCCTCCCAGGGGCTCAGTCAAGTTCATTGTACAAGAGGCTCCGAGGCCCAGAAAGCGCCAGGGATTTGAAGCCTGGTTCATTGGAGGGATTGGGCAGAGGGCATTCTAGGCGGAGGGCACTGCTTGAGCGAAGCCTCGGAGGCTGGCCAGGTTGGAGCCGGGGAACCTGGTTGCCAAGGTGAGCTTTTGGCCAGTGTCGGGAGCCGGGAGCTGGCTGAGGACAAATCTGCTCAGTCATCAGACTGCGTGTCAGGCCAGCCTCTTTGCACAGAAAAGCCATGCTTGCCATGGACTCAGAGGCAGCCCCGGCCAGTTCCCGCCAGGTGACAGTGTGATTGCTTTGGTGGGCACTCCCTGCCCCAGAGGCCACCCACCTCGGGCGGACCAGGATGCAGCAGACAGTGGGAGGGGACGAGAGTGTGTGAGGGGTGGAGGGACAAGCGTGGCTGGCGGGAAGGACAGTGTGGACTGCCCTGGGTGAACCATGAGCAGCGAGGGACACTCAGTGGGGCCCGGGACACACATGGAACTCTGCAGAGGCGCTCCCAGCCACGCACCGTTTCTGGGTGCTTGACTCAAGCCCCTGTGGCCTTGAGCTCCCCAACCCCGGGCATATAGACCTTGGCCTTGGAGACCTCCCGGCCATCTGTGCAGAAGTGTGCAGGACCGGGCAGGGAATGCTGGCTCCCACCTCCCGCAGACTGCGGCCTCAGCCCCCGGCCTGGCCCACCTCACACCTGCTCTCACAGAGCTGAAGGGTCACCTTTCTCAAGCAGAATGGGACCAGGTCCTGCCCCTGTGTAACACTCTGGCTGTTCTCCTGCCCTTGGCCCCTGGACCAGGCCACCAGCTACTCCAGACCTTGGCTGCAGCCTGGCGCATGTTGGGGCAGCTGCTGGTCCATGGCAAGGCTCCGGGGTGACAGTGGGGCTGTCCGAGGTGCAAGGGTTGCCTCCCAAACAGGCAGAGAGCAGGGGGCACTCCGAGGCCCCAGAGCAGGGATGCCTGGGGTGTAGGCAGGCTTGGGGTGCAGGCAGGCTTGGGGGTACAACTCCGGGCCACACAACTCCAACAGCTCAGTCAACCCTCAATGACCCATTTCATCCCAGGCGATGCCATGCGGGGAGGGGAGGAGGCCCACCCATTCCCTTTGCTCAGAGGGGGAAACTGAGGCCCAGAGCAGTTAGGTGACGGATGCAAAGCCACCCAGCCGTCAGGCAGAACCGGGGCTGGACCCCACGCGGGCCGACCCCAGAGCTGGAGCTCTGAACGCCAAGACTGTCAGGGCCATCGCGAAGGGACGCTGGTGCTGTGCAAGGGGCCGGAGGCAGCTGGGCAATTGGGGTGCTGGCGGGTCCTGCTCCAGTACTCTCCCGGCCCCCAGAGGGCCCTGCCGGCCGCACCGCTCGCGCCGAGGCGTCCCAGCCGCGGTGTCGCGTGAGCCTGAGCGCACAGCGGCTGGCATCGCCGCGCCCTTTCCTCCCGTGGCTCGTTGGAGCGTCGCTGAACTCGGGGGACTCCACCTCATCCCCATGGACAGACGGGCGGTGACAGGAGAGCTCTGACCCCTCTGTCCATCGCCCCAGGCCGTCCTCAGGGCCAGGAATAAGGTCACTGTCGTCTTGCAGGGGTGGGGTGCGGGGATGGGAGGAGGCCCACCCAGTTCCCGCCCGACCTGCTGGGTCGGTTTGGTCCTGCCAGCGCCCCACGCCTGGGGAGCCCGCCTGTGCCACCCCTCCACTGGCTCTCTTTAAGAGCAGGGACTTTTAGAGTCTGCTGTGAGCATGAGGGTGCGGGCCCTTGGGGTACCCCAGTCTCCAGAGAGCACTAGTTCAAGGAGCTGGGCAAAGCCTCGAGCTCACCAGCCTCACAGGTGAGCACAGGTGTCCAGGCCTGCACAGACTCCGAGGCAGGTGTGCTGCGGGGGGCCCGGCTCAGGACACAGACAGCCCCGTCTATGACGTGGACAGGTCACATTGCCGGTCAGGGCCTCGGTTTCCACATCTGCTCTAGGTAGGCAATGAACATCCCTCATGAAGCCTGGGGAATGGTCTGTCGAGTGACAGCTCGGAGTTGGGGTCCACCCCTGCTCCCCACCAGGCTCAGCCCCCTAGTTTCAGGGTGGGGTCAAAAAGCATGGCCTGGAACCAGAGACAGATGTTCAAGTCCCTCCTCCCCCCTCTGCTGGCTATGAAGTCAGACAAACTGCTCCCCTCGCCGTGCCTCGGTTTCTCCATTTGTAAGGGCACGTGGCACTCTCACGAATGATTGGGAGCATTCGATTCTCCGATGCCACGAAGAGAGACTTGTGGCCGTCAAGTGTGGGGGAGCCTGGGACTCGCGATGGGAATCCGTGCCCATCCGCACGTGCTCTTCCTCAGACCCGCGGGTGAACACGTGCGCACACATGTGCATGCACAAACATGTGCACACCCACGTGCCACACACACTCACCTACATATGCCCACAGATCCGCGCCCTGCCGGGAGCGCCCACTCACCTCCCAGCGCACACACGCACAGCCTCTCGGCCCTCCACGCCCGCGTCCAGGCACGCCTGAGAGCCCGCACTGCTCAGCTTCTCGCCCTGCTCTCTCCTCGGACGCCCGCTTCTGAAGTTCCTGACTTCTGAGAGTCAGCCCTGCTTCTGAAAGTGCCAGCCCCTCCTTCCTGCTGCCTCCCGGGCCCCAGCGGGGGTCCTCGCAGACCGATGTCACCTCCACCCATTCCTCACCCGTTGATCCCAGAGCATCTGTTTGCAGGCTGCTTTCCACCCCTGGGTCCAGCGTCAAGCCTTGGGGAGGCTTCGGGGACCCCTGCTTTCCAGGGGGTGCCCAGCCACACACTCCTTTTGCCACCTGGGATCCTGGCTCCCACACTCGCCACTGGGTGATGTTGGGCTCCGTAACCTACAGTGGGGACGGTGACCGTGCCCTCCCATGGACCGTGGAGCACCATGAGCGTGGGGCTGGCCATACAGCAAGGCTCCATGAAGGCGGGGTGGGGGGGGCGGTCTTCCTGCTAACAGGGGGATTGTTGCTGGCTCTGGAGTCAGATGAGTCACCTGACTGAGGCCCCTGCTTGCCCCTCGAGGCCCTTCTAGGACACCAGGCCCCTTCTCCAGACTCCTCCAGCAGTGAGTGGGAGAAGTGGCCACACCCACAGCCTGCACTACTGACCTCCACCTGGCCGAGCCTCAGTTTCCTCATGGGATGGAATGGGATGCACCCTGGCCGCAGGACTTGTGGGACTTGTAAGAGGCTGTCCACGTGGAATGCCTCCGATACAGACGTGCCGGGGCAGCTGGGACGAGACGCAGATTCTTCAGCCCCAAGGCCAAGGCACCCCTGAGACATGCGCTCCTTCCAAAAGCTTCTCCAGCTCCTTGAGGCCGATAGGGAAATTTGAGTGCTCCGGCTGGGTCCTTGTGCTGTGCCACCCTGGGTAACCACGGTGCAGGCACATGGTCTGTCACCGGCTCTGAGCGCTTTGGGGCAGAGTAGGGTCTTGCGCAGCACGTGACAGGTCCTCACTGTTGAAGAAGAGAGGAAAATCAGCAAGAATCCAGCCTGGTCCTGAGCCCCACCTAATATCTCGCTGGCCACCTAACGTCACCCCCAGTAGCAGCACCCCACTTCCTGGAGGAGAGGCTGAGGTCCCGTGGCTTAGTCCAGGTGCCTGTGAGGCCCAGGCCCTGAACCTCACGGGCCGTGGCCTGCCCATGTGGCACAGTGTGGGACCTGCCGTTGACACGAATTCCACTCCCATAGGCCACACTCGCCCAGGGACGGGGAGGGCAAGGCAGGGCTAGCCCGTCGGCGACTGAAGAAACGGGGCTCCCGGGCGTGAAGGACTCACGGAGGAAGATCACGGTGGCTCGGCTCCCACCCGAGAGGGACTTGGTTCTCTGTGCCTCGATTTCGTCATCTGCGAAACGAGTCCGTGCTGTAGGCCTTGCTGCCGCTTATGCAGCGAATGCAGGGCTCAGGGAGTCCTGGGGGGCGGGGAGCGTTTGAGTCAGGCAGCACGAGGGGCCAGTCTCTATCACACTACAGACAAGATGCGGAAAAGTGTGCAAAAACACCTAGGCCTGGAGATCTGCTCGAGGCCAGGCAGCCCTCCTGGGAGTGGGCGGGGCGGGGCGTGTGCAGCAGGCTGTGGGAGGCTCCCCACCTGCACGAGGAGGGTGTCCGGAGAGAGGCGCAGCTGTCAGTGGTCGGCCATGCTCCCCATCCTTGCACAAGCCGTTCCTTCTGCCGGAATGCCGCTCGGCGTGCCCACGTTCTTCACCCCATCCAGACTGAAGCAAAAAGCAACCTCACTCACAGAGTCTCCTCACCACGACCAAGACGTGAGCGCAAAAGCAAAGCCATGCTTGGGCCGGCTCAGGATACACATCCCGAGAAGGCTTGCTGGAGAGGCTTCCAGGGGAGGTGACTTCACAGCTGAGATTTGGAGGCAAGAAAGGACCTGGGGTGGGGGTGGGGGGACAAAGGTAGTGGGGCGAGAAGCCTGAAGTCCAGCCCCGCTCTGCCTCTCTCTCAGCCTGCTCCTCCGAACAGAGCTAGTCGGCCCCCTTCAGAATTGTTCTAAGCATCAGAGAGGCCGACGGGGCTCAGCAGAGCGCAGACCACTGGCCCCGGTGGGGTTTCCACTGGCTTGTCTCTGATCGAGCTCCTGGGGTGCTCATCGTGGGGTTTTCTTTTGCAGGTGTTCCTCGGGGGCCAACCCAATCGTCATCGCAGCCCGCTTGACGGGGAAGAGGCCTGCCTGGCTCACGGCAGGTGGAAAACAGCATCCTGGCTCCGCGTGCGGTGGCCAGGAAGGAAGATGCCGAGGCTACTCCCTGGGCAGGGCAGGACCCGCGCCCATCCGTGGGAACTGTCACCTGGGACCCGGGGAAGAAACAGCGATACCCCCCGGGCGCCCACAGCCAATTAGCCGAGGAGGAGGAGGCTGTTGCAAGGGCTCAGATTTTGAAATTTCTCTGTGATAACCACCCAGTGAACTTGATTCTCCCACAGGCTGGGATCCACCTCTCCACAGCCACCCTCCCTCCCGGCGACCCCACAGCCCCTCTGCACCCGGCGGAGTCCCGGACCACTTCTTAACTGCCGGACCTCCCTCGTCTGTGAAACGGGGTGGCGAGTCTTCCCTTCTGGAGATGTCATGGGTCAAATTGCACCCCCATATTCACATACTGGAGCCCCAGGTCCTCAGAACACGACCTCATTTGGGGATGGGCCTTCACAGAGGTGGCCCAGCGAGGTGGGTCATGGGCCCCGACCCCACCTGACCCGACGGCCGGCCTGTGAGGAGGGAAGTCTGCACGCAGGAGCCCGGGGAGAGCGCGTGTGACCGCACGGCGTCTGCGGGCCAAGGTGGGCCTCGGACAGACTCTCCCACGGCCTCGAGCAGCCGAGCCCGCGACACCCTGATCTCAGATTCCAGAACCGCGACGGTGTGAGTGTCCTCGGTCTGGGCCGCCCCGGCCGTGGTGTTTATTGGTCACGGTGGCCTGAGCTGACTAATACAGGGAGGTGGTTTAGATCATTTAGCTGAACGAGCATGAAGTGCCCTGCACAACATCTGGCAGACGTGGGCTTCCAGTAAGTGTGGGTGATCGCATTAATATTAAAAAGCATATCACACCCTCCACAAAGCGAAAACAACTCCCAGAACCTGGCATTCGGCAGCTGGGTGAAAGCAGGGCTGGTGTTGACCTCTGAGCCCTTGATGGGGAGGGAGCACGGTGGAGCCGAATGGTTAGGAATGCAGACAATGTCTGAAGGCCCGTAGGTGCCCGACTTAACCCCTCTGTGCCTCAGTTTCCCCATCAGCCAACAGCGTTTTCCCCGGGGGCTGTGAGGATTGCGTGGGGCAGGGGTCAGCAAACTCTGGACAGGGCCAGAGAGTAAATATATTCTTCTCGGAGAGGCGAACTTGTCCGTTGAACTACTCAGCTCCTCAGGTGAACCTGAAGGCGGCCCTAGACAACATGTAAAGGAACTGGGCGTGGCTGTTTCCAATGAAACTTTATTCCCGGACACTGAAGGTCGAATTGCATATAATTGTCATGTGCATTGAAAGACCTGTTTAGGTCTTTTTTTAACCATTTCACAATGTATAAACCATTCTCAGCTCAACGTCTGCTCATAAAAAGGTGGCTGGCCAGCTTCGGCCCGCGGGCCCTGCCCTCAGTGAAGGGGACCCCTGGCCGCTGGGAGGCGCCGGGCAGGACGGCTGCATCACCGTCGAGCTCCGCACAAGACTCAGTCTCCGGAGACTTTTTGAGATTCACCGACTCCGTGTGGGAGAGCGGCTGTCTCAGCGACTTTCCTAACAGAAGGGTCTTGAGCACCTACTGTGTGCCCAGCCCCGTGTGAGCGCGTCCGCACGTCATGTCTCTCTCAAGCTGCACCACGGCCCTGAGGAGTAGGTCCCCTCCGTACAGCCCCATTTCACAGAGGGGCCGACCGCGGCTCAGAGGTCAGTTACTCTGCACCACCTCCCTGCCCCCTCTGTGAGCCCGACCCCGAGGGACTGTGTGTGTGTGGGGGGGGTCGGAAGGGGTGGGGACTGGGGGGTGGGGGAGGATCGCAGAGTGAGCGAGTGGAGGAGGTGGTCAGAGGAGCAGAGAGGAAGAGGTGAGTGACAGGCAAAGGCCGAAGCAGGGGTGGGGTGGGAGGAGGGCATCCCCAGCAGAGGGAATGGCTTCTTCCAGGGCTGAGGGCCCAGATGTGGGGAGCGATGTGGCACAGTTGGGACAGATGGAAGGCGGGGTTAGCAGTGAGAAATGACACTGAGTCATAAGAAACATCTACTGGGTGTGAAGCACTTTCTCTGAGGGCAGCAGGAGCCAGGGCCCGGCTGGAAGCAAGGGAGGGTCAGACCTGACTCGCGGTCGACCGGCTCCCTCTGAGCCGTGCGGACGGTGCCAACGCCAGTCACGGAAGAAACTTCAGATTACCTGGTAGCCATGTTATAAAAAGGAAAAAGAAATTGATGAAATTTATTTGAATAATATATTTTATTTAACCTAACATTCAAAATATTATTTCAACACATCATTATTTAAAAAAAACAACTCATCGAGAGAGCTGACATTATTTTTCTCATACTAGGTCTTCACAGTCAGACAGCTCAGTACGGACCTGTCACGCTTCGAGTGCTCAGTAGCCACGTGCGGCTAGTGACCGCCGTCTGGGACAGAGCAGGTGCGGAGGCCGGAGCGGAGGCATGGAGGCTGGCGGGAGGTTGCCGTCCAGGGCCGAGTTGTGGTGGGCCGAGGGCCACCGGCCTAGGCAGGGCACACAGGAAGGACCAGCCCCCGATCGCAGAGAAGGTGGAGGCAGGTCTGGGCTCTGTCAAGTGTACAGTGTGTGGGTCGCAGAGCAGAACTGCATGCGTCCGCGTCAGCCCAGACAGCTGGTGTCCCCAGCCTGCTGGGTCAGCCACCCGGCCCCTGGCCACCCCCCACTCCAGACTAATGTGAGGCTTCCTGTCCCAGCTGGAGGGTGACCCGAGGCCTGACCCCCGTGGCCCTGGTGGATGAGCCCGGAAGGAAGGCCTCCTCCTTGATGCACTTTGCTGCAGGCGTCTGGCGGGGGCTTCCCCGGGACTCCCTTGGGGAGCGCTGCACAGGCCGGTGGGCGCTCAGCCAGGGCCGCCCCCGGCAGCTGCACGAGGCAAGGGCTGCCGGGGTAGGGAGGGCCAGCACCCAGCACCTGGGGCCCCGAGGGGCTCCCCACAGCACCCGGACCTGGGAGCATGCCAGGGCTGCCCCCACAGAGAGCCGGAGCTCTGAGGGAGCCTGCAAGCAGGCCAGCAGGCGGCTCTCTCTCCAGCCCCGGCCCCGGCCCCAGGATTCAGAGTAGCAGAGAACGGGTCAGGAGCACACCTGGCTGCGTGCCTGGGGCGCGGCGCATCGCCTCCCTGAGCCTCCGGTTGCTCCTCCGTGAACTGGGAGCTTTGGGACACCTCATGGGCCAGGGTGAGAATCCGACAAGCTCACGTGTGCCCGTGGGTCCCTGCTGAGAACTATCTGCGGCCACATCATGAAAATTTCGGGCCCTGGTTCCTCATTTCTGGTCTGCGGCCTCCTCTCTCCTGAGCTGAACTTGTAAACCCTGCCTGCTCTGGAGTTGACTCAGTCATGCTCCTCGTTCACCTTCCTTTGGGATAAGGATTGGGGTCCTCCAACGAGCCTTGGGGTGTCCACCTCTCTCCTCCCCCTCCAACATTTTTGAGCGCCCATTATGTACCAGGCGCTGTGCTAGGCGCTGGGGACTCGGCTGGGAAGAAGACACAAAGCCTTGGCCCCCTGGAGCTGGCAGCCTGGGAGCTGACGCTCACCACTCAAACGGACAGTAAATGCAAAATCGTGACTTTCAGTCCTTTGGAGAGATACTCGGCCGCATTAGGAGGGCGCATGGCAGAGGGAACGGGGCCTGGGAAGTGGCTGTGAGAACTGGAAGCAGCACAGGACGCGGGTGGGATCGGGAGGTGTGGGAGAGAGCAGCAGCCGCCAACGTCGTGTGTGGCAGGGGCTCCACCGCTGGGCCCTGTGGGCAGAGGCTGGGGACAGGGCAGGGCCCGCAGGCCTGCCGCCCAGGGCAGGCCAGGGATGCCCGTCTTCTCACAGGAGAGCAGCAGGAGCCGGGGAAAGGGGACGAGCGGGGGTGGTGGTGGTGGCTCTCCCCTGAGAGATCAGCCTGGAGCCCTGGGAGAGGGCTTGGAGGGGGCAAGGGTGAGACCCTGGGCTTGCACAGGACGGGAGGGGCCGGAAAAGGGAGAAGTGGGTGGCTGCGTGGGGGAGGCAGGAACCGCCAGGCCCGCCGACAGGTAGGCCACGGGGGCTGGCGTGTGTGGATGGGCGTCGGTGGCGCTTCCTCCCTTCTCAGGGACCTCTCGCACGTGGAGGGCGCTCTCCTGGGTGCTGCTCCTGGCCGCCCGCCCCTCCCGTCTGCTCCGATCGCTGGGTCTGGGAGGAGGCCGTGCGCGTGCTCAGTCCAGGAGCCTCGCCCGCAGGCGCTGCGCCCTCTGCGCATGCCCAGCCCGGGGAGCCCGGCCCGCAGGCGGCGCGCCCTCTGCGCATGCCCAGCCCGGGGAGCCCTGCCCGCAGGCGGCGCTGAGCTGTGCGTGGCCAGGCTGTCCCTTTTGGGAAAGAGAGTGGAGGATGGATCCAACACCCACTGCAACCCTGTTCCCTCAATCTGCATATGCAGCGTTTGACTGGGAGAGGGGGATGGGGACCCCGGCCAAGCCTTTGGAGGGTAGGACGGGCTGGGAGTTTAGGGAAGGGGAGGGACCCCAAGGGCCTTTCCCCCTGTGCCTGTGTGGCCCTGGACGCTTGCGTCACCCTCTGAGCGTCATTTTCCCCGGCCGTAACTGGGAGAAGGGCGCCTGTGTGCTTGCCTGGAAGGGACTCTGCAAAGCCAGACTAGCTCAGCTTTCAAGTTCTAGGTCCCGGGTCCACACGCACAGGCTCTGTAGCCAAGGACCTGGATGGGTGTGGGGATGAAGTGGGTGGGACCGGGGACGAGACAAGATGCGGGCAAGTGGTGGGCTCTGAGCCGGCAACTGCTCCTGTCCTCAGTATCAGGAGGCCGCGTCAGGCCCACCCCTAGGTTCATAGCCCCTCTCCGTGAATTAGAAAAAGGCACCTCCTCTGAGCGGGCACAGGCCCTTCGGCTCACCGGGTTGGCCCTGGCTCGGCCCCTCAGAAGAGACACAGTGGTCGTCTTCTTAGGCCTGGGGGCATCGCAGCTCTTCATTCCTGCCCCATCTCTGAACTGGGGTGGGGCCACGTGACTGGTTCTGGCCAATGAGTTTGTGAGCAGGTTCGGGGCTCAGAGTGTAACCAGGATCAGGACTCAGCATGTGACCAGGATCAGGGCTGAGCCTGTAACCAGGGTCATAGTCAGTGTGTGACTAGGGTCGGGGCTCAGTGTGTGACCGACGTCGGATTCAGCAAGTCCTGGGGCTCAGCAAGTGCCAGATCAGGGCACTCTCTGAAGCCAGGTGTCTCCAGCAGGCACGTGTTGGACCACGTGCCACATCTTCACCCGCATGGGTGCACCCTGCCTGAGACCTGGAGAAGTGGGGTCGGCCATGCTTTGGGTGTCAAACTCTCATCCATGTGTTTAACCTCCTGCTGGCGACGATCTGGGCCCAGGGATTAGAACACGAGTTCCTGTGCAAAGTCGGGGCCCCTTCTGCTCTACCTGTCTCCGCCGTGTACCTGACCCTGACCCAACCTGACCTGCAAATTCTCCCTCTCCCACTCCAGCCCTCATGCACACACCTGGGCCAGGGTGTGGGCAGACACAGCTGGAGAGATGGTCTGGGGGAACCAGGAAGTACATGCACGTGTGCACATGTGTACCCCAGCTCTCGCGGCGGCAGCTTCTGCAGGAGCCAGAGTGGGACGGGGTGCGGGTGGGGTGGCATCCTCGGCTGAGGTGCTTGCTGCCGGGAGGCGGGCTCAGAACAGGGCGTGCGTGAGGCACCCTGTGGTCCATGGTAGGCATGACTACTAACACCCGATAAGAACTTGAGCAGGTCTTTTCACCTTTACGAGCCTCAGTTTCCCCATATGTAGCATGGGGCGAGGATGATGCCCCCCAGGGGTTTCGTGAGGATGACCCGAGCTCAGCACGTGAACGGCGTCTGTCCTGTCCACATCCTGCCGCACGGGCCCGCCTGTCTCACCTCCCCCCTGGAGCCCACGCCGGAGGCTTCTGCATTGGTCCCTGAGGCTTTGAGACTATCTCCTCTGTGCAGGCCACATAGCAGGTGTTTGGGGAGACGGACACGCTCTCTCCAGTGGTGCTCATGGTGCCCTGGGAGAGACGGCGCGGGCCTGGTCGACGACCACCCAGCACGGCCAAAGTTGTAATGGAGCCATGGGAGCTTGGGGCACAGGGGCCACCTTTGCTCTGAGAGGCCCCGCGTGGGAGACAGCTCCCCAGACAAGATGGCGGCCAAGCCGTGTCTTGCGGGATGGGTACAAGCTCATCGGGGACAGGCACGTGGGGCGGAGGGGACCACAGATGCAAAGGCACGGTGCGGAGATGGGAAGTCCTGGAGTGTAACGCAGCCCCTCCCCCGGGGCGGACCCCAGGCAGGCTGGGAAGGCCCGAGTCCCTGCCAACTCTAACACATGTCCCCAAGGCCCACTGTCATTCTGCAAGGTGCAAGCTGAGCCCAGAGAGGGTGCCCACTCGCCCTGCGTCACGTGGCAGAGGGAGCTTGGTGAGCATTCTGCATTTGGCCTCGCCACGGTGGCTGCAGCAGTTGGGGCAACTTCGTTGCTGGGGGGCTGACACCCCTCTCAAGGCTCCCCAGCCTTGGCCCTCTTGGCGACCCCGTGGTATCGCGAGGGTGCTGGGCTCTCCTGCGATGCTCCCAGGAACACTGATGGTTTCTAAATGGAGGGCAGTACTTGACCCAGGCGTAGGTGTTCTCAGGCCCAAACGTCCTGGGGGGGGATCTTCTTTAGGCCCATGCGTGCCCCGCCTGTTTACTCCCCGTCCCTAAAAAATGGCCCGCCTGCTGCACTCCCCTGCAGAGTGTGGGTGAGCAGAGGTGAAAAGAATTAAAGATAAAGAGCACCCCGCAACCTGGGAACAATTGCCGGGCCTGTAATTAACATTTCAGCAACAGTGATAACATCGCTTGCATCTCCCAGACGCTCCCTCTTCTGGTTTGTCCGCCGCTCTGTTTGTAGGTGACGTTGTGACCTTGGTCACACCTTGATTCGGCAGGAGACACCCCTCCCCGCCCTCACTCGGCTGAGTCCCACCTCTGCTTCTCGACTTTTTAAAATTAAATTTGTTGGGGTCGCACCGGTTCATAACCTAATACACGTTCCGGGTGTACGACTTGATAATATGACATCCGTATGCCCCGTTGTGTGCCCGCCGCCCGAAGTCTAGTCCCACAGCCCTGCCAAACATGCAGGGACGTGGCGTGACGCTATTATCGACCTTAAACGATGGCTGCAGTTCAGAGCGTGCCCCAAGTAGATTTTCACAGAAAAGGAATTTTTTTTAAAATTTAATTTTCAGCCTGCACAATATCCTGAAAGACCGAAGGTCTGGATGGCCTGGACAGTGGGACCACTCCTCGCCCACCTCCATCTCAGGGTGGGAGGGGTGCCGGGTGGGCTCTGGGGTCAGCCGGAGCTGGGTTCCAGTCCCTGTTCCACACCTCTGGTGCTGACCGCTGAGGGCCCCCTGCATGGTGGGGCCAGGTCGTGGCCAGCAGTGTGGCCCGCCTCTCGCCCTCTGAGCTCTGCGTGGGAGTGTG
>NW_006436294.1:6234226-6243455 GCF_000325575.1 Pteropus alecto
ACTGAGGCCCGGAGCACCGTCTGGGCGGCAGGCTGGCTGACCCCCATGTCTCCACAGAGCCCTGGAGACCCGCCCCCGCCCCCTGCCCAGCAAGCCTGGCCCCTGCCACAGCCGAACTGCCTCTGTGCCGGGGACCGCTCTGGGCCTTCTGCAGCCACAGGGAGGGCTGCAGGCCGGGCCCGTCCAGCTGCAAGGCCCCTCGGCGCAGGAATGAAGGGGCTGGGGCCTGTCCAGGGCTGGCAGTCTTGCTTCGCCTCTCCCTCGAACCCCTGGTGTGGCCTTAGCCTCCTGGACCACGGGGACTGCCTGCTTGGCTGGAAGGCTGGGGGCTCGTCCTCCTCTGGGCTGATTAAGAATGGGGTCCCCCAGGCCCAGGATTCTGAACCAAAGCCTCCCGCCCCAGGAAGGGGCGAGAGGGCGGTGAGGGGTGAGGGAGGGGTGAGAGAGAGGGAGGAGCGGGCCCCATCCGGTGCTGCCTCTGACCCGGGAGGGGCCTGAGACCTGCGGCCTCCCCCTCCACAGCCTCAGCCCCTCGTCCGTCCTCTGCAGCCGGCATGGGGCCCCGAGACCCCAGACTACGGACAGGACAGAGTTGGCGGCTTCTCGGGCTCGTGGCGGCGTCCGCGCAGGGAGGGCTGCCCCTGGCGGGCCGGGCGCGGTGGCCGTTGGCAGGGCCCTCGGTGGTGTTCTCATCTGTGAGTCAGCGGCGATGGGAACATTAATTTGTTTGAGTGGCTGGCGCAGCCCGGGCCTCAGAAGACAGGAGCCTTTGCCAAGGCTGGGCCAAGGGCGCTCGGCGGGGCAGGTGTGGCTCCCAGGATCCCCCTCCCCGGGCACCTGGTTGCTGTCCCTGGGGTCCGCTGGGCCCAGCTTCCTGCACCCGCCCTCAGGGAACACCGGTGTGGCCAGAAGGCAGGGGAGGCCATGGGCAACTCACCGTGTTGGGGGCCCGGGGGTGTGGCAGGATTCGTGGGCCCCGCCTGGGCCGGGGGAGCGCTGGAGTGGGCAGGGGCACAGCACGGAGGAGCTGGAGAAGGCGAGGTGACAACTCTGCCCCAGAGGGAGAGTAAACGTTATTGTTTAAAGCCACTAACTTTGGGGCGATTTTGTGTAGCAGCAGCCACAGGAGACTCGGAGAGCTTTGGGGAGCCGGAGGCCAGCTGAGCGACGCCCCAGGCTGGTGCTGGCTGGAGCTCTGTCCAGCTGCCAATCCCAGGACCCGCGATGGTAATCACGAGGAGCCCTTGGCTGGCCCCACCCACAGGTGGGGCCCATTGAGATGAGTGGACTCGGGCTCGGCCAGCACTGGGCTGACTCCCTAGGCTGCACCCAGGCCCTTCTGGGGGCAGAGTGCCAGCGGACCCCAGCCCCGCACGAGGCACTGGAGTCCCTCCTGGAATGGTCGGTGTGGGGCGGTGACAGGAAGCTGGCGGGGCCTGCCGGCCAGTCTCTCCCTCCGGCACCTTAGGACCTCCCCAGACACGTCCAGAGCCAGCGGGGTCGGCCGGGCCCGGCGGGTCACACTGAAGGCACTTTCCCGCGTGGACTCGCGTCCCTCTCACCGAAGCCTGGCCGCTGGGGGCTCTGGATGGGGCTGGAGGCAGCGCTGGGCGCCTCACACGTCGACGACCTCATGTTTATTCAGTGCTTTCAACAATCCTGTGCCCTGTTTTACCCCGTTTGCCAGATAAGGAGCTTCTTACCAGGCTTTTTTGTGGAGCTGGACTTCATGTAACATAACGTCAGCCACGGTAAAGAGAGGGGTCCGGCGGCATCTGGGAGAGCCTCGGCGTGCTGCAGACGCCACCTGTCTGGCTCCGGCCCGGTCCGTCAGTCCAAAGGGAGAGCCCGCGCCCTGTCGGCGGTCACCCCGACCCCTCCCCGGCCCCTGGCAGCCGCCAACCTGTGCCCCGTCCCTGTGGCGACGTCTGTTCTGGACAGTTCACGGAAAAGGGGCCCCACGGCACATGGCCCGTGAGTCCGGCCCCTTCCCGCGGCCGGTGATTTGAGGTCCACCCGCGTCCCCGCGTGCGCGGTGCCCCTTCCCTTTGCACGGCCGGGTGACAGTCCAATGTGCGCTCACATCTTCGTTCCTCTGCCAATGTCTGTCTGAGCCTTTTGGCTTCTACAACGGTTGTGTGAAAATCCCAAAGCAGAGGGAGGGGACCTGCCCGGGGCCCAGGGTCATCCGGGATGGAGCTTCTTTGTGGGGGTCCAGCTGTGCTTCTCCCACACCCCTCGCTGCTCCAGCCTTACGGCCTTGGGACTGGGGCCTTGACCGGTGGCCTCCGTGCCCCCAGGGTGAGCCCCACCCCTGAGTGTCAGGCTGGGGAGGGGTCGGCCGGGGATTGCGTGAGGCCCGTCCTCGCTGCGCCGCGTGGGCGCGGGAGACATTCTGCAGCGGACTTCCTGCCCGAGGTTGCAGATCTGCCAAGTGCTGCAGGGACAAGGTCTCAGACACTAAGCTTCCGAGATGTCAGGAGACGGAGTCCTGAGCTGGGCGCGTGCCCCACCCCCGCCCCCGCCTCAGCAGACACCACCAGTCAGGACTTGGCAGGGCCGGCCTCAGCATCCCCGCAGGCCCTGCGATCGTCACCACCGCCCGCTGCCCGAGGTGGAGTCTGTTTGGCTCTCATGTGGCTGTCCGCCTCCAGCCCCGTCCTCCCTCCCTCCTGCCCTCCCTACGCCTTCAACCCCAGTGGCCCCTGAGCTTTTCTGCCACTTTCGTCCTGTGCCCACCACACCGAGGCCGTGCCTGTGGATGGCTGGGAGGGACCCATCAGGAGAGCCCCAGAGGGGAGACCCCAAAGGGTCTCGGGGTAGGGCGAGGCGGCAGGTGTCAGCACCCTGGGCTCTGCTCCCGCTCTGTCGAGGGGGTGTGTGCTGCTCTCCTCAGAAGACAGGTTCTGTGTCTGCTCCTCGTGCCCCTGCCCTGTCCTCCTTCTCGGCCTGGGAGCGAGCGGGGAGTCCTCCGTGGGAAAGGACGAGCTCTGGGCCTAGAAATAGCCAAGTGTGGACAGAAATAACCCGGGCCTCCGAAAAGAGCATGGAAAATTAAATCGGGGACGTTAGCATTCCCTGGCCCGTTCCACGGCCATTGTCTCATTGTGAAGGTGGCGTTTTTCTCCTCATTTTAAACACGAGGGCACTGGGGGAAGTGACCGGCCCGAGATCCGTCTGCCAGTGACCGAGCCTTCGATCCTTGTGTTTCTGTGACGCGCCCTCACTCCCAGACCGCGGAGGCTCTCCCTCCACAGTGCCCATGCTAGAGATGCCCTCGCTTGCTTCTCTGAGAGGCAAACTCCTATTCTCCCTTCAAAACCCCAGCTGAAAGCCACTTCCTCTGGAAAGCCTTCCTTAACCCTCCGGCAGGCAGCTGAGCCCTAGCGTGGCTCCCTGCCAGGCCCGCGTCACGCTGGATAAGAGCCCTGGGCTCCTTGGGATGGGATTGTGCCTCATTCACTGCTGCATGTTGCAGTTCTATGCCAAGGAGTGTAGTTGGTGCTCGATAAATGTTTGTCGAATGACTGACCAATGGCTTGTTCTCACTAACATGTGAGTGGTGGTAAGTCGAATGCCTGTCCCTTCCCCTACGTTTTCATCACAGCAACCTGAGAAGTTAGCATTGCCATAGCCCTTTTACTGATGAGCTCACCTGCCCAAAGGTCACATAGCAACAAAGGGCTGGACCTGGGATTTGAACCCAGCCCCACAAGCATGGATCTTTCTGGAGAGCTCACTGCGTGCCTGGCACCTGGCTTGGGTGAGACTCGGAGTGGGCAGAATCCATGTGGCCGCCCAGCGTGTCCACTCTCTTTTCCCCCTATCCTTTGGCTGGCTCTCAAGGTGGCATCTGAACGCGCTTCTTCATGCCCAGTGCCCCCTCCGTGGGGTGGTATCGCCTGCTGAGGGCTCTCCCAGGTTTGGGGACATGGTTTGGGGACATGAACACTATAGCACGTGTCTCAGCAGGGATCCTGTGAAGTGCCACTTGCAGCCAGGACACCTGGGAAAGGCCGATCTTCACGGGAAGACAAGGACTCGGTGAAGCTGGGTGGAAGTCCACATTTGAAGGGACCTGCACAGCTGTCTCGGGGGTTCTGGGAACATCTGTGAACCACATTTGCCTTCCTCAAGCTGCCCCCCACTCCTTGTCCCCTTTGAGGGAGTCTTTGGCAAGCAGAGGCCTGAGGCTACCCCTGCGAAAGGCTTTGAGGAGTGGGGGGCAGAGGCCACGGAGCAGGAACAAAGGGAGTGGGTGGAAGGTTCTAGAACCATCACAGAGAAGAAGGATGCAAGAGAGAGTTTCGAGATTCTGGCTAAAGAACTAAGGTTTCAGGACTCCGGTGCCGTCGCTGTCGCTGCAGCCACCCTCAGCCCAGCAGAGGCCTGGCAGCAGGAAAGGACAGCAGCTCCCGGCACAGGGACAGGGATGGACCCACGGCGGGGGTGGGGGCGGGGAGGGGAGGACAAGCTGGGAGGGGAAGCACATCCCAGAGCGGGGAGCGGGGCTGGGACGTGCTTCGTGGGTCCTGACTCTCGCCGAGAGTGTCTCAGGCCCCAGTGGCCACACTGCCCACTCCCTGGGGCAAGACGGGAGCTTCCTGGGCTGCGCCATGGGGTACGTCTGGGGGAGAGACCAGTCCCACCTGGTCACCCAGGAGCCCAGGCCCCGGGCTGAGCTGGCTGGAGCTGGCCTTGTGCCCACCCCACCCAGGACGCCGTCCTCTGCTGGACCAGGGCGAGGGCCACCTCACAGATGGAGGGTGGCCTGGCGGACACACGGGCAGAGTCACGCCAAGGCCTGCTGCTTCTCTCCGTCCCTACAGGCAGGGCCTGTCCCCTCTGCCTGCTAGGAAAGTCCAGGGAACACCAAGTAACTCGTACCCAGCCAGGCTCTCCCTGGCGTCCATCTGTCTGTCCCCTGCATCCTCACCGCCTGGCTTGGGGCAGGTGCCAGCACTGTGGCTGGAGGCCTATGGTGCTGCCTGTCGGGACACCGCAGCCCTTGGGTGTCTTGACGACCAGGCTGTGTGACTCAGGGCAGGTGTCTGACCCTCTCTGGGCTCATGAGATGGTGCATGTGGTGACGTCAGGGCTGTTCCATGGCCTGGGAGGAGGGGCTGGCTCTCCACCCGCCCTTCCCCAGCCCCCGCTGTGGCCACCTCATCCAGGTCCCCTCCGGCAGGTTGGGAGATGGAGACCTGGAGTGTGGGGCTGCCTCGAAGCTGGACGAGTCGGAGGGGCCCCTGCCTCCCCAGGCAGGCCAGGAGGCTGCATCTCATCAGCTCCTCCAAGCAGCTTTCTGGGATTGCTGGCCCTAGGGCCACCCTTCCAAGGGTCTGGGGACGGAGGGAGGCGTTCTGGAGGGTCCTTGCCGGCCATTCAGCGACCGCTTGGCCGCCTCTCCCGGGCCAGCAGCGCCACCTGGTGGCCTCAGGCCCCTACACACCTTGGTCTAGCTGGCATTGCCTGTGAATCAGCTGGAGGGGCCGGGGCAGCCTGGGGGCGCTCCCCGAGATCACTGGCGGCTCTGAGAACCGAGGAACCCTATGCCTGGATGAGCCAGAACTGTGCCCCTCAGCCCTGCCCCTTGCTAGGTGTGTGCGGCCCCAGGGGAAGCTCAGAGACGGGCTTAACCCAGAGGAATGGGCAAGAATGGGGGGGGGTCTGTCACTGTGACCACGCGAGCAGATGCGGATGTCCCGTTGGGAGGGGTCCTCCGAGTACCCTGGCACAGGGCAGGGGAAGGGTGAATGAGTGAACGTGGGCGAGCGAGCTGAGGCCCTCCCGGGGGAGGCCGCCCCTGTGGCGTCTCCTGCTACTGCTTACTGAGGCTGAGCACGTGAGTGCACCGCCCCCCGCACACACCCCCCCGCACACACACGCACACATGCAATGCACACACACACATGCACGCACACATGCGCATACATGCACACACGCACATGCACACATGCAATGCACACACACACATGCACGCACACACGCGCACACACACACAACGCGTGCACACACCAAAGCTTAGGACGGCACAGGACTCCCTTGGGGTTGATGGGACCGGTGTGGCCGAGGGGGCCTGGCATCGGTAAGACACGCTGTCCCCCACCTGGCCACCTGGGCCCAGTTCCCTGAGCACCTGCCCTGAGCTGGGCCATGGCTCCCCCTCCGTGAGCCTCTGGAGTTAGGGTCCCAGGAGCTGACCCCAGAGCCCGCCTTAGCTTTGCTCAGACCCCCGGACCTCACTCCTAGGCACTAGAGCTTGACCCTCAGCCCCCAGCAGGCCATGGGGTAGGTGGGGCAGAGGGACACCCTCTCGAGTCCCAAGACGCCACGATCGGGTCCCCCTCCTTCTTCCTCCTGCACCTGGGGTGCCCTCCCCTGGCCCTGGGGTCAGGCAGGTCTTGGCGGGGATCCTAGCACGGGGTAAACTCGGCTCGGCCCCGCCACGTCTCTGAGCCTCAGTTTCTCCTCTGTGAGCTGAGAACCTAGACCCCTCGGGCGTGGGGGCCAGCCCCCAGAGGGTGTGAGGACATGGTGGTGACTGACCTGGGGGGTCTTCACACACCCGAGAGTCCCCCTCACACCCGCCTCTTGGGCTCCCAGGCCTGGTCTGGGGAGGGCACAGAGAGCCTCCTGAGGGAGGGAGGGGCAGGGAGAGTGTGAAAAGGCCGGGGTCTGCAGCGTGGGGTCCCAACCGGAATGTCGGGGGGGGACAGCCATCAGCGCAGGGCGCCCCCACTCCTCCTCAGGCCTCGGAGGCCTCCAGGAAGCTGGGGCAGGCGCCACTGTGACATTTCCTGCTATTAATGGAGCTTAATCTAAACAGGCCCTAATATTTACCTCCAGACGCCTCCGGCCTCAGAGGGTGCCAGACAGCAAGACCGATGAGCCCGTCCAGCCAACGTCCTCCCACCCCGAGCTCCCCTGGACCGAGGACAGAGACCCAGCTGTGCGCAAGGCAGGAACTGATGGCTGGAGTCTCTCGGACGCCTCGAGCCTCAGTTTCCCCATCTGCGAAATGGGGTGACAATCCTGACCTCCAAGGCTCATAGAGGGGTTCAGAGAAAGGGGCAAATTAGTGGCACTGTGCAAGACCACAGGTGGCTTCACGGTTCCCCCAACGTTTTTGTCTGGAGCGCAGCCTTGGGGGTGTGGAAGGACGCTGTGGGGGTCGGGCTGCCCCGCCCACGTCCACACCCCCCCCACCCCCGCAGGCAGACTTCAGACCAGGTGGTGTCCCTACCCCGACTCCTGCAGCACAGCCCGCCCACAGGTCTGCCGTGCACCCTCCCCACCCCCCGCCCTCCAGAGCTGCCGGCTGGAGGCCCCTAAACCTGCCCCCCATCAGTGATGGTGAGACCGTGAACCCACCATCCAGCCTTTCACGGGAGCCCCTGCCTGGCCGCAGGACGATGAGTGGAGGGGAGCACGCGGAGGCCCCCACGGGGCTCGGTGCCCCCCAGAGACCCCCGCCCGCCGGCTGAGTTGAGGGCATGAAGGGAATAAACAGGTTTAATTTGGGACGAGGACTTCACTTTAAGGAGACTGTTTACATCAGATATAAATACACATGCCATCTCACGTCACCCGGGTGTTCGGCAAATCTGGGATGGCCGTGGGGAGGGGGATGCAGAGACCGCACACCGGGCTCCTGTGGGACCGGAGACAGTCGTGGTCTGGCCTCTGGGACTCTGAGAGTGTGGGGGCCCAGCCCCCAGCTCCCCTACCCCTCCGGTTGCAAGGCCAAGGAGAGGAGTAGAGATGGGAGAGACTGAGGCCCATCCGGCGAGGGCTCTGCGTGGGGTTCTCAGAGGTGTGAGGTTGGCCCCCACTTCCTGCCCTGGCCCCAGAACACAGGCGGCCACCCTCTCGAGCTTGAATGGTAAGGGGCACCCTGGGCTCGGGCACCCTTTACCCCCAGGACTCTCACAGTGGGATCGCAGACGTGGGGACCAGAAGGCACTGGAGGCAATCCCGGAGTCCAGGTCGGAGGAGGTGATCAGAAGCTCGAGCCAGAGAAATGCTGCCTCCCCAGAGGAGGAGATGAGCTAGGTGGGGGCCGCTGGTCCGACCCCTCTGCCCAGAGGGGAGAACAAACGGCCCGAGTGGTCGGGTCTTCGCTCTTGGCCTTCTCGTCCATGGGATGGGGCCATGAGTCCCGATGCCCTCCTGGGGCCGCAGGCAGTGTCTCCTGAGGCTGTTCCCGCACTGGGGGCCTTGGGAAGGTTTGCGTGTCTCCGTGGAGCAGGCAGGCACGAGGCTATTGGAGGAGGTGGGGCTGGGGTTCAGTTCCCACCTGGCCATCATCACCTGGCGGGGCAGGCCGCCCACACCGCCGCTGGGCGGGAAATAGCCTCTGCGTGGTCCTTACGGCTTTGGGCGTCAACCCAGACTTCCGCGGACAGGCTCTGCGCTAAGCACCCGAGTTCACAGACGCCTCGAGGGGGCTCCTACGCAGACACGCCACCCACGCGACACCGTGCCCCACGCTTCCTTCCTGTCCGTGTTCCCTCTGTGGGGAAGGGATGGAGAGAGGGAAAGGGGGAGGGGGGCCGACCTCTTTGGGTTGACTTTTTAACCCTCCTTGTACCTAAAAAAGCATCCCTTTTTCTGAGGCCCCCCTCCTGGGGATGGGATGGTGCAGGCAAGGAGCTCCTGGAGACCCCTCCGAGTTTCGGTGGACACAACGCACACTGTAGGGACAGCGTTGAGCCCAGCACACCGGACCTGGCGCCGTGGTCGGCATCGCTGGTCACCGCGGCACAGTGGTCTTAGACCCTCCACGCGCCGGGCGGTGTCGCCAGTTCATCAAGATGAATCCGGTTTGCCACCCGGGCAGGGCTGGCCCGGCCCCGGCATGCCGAGCCCGGCCCTGACCTGCGGCCCCCCGGCCAGGTCCTGCTGCCTACGCCTCGGGCCCATTCGCCAGGGCCTGCGTGATGGCGTGGGGGCTGGGGCCGCCGCCGCGGTGGCGGCCGGAGCCCCGGGCGCTCTTGCGCATGCTGACCATGTCGCCCACGCCGGGCTCATACTCGGTTCGGTGCCGGCGGAAGAGGCCGCGGACGGCGGCCTGGAAGCCGCTGGTGATGAAGCAGTAGACGATGGGGTCCATGCAGCTGTTGAGGCTGCTGAGGGTCACGGCCACGTGGTACACCACGAGGCTGGCGTGGTCGGGCACGTCGGGCCACAGCGCCACGGCCACCTGGCGGGCGTGGAAGGGCGTGAA
>NW_006436294.1:6243713-6252484 GCF_000325575.1 Pteropus alecto
CGGCCCGGGCACAGGGGGGCTGGCGCCAGCGGCGCGAGCCCTCGGGCTGCACGATGGCCAGGTAGCGGTCCACGCAGATGCAGGTGAGGAAGAGGATGGAGCAGTGCATGTTGAGGAAGTAGCCGAAGACGTGGGGGAAGGCGCAGCGCAGGCAGCCGCGTGTGCCGTGGACCACGGCGAAGCGCACAGGCAGGGACAGGCCCACCAGCAGGTCGGTCACCGCCAGGTTGATGGTGTAGGTGACGGACGCCGTCTTGGCCCGCGTGCGGCAGCAGAAGACGTACAGCGCCAGCCCGTTGAGCACCAGCCCCGCCAGGAAGATGACGCCGTGCACCGCCATCAGCGCCAGCCACAGCGCGGGGAAGGTGGCGTGGAGCTCCTCGTCCAGTAGGGCGAACAGGTGGAACAGGGGCCTCTCCGGCACGCTGAGGTTGGCCCACGCCGCTGCCGTCGCTGTGGCGTTGGGGGCCGCCCCGGCCGGGGGCCCCACGGGAGCCTCTGAGGGCATGATGGCGGCTGGCGGGCGCCCGCCCGGGGCCTGGGAGGAGAGAGACACGGGGTTACGCCGGGGGCCCCTGCCGTGCCTGCGATGCCCGCTCCTCCCTGCCCCGGCGCTGGCCAGTGTGGAGCTTCGGCAGAGGCAGACCTCTGACCCCACCCCTCCCTCCAGAGACATCGCCAGGACTCAGCGAGGTGACAGAGGTGACGGATGCGGCACAGGTAGGAGCGTTGGGCCACGTATGTGGCGTTCGAGCTCAGCTTCCTCTGCTTCCTCCTGTGCTCTCTGTGCAGCCTCGGGCAGGGCACTCAGCCCCTCTGTGCCTGCCAGGTGTCCTCACCTACACAGCGGGGATCGAGGAGCTGCGGTGGGGTTAGCTGAGCCCGGCAGCGCCTGGCACATAGGTGGTGCCAGATAAACCAGGATTCCGCTCAGGCAGAGCTCGCCCCTGGACGCCGCACCCCACACTGGTGCTCACCCCGCCCCCCTGCCCCCATGCCCGGGCGTCCCCGGCCCCCCCACCCGTCTGTCCTCACCTCCGGGCCGGCACCAAGTCAGTGAAGGGCTTCGCGAGGCGGCAGGGGTGCGGGGCACAGAATCCGCCTCCCTGGGCGCCCAGTTCCCTCCCCGCACTCAGACGCAAGCGCCCTGTCTTGGAGGCACTCAGTGGGACCAGAGCCTGGAGCCAGGTCCCGGCAGCAGCGGGGCCTGAGTGGGTGTGAGTTAAATAAACGCCGAGCTTCCCGCCTGTCCACGGCTGGTGGCCCAGACGCTCTGGTGAGGCGGGCTGGGGGCTGGGCTGGGCTCTCTGTTTATGTTCCTGCTAAGCTGTTTAACTTGCTGAGATTTATCTCTTTATTTATAAATGAAGGGTTAAGGGCCCCCCCAGCCCCACCCCTGCTGGGCTGGTCCTCCAAATAAGGGCATTTTTGGCTTTTTCAGGAGAAAGGCGAGGCTTTGGGGAGAAGTAGGGAGAGGGGGCAGGCAAGTGGAAGGGGAGGCACAGCCAAGTGGAAGGGGAGGCACAGCGTGCCCTCCCGCCTCCTGCCTCCCACCTCCCGGTGACTCAGGTAACCGGTGTCTGCTGTGAACAGGCTGACACTGCCCCCTCCCCTGGCTGGCTGTGTGGTCTCTGCTGTGGCCTGGGACTCTGGCTCTTGCCCACTAGGGGGAATGGAATGCCCAGCAGGGCAGGGCACGGGCCCAGCAGAGGGGCCCTCACTAGCTGAGGCTCAGGTCCCAACCTGGTCTGGAGGGAGGACTGGGTAGAGCAGGTGGCCACCTTCGCCCTTAGGCTCAGAAGAGTCACACCTGCCCAAGGTCACCCGGCGGAGCCTCTGCCTCTGCACCCCCGAGACCAGTGGAAGGGGTCAGGAGCAGGCCTGTGTCCATCCCCTCTGGCCATCCCCAGCAATGCGGGCCCAGGCGTCGGCTCACAGGCTCCTCCGGCGGGCTGCCCACCGCTGGGCACCGCAGCCACTAACACAGGGGTGATGGAAGCAGCTCAGGGAGACGGAGTGTGAGAGAGCTCTCTGGCGGGGGCGGCCTTCTGTGGGCGCGAGGGGGCGGCGAGGGGAGGCGAAGGGGCTGGGGCATAGCCTCAGGGCGGTGGGCTTCACCCTCAGGGCGGTGGGCGCTGAGCGGGACTCTGAGGGCTTCACCCTCTGGGCGGTGGGCCTCACCCTCTGGTGGGGGGGTAGGGCGCAGAGGGTCCCCTGGAGGGAGATGCCTCCATAACGCTCACCTCCTCTACTATGAACAAAGCTGCGTGTGGTAAGACACGGAGGAGAGGCCCCGGGGGCTGGGCGCCGGCCCCGGGACTCACAGCGGACAGGGCTCGGGACGTCTCCCACGTGCTTCTCCGTTTTCCGACGTGTCTGCGCTAGGCCAGCATCAGCGTCACAACCAGAGACAAATGATAAACATCACAGAATATTTCCTCTGGGAAATAGTCCCAGGATGACGCTGGCCCCCTGGAAAGTCCCCAGGGCCAGCCTCCATGCTGAGCCGCCATTCAGTCAAGGTGCTGAGGGTCCTGGCCAAGGTTGCCGGGAAGTGGGGTGGAGGGGTGCTCAGGTCATCCCACAGGCCAGACAGGTGAGGAGAGAGGTCAGCCAAGCACACACTGATTCTCAGTCCCAAGAATCTGAACCCAGATCCCAAACAAAGCTTAGCCCTGATGTCGGCCACACACTGAGCCACGATCTCAGTAATGTGATGGACCTTCGTCTCTGTCACACTGAGCCTTGACCCTGGCTGCAGACTGAGCCCTGATCCTTGTCACAGACTGACACTTGACCCGGGTCATACACTGAACCTCGATCCCTGTCACACTCTAAGCCTTGATCCCAGGTCATATTCTAAGCCCTGATCCTGGTCTCAGCCTGGGCCCCTCACCTCTGACTTTCCACACCCACCATCTCTTCCCCTGTCCTCTCTGCTGGGTCTGGCTATCGCTGTCCCTGTCACAAGGCCCCCGCCACCCCACCCCGTTACCCCGCCCCGGCATACCCATTCATCCGCCCCACCTGTCACAGCGACGCACTGAATTACACAGGCCTCATCTCTGGGGCATCGACTCACGACCGCCCCTCCCGTTTTGAAGAACAAGTAAGTGAGGTGGTGACCCTGCAGGCCCCACGCTTGGCCCCGGGGACCGGCCTTCCCCGCCGGTGGCCTGCTGACGGCCTTGCTGATCCACCCCGCTCGGCCCTGTTCTCCACGGGGCAGAGAGGTCGCCATGCTGGGGGCGTCGGGGCTGAGCGGCCCCTTCCCGCCGCCCCCCGCATGGCCTCAGAAAGGTCTTTTCTTCTCTGGGCCTCGTTCCCGCTCTGGTCCGCACTGCCCTACCGACCCCGGAACCTGCTTCGGTCAGGCATGTGCTCTTCCGGGGTCCCCGATGCCTCAGCAGAGCGCCCCCCTCACCCTCCACAATCTCGGCGCGCCCCGGGCTCCTGCTGGCCCTCTCGCTGCCACCGGGGCCGCTCCTCGTCCCTCTGCCGTCCACGCTCCGTGGGAAGGGGGCCCAGGGCGGCGTGCGGACGTCACGGGGTGGCGGGTCACCGGGGTGCGGTGCTGTGAGGGGGTTTGGGCAATAACAGCAGGCAGCAGAGGTGCAGGCCTGGGTCGCCGTGGGCTTCGGTCTCCCGGCCTGCGAGGCGATGTAAGGACAGCACCCTCTTCCTGCAGTTTCCCAGGGGACGCGTGGCACCGGCCACTGCGAAGGTCCTGGGGCTTCCCCCGGCTGTGCACGTGGGGAAGCCGAGGCTCTGGGAGGGACAGGTCGGGACCTGAACCCGTGCCTGCCTGGCTGAGCCTACACTCAGGTCCTTGGTCCCTAAAGGGCAGGCGGGTCACCCCCTCTGCCGGGAGCATGGCGGGCACCCACGGCCCACGTGCCCCTCTCGACTGGCCCCTCAACACGGCCTGGAGTGAGGGGAAAGTGGAGGCAGCCCTGCAGCTCCAGGGGCACAGCCTGGCCCGGCCCGCCCACCCAGCCCGAGGGCCAGGCACAGACGTGGCCCCTAGACGTCCCCCAGCGGTGAGCAAGCAGAGTCCCAGAGACCCAGGTCCCAGTCTGGCCCTGCTGCTCCCTCGGCCCTCGGCCTTGGCCAGGTCGGTGGCCTTGTTCTCCTCACCTGCTAGGTGGGGCCACTCCCACAGCCCGAGGGGGGAGGCCTGGCCCTGCCCCGGAGCCACCCGAGCCCTGTCCTCTCTCCTTCCTGGCACGTGCCCTGGCTCTGGCTGAGGCAGAGGGACTCTGAAGCTGGGGTCAGCTGGCAGGGCCCGGTGGGCGGGGGCCATGTCCTCGTGGTGCCTGGCACGGTGCTGGGCTCAGAGCCTAGAAACTGCACCAGGGCACTGTCTCCAACTGAGGGGCTTGTCGTTGTCCGCCAGCCTGGCACTGCCCCCTACCCAGCCTGCGCCACCCGTCCACACTCGGACACGCCTCTGGGCAGGAGGGGTGTGGTCTGCTCTCCGGGGACTCAGGTCAACAGGGCAGGGCATCACCGTCGAGTCCCAGCCGCTGCCTGGACTGTCCCGTCCCGAGCCTGGCTCCACCTCGTAACGGACCGCGTGACTCTGGGGCCTCCGAGCCTCAGCCTCCTCGTCTGTGAAGTGGGCAGTTAGAATCCACCCTTGAGGCCGGGCCGGCGCTGGAAGGGACGGGAGAGGGTGTTGGTGGCTGGAGGGCGGGAGACAGGGCTGCCTGTGAGCAGAGCAGGGGCTCAGGGAAAGGGGACCCCTTCGGAGAAGGGCAGCGGGCTGCTGGCGGGAGTGGCCGCGGCCGGGCCATGCGACCCCAGATCTCCAGTGGTGCGTCTTGGTCCTGGGTGTGCAGCTGCGCGGGAGAGGAGAGGACGGGGCCCCGGGGCTGGGCACCCCACTTCTGGAACATCTTTGGCTGCTGGCAGCGTGGCCCGTGTCTCTGGACCTCAGGCCCAAACCCTCAACACTGCTCTACAAGGCTCTCCCAGAAAGCAGGGCGGAGGGAGGGAGGGCGGTGGGATCTCGGGGCTGAGGGGCTGAGGGGCTGGGCCAAGGCCGAGGCCCGAGTTCTCCTGGCGAGACCCCTGGGCGGGGTGACCCAGCCTCCCTCCGCCGCTCATGGGGTGAAGTGGCCTGCTCATTTTCTCGGCTTAGGGCTGGGGCCCTGCAGAGCTGAACCCTCGTGATGTGACGAGACCCCAGGCTACGGCGGATGAGAGGGCGGGGCTGGGGTGCCCTGCTTGCTGCTGCGTGGTGCAGGGTGAGGGGCGCGGTCCCCCGCCCCACATGCACGCCTGGAGCCCCACACGTCGAAGGTTTGTGGAGCTTCGTCTCACTGTGCTGCTGTGTGCATCCAAGGGTCTGCCACCCCCATTACACCGTGAGCATCTCGAGGGTGAGGCGGGCGAGGCGGGGGGCTGGGGGCAGAGTTCTACCTGTCTCTCCAGCACCCAGAACAACCCAGGCAGAGTGGCACCCAGCTTTCTCTTTGGCTGACGAACCCGAGTGAGCCCTGTCAAGGCTTGCGAGGCCCATTTCTCGACCAGCATTCGGTGCTCTCCCCGCCCGGCCCGGCTCCCTGGCAGCCCATCCAGTGTCCCAACGCCTCCCTGGAACCGGCTTCCACGCGCAGGTCCATCCTCCCAGCAGAGCAGGCCGACACCTCCTCCGGGAAGCCCACCGGCCATCCCCTTCCTCTTGCCCTTGGTTCTCAGTAATGGTACTTGATTCAAGTCTCAGGGTCTTAGTTCCTTCACCTGTGCTTCTGGGACTCGTGTTTGTTGAGTGAATAACTGAGCCAATCAATGGATGAAATCTGGCAGTGGCTGGAGGTGCTGGGTGGAGTGAGTGAGAAACGCCAGGTGCTCCCCACAAAAGACGTATAATGATCATGACGACGGTGCTGGAAGCTCATGGTTTCCTCGCCCAAATGGAGGCCCTGCTTCGGCCTGCCTGCCCGTTGCTTAGTGCAGGACTTCTCTGAGCCTTTGCGAAGCTCTCAAACCCAGGTAACCTTCCCAAAGGGGAAGAATGAGCACCTTTCCCCACGTCGTTTGACCCTGGGGCTCCCCCTTACAGCCGCACCGACCGGGGGCTGCGCCCGCCACCTCCCATCACAGCTTGCTCAGTTCTCGCTCTGTGCCCGGCCGTGCGAGGCCAAGACCCCCACGTCTCGGGGTGCTGTGATCTGCCCACGGACCCTGAGGGGGGCGCCTGGGCCATGCTGAGCTCCCCTCCTTGGTGGGTAGGGGCGTGTCCTGACCTCTCCTTGGCGCCTCTCAACCCCCCACCCCACCATCCCTGCATATCCGCTGCAGTGGCCCAGCCACCCGGCAGATGCGGATCCTGAAGGCTGGCCGCCTCCCACCCTGCCCTTCGGGATCTGGGATCACAGGGGAGCCTGGCCTCAGCCATGGGGCACCGGGGCTGCCTGGGAGTGCGGCCCAGGACCCCCGTGCTGCCGGCAGCTCCTGCACCATGGCCAGGAGGGGCAGGCATGACAGACAGGCCGGGGCTGCCCCTGACCAAGGCGCCCGGAGTATCTGCCGTGGGCCAGGGGCCGTGCTAGACACTCGGCAGCCCTGCGCCTTACAGACGAGGACGTGGAGGCTCAGAGAGGTGACGTGCCCTAGGTCACACAGTGTGAAATCGGAGCTGGGAATCAAAGCCAGGTCCACTCGCTCCCAGGCCCAGGCTGCAGTGGGGCCAGCCGGGTGGGTGGGCGTCTCTGGACCTGGGGTTTGTGCATAAGGAGATTCTCAGGCACAGAGTACCCATGTGTGCCTGCGCCCCCAATGGGGTGACCCTTACAGCCTTCTATGGCCAAAACGGCCATTATTGGGTGGCTGGATCCTTGGAGGACCCCAAGAGGGAACGGGCCGGCCCTGGGTCGCCCAGAGGGCGGAGGTGGTGCCAGCGGAAGTCCAGGCCTCCGTCCTGGCCAGGGACCCCTCCACCCAGCTCAGAGAGAGGGGCCACCTGCGGGCGTGGGTGGAGAGCTGTCAGGAGTGCACCTGGGCTCCAGCACACCCGACAGCCTCATGCCCCACCGTCTGACGACAAGCAGGTTTCTGTGGAAGGGGCAGCCCCAGGTGTCGCTGTACTCGGGGGTCCTGTGGGTGCTCAGACGAGCCCCCTGCCACCCTGCTTCACCTCACGGCTTGTCTTGACCCTGGCAGCTGCTGCGATGCTTCCTCCCTCCCCCGCCCCATCTCTCCAGGGGTAGCGGGATGGGTTCCAGGCTGCACCCTCCTGGCCTCTGCCCGGTCCTTCTCCCTGCAGACCCTCAGCCTGGTGCCCTCGGTCCTGGCATATGCTGTCCCCGGCATGCCGTCTCTGCCTGCCACCTGCTGAAGGCCCCTTGCACCCATCGTCACCACCCCACACGGTCCTCCCTGAGCTCCTCCGACCTCCGGGTGCCCCGCACTGGGGCAGAGCTGTAACCCCACGCTTCACGTGTTGCGTCTGAGATGGCCTCTTGCAGGGTCTCACTGATCCCCAGATGCCCCCAAGTTGGTGCCCCACGTTGCCTGTGAGGAAACTGCAGTGTCGGGGGCTGAGCGGGACTCTGAGTCACGCGGCCGGGGGTGGGGGAGCTGGAGCTCCAAGTCCGCCCTGCGGCCCCTCTGCCCGCCCCACGCCACCGAAAGTGCGCCTCGGCCTTCCGTGCAGAGAAGGAAGTAGAGGCTCGGGGCAGCAGCTCGCCCAGGCCTCACAGCCCCCGGAGGGGAGGTGGCCCCTGGGTGACCCTCTGGCTGAGAGTGAGCACAGTTGGCAGAAGAACGTGGGGGCCGGCGGGCAGGGCCGGCGGCCTGTCCGGGGGCCGTGAGCCCACCGCAGCCCCTTCCCTCCCGCTCCCAGCCCTGCCCGAGTCTGCACAGCTGCTCCTTCTCTGCCCCGCTCGGCACCCTGGCCCCAGGCCAGTTCCCAGCCCGCCCGCGCCCCTCGGGACCGTGCTCCTTCTCCCAGGGCAGCTACAGTCAGCGAGGGCCAGGCGGGGGCAGTGCCAGCTACAAGGTACACAGCGGGAGGCCCGGGCCTCAGTTTCCCCATGCCTAAAAGGGTGCGGGCAGGGCACAGCTGGAGCAGAGGGCCTGAACCATGGAATAGCAGAGCTGGCCCTCCGCAGCGCCCCGTGCGTGCTGAGCCTGTCCCCAGAACCCGTCCACTCCCAGCCCTGCCCCAGCCTGGGGGACCGTGGTGATCCAGGTCTCGGAGCTTCTCAAATGCCTCGGGGGTCCCCCACCCTAGTGCCTTGACAGGTGGGGAAAGCCAGGCCCAGCTTTGGGCACCCGGCAACCGATCAATGCTAGTGCTGAATGAATGAATGAATGAATGAATGAAAGTCGGAGAAAGGGGCTGGGGGTCTAGCAGCACAGGCGGGGCTCTGGGGCAGGACGGATGCCCCGCAAGCCCTTGAGAGCTCCCTCCCCTCTGGGCACCCAGCCCGGCGGCTCTCAGTTTCCTCCCCCGGGGGCTCCGCTCTGCCATCTCTCCAGTGGCATCCCACAGGCCAGGACCTCGAAGCCCGGTGGGCAGTTTCCCCGGCCCCTCTCCCCTCCCGCTGTGGGCCTGGCACGGGAGGACACCGGCACCGACCAGTTTGGGAGGCCTGGCCAGCCCGCGGGGACTCACCTCGCCTTCGCCTGCCGGGCAGCTGGAGACAGAGCAGGCGCTGCCTGGGCCTCCAGCAGCTCTGTGGACACCCGTCAGGCTGCCCAGACGCTCCTTCCTGGGGCCTGACGTCAGGCCGGCGCCCTGGGCTCCTTTTGGGCAAAGGCAG
>NW_006436294.1:6252616-6258951 GCF_000325575.1 Pteropus alecto
TGGGCCCTGAGGGGAGGAGCTTAGGGGCCGCAGAGTCCGCAGCCCAGACTGGCGGAGGAGGAAACTGAGGCACGAGGGGTGGGCCCAAACCGCATCACCCCGGGGGGGTGGGGGAGAGGAGCAGGGAAGGGGGGGCTCCGGCCCGGGCTCTCTGTCCCTCAGTGCCCGGGAGAGCGTGGCTGGCACTCACGTGTGTGCAGAGGGAGGTGGGGGCCACACAGACACAGATTCTGCCTGGGCGGGGACAGACGCTTCCGGTCTGGGCTGCCGCTGCACTTGATGGCTGCCCCGGGCTCCCGCGCTGCTGGCCGCTGCTGCATGTTGCGTGTTCTGGGCCTGGACGTGCCCATGTGTGCCCGAGGCCCCGTGCAGCATCTGGGCCTCTGTTTGTGTCCCCTCCTGTGTGTCCCTAGGATGGGTGCGGCTTCGCAGGGGCCCACGCACGCCTGAGTGCATTTGTGGGTCTGGCACCAGCTGGGGACCGTGCGTGACCTGGTGTGACCTCTGTGAGTGCTAGCATCTCCGTGGGGACACATGGGGTCAGGTGCCTGGGAAAAACCTGGCCTTGACAGGAGCCAGTGGTAGTAAATCTTAATGGCCAAGGCCTGATCCAGGGTGGCTCTGGGAGGGACGGCCCGGCTGGATGGACACGCAGACCACAGTGGAGTCAAAGCTGTCAGCCTGCCCCCGGTGGGTCAGGTTACAGGTCTGAGTGCAGGTGGCTGGGGTGGGACTCGGGGGCTCAGGGTCAGGCCCTCTGCCTGAGTGACTTCCCCAGTTTCTGTCCCTGGGCTTCTGCCCACGCACCCTGACCACTAAGCACCTACGGAGCTGGTCGTGCTGGGTGCTGGGGACACAGTGACAGATGCTCTGCCAAGGCCCCCGGCCTCTGAGATCACAGTCTGGCTGGTGACGGACTCGGTAGCCGTGCCCCCAGCGGGAGGGCGTCGTCAGGAGGCTCCTGCAGCTGGCAGCGCAGTGAGGGGCAGAGGCGGGAGTAAGGGGAGATGGGCAGCCTGGGTGGGCAGAGAGAGGCCACCTGGACACCGGTCGCCACATGCCAGGGTCCCCAGGAGTGGAGGGCAGGGGTGAGCAGTGAGGCTGGGAGTGAGCAGGAGACGTCACACCGGGTCTCAGCTGCCCCGTGGGAAGCAGAATGGTGGACGTGGCCTTGAGGGCACTGAGGAGCCAGTGAGGATTCTGGGGGAGGCTGGTCCTCGGAGCAGCTCCCCTGCCCCCGAGTCTCCCTGCTCACACAGGGCTGAGCCCACAGGCTGCCTTTTCTCCTTAGCCCACTGTCGTATCTATCCCAGAAGGGGAAACTGAGGCCCGGAGAGGTGCAGGAGCCTCCGGACCACGTGGGCCCTGCCCCAGGCTGGCACTGGCCCCGGCTGGCAATGCAGGGGCACCCAGGGTCTTTCCGGGGGGGGTGTGGGTTCTGCGTTCGCCAGGTTGTGGGCGGGGGTAGGAGGGCTGAGCCAGTGGAGGCTCAGATTTTATGAGCTGGAGACGGCTGCTGAGTCACGGGCAGGGCTGGCCAGGCCTCGTGCCCCCCTCTGAGGGCCCCGGTGGGGGTCCAGGCAGGCTGGTTCCCCAAGGCATCTCGGGGAGTTTCTCCAGAGGAACAAGGGCCAGCACGCTGCCTGGGGAGCAGGGTGACAGCCTGGGTGGGCTCCAGGTCCCCTCCCCTGGGGACGTTCTCCTCTGTAGGGCCCAGGGGTGGGGGGCAGAGGAGGGGCTGGAGCCCAGAAGGCTAAAGACAAGGACACGGGGACAATTTCACCCTTATCCCTTCCACGGCCTGGGTCCGGCCAGGCTGTCTGTGGCTGGGGTCAGAGGTCAGATGGCGGCTGGGTCAGGGGCCCGGCCTGGTGGAGAGCCCTCCCTGAGCCCACAGAAGCCCCCCACCCTCATGGCGGGAACTGTGGCATTCTCCCCAGGACTCACAGAGGACAGGAGGCTGCCACTCTGAGGATCGAGCCACAAATAGCAGCACGGCAGCCGCGCGGGGGCCGAGGGGGGGCAGAGAACACTCTGTGACAGCTGGGCAGGTCCTGTCACCCTCCTGGTGCCTGTAGCTCCGGACCTCGTCTGTCCTGAGTGGTCGTCGTCTTGGTGCCGCTGGAGGCTGTAAACAGCTCTGGGGCCCTGGCCACACGCCCTGCTGTTGGCCCGGGGCGTGGCCAGCTGAGGGGGCGTGGGGAGGCCCCAGCCCCGGGGTGATCCAGAGAAGACAGGTGGCAGCTGGGGCTGGGTGGGTGAGGAGGCCCCTTGGGGCTCTTCTGAGGGGCCAACGGCCTCGTGCCCTTTCTGCATTCCCGGCTCCCTGGCAGGGCCCAGGCACACAAGGGGGCGGGCCTAGCTGGGCTGGGGTAGGCGGGCCTTTCTCTGTCCCTGGGGCAAGGCGACCCTGCGTCTGGGAATGCTGGGGCCCCCCCACTCATGTGCACAGAGAGGCCCGGGCCAGGCTCCTTCCTCACAGGAAGTGCTAGTGCTTCGTGTCTGTGGGACACACACACGCACACATGTCCCCTCCTCCCCCGGCCTCCTGGCTAGAGTCCAGTCCTTCGGAGAGACGCACCTGCCGCCCACTCCCCGGCCCCCCAGCTCCGGCTAGGCCACAGTGGGGGGAGAAGCATTCCCACGCAGGACGAGCGCACACTGTAAAGCTAACTCTCCCGTGTCGAGCACTCCGACCTGCTCTGGACGAGGGGTAGGAGTCTGTCACCGGCCCCACTGGCCCCACAGATTCGTGCCTAGTTCTGCCTGGCTTGACTTCGGACCACCCCCCTCCCCCACCACGTCCCAAGTTGGCCCTACTCGGGATGAGCAAACCGAGGCCAGGACGAGGCTCGGCTCTCCCTTGGCCCCTCCGCGCCTCCCGCAGCCTGGGCGGGTGCTCCCCGCACACCCCGGCCCCTCATCTGTGACAGGCTAGGCGGATCCTCCCTGGGTCCCCAAGCCCACCCAGGGCTAGCCCGGGAGATGCTGGGGGAGCGGCGAGTTTCCCCTGGGCCAGAGAGGACAATGGGGTGATGATGGCCAGTCTAACGGGGGTTCCGTGCGCCCCCGCTCCAGGCTGCCCCTGTTTCTGCCTCCTCCCCACAGAAACAGGGGGCAGATCCCCTCTCCTCCTGGGCTCACAGAGTATCAGGGTGGGGACCAGGGAGCTCTGGGGCCTGGCCGTGGGTGCCCCAACCACCTTGGGACCCCCCACACCCAGGGCCGAGGAGGAGATGGGATCTCTGGGTCTGTCTCGTGCAGGGCCTGCTGGAGCGCCTTGGCCCCCAAGGAGAGGGCAAAGGGAGGCCTGGGCCTTTTCCTCCCCTCCCCCGTAGCATCCTCAGGTCACTTGGCCAGGCCGAGCTTCAAGGCGGTCGGCCTGCGGCGTGCGGTGCGGGCCCAGCTTCTTCCCCGAGTCCTGGCGCCATCACACAAAACAGACCTCACTGAGTGGGCCCGCCTCTCGGTCACGACCTGTGCTTTGAGAAGGCTGGTACCAGGGTCAGTCACCCAGCTGCCACTCACGAGCACTTCCGGTGTCTCCAAACCGGCTCTGTTTGGCAGGAGAGCAGCCCAGAGAGGCGAAGTCGCCCGCCCAAGGTCACGCAGCCGGGAAGGGGCGGGGCTGGGGCTTGGACCCGGGCTGCCCGGCCAGACCTGCAAAGCCCTGGAATTGCGCAGCTGGGCCAGCCCGCGCTCTCTCCGGAAGCTCCGGGGACCCATCCCCTGGGCGCAGTTGACAGGACTCCACATCCTGGGAACCCCCACGCCCAGGGCGGAGCGTGCTGGGTCTCTCGTAGGTCTCCTGTTTTGGGGCAGCTGACTGCCCAAGCCCTGGAGGCCAAGGCCAGCCACCAGAAGCTGCCCGGGACCAGGCTAGGCGGGGGCTCCCTTGGCAGCGCCAGACCGGCCCACCCAGGCCAAGAGCCGGCCACATCCCTCGCAGGGCTCCGGGACCTGCTTACTATTTTAGGACACCCCGTGGGACTGGAAAAGCCGTGTATGTCTGTCAGTCTGTGCGGCGGGCCTCCCCGGGGCCCTGGATGCCCGGCTCTGCTGACCTCGCCGCCTGGCCGACCCCGGAGCGGGAGCGGGAGTGGGGACGGTGAGGGGCAGTGTCCATGTGGGACGCACAACAGCTGAGTTCTCTGCACGACCCCGTCCACCTCTCCTCACGGGAAGCAGCGAGCTCCCCGTCACTGCACGAGTCACGACGGGCACGTCCCAGGGCTGCTGCGTGGACGTCAGCCCTGACGGGGGGAGGACCGATGACCTCTGCAAGGGGGACCCAGAGACCCCAGGCTCCAACCGTTGCTGGTTCTGTCTGAGACGCTGAGATTTTAAACTTCTAAGATGTTGTCACTTCTAAGAGCCTGGGCTCCAAGGCTCCAGCCGGACCCGCCCTGGGCATCCATCACCGCCCCGAGGCAGAAATTCGGCCGAGGCCTTCGCCCTCTGCCTCGGGGGAGGCCACGCTCCTTCCCACCTCCACGCCTTCGCCGCCGCTGTCCACCTGGAACGCCTTCCCGCGCCTTTCCAGATCCCGGTCTACCCTGGTGCCACCTCTCCCAGGAAGCCTGCCGTGACTGGCTTCTCTCGGCCCTGAGTTCCGAAGGCGGTTCGGGCCTGGATCTGGGTCTGGAGTTCCCTAACGGGAGGTCCGGCTTCTTGTGGGCGGGTCAGAACTTTACTTTTCTCTCCCTCTTTGATGCTTAGCATACACGAGGGTATACAGTAGGAGCTCAGTAAGTGCAAATGCCGCTTGCTTTAAACACGGGGAGGCGGCGCAGGGCTCCAGGCTGGCAGAGTCCCGCCGCAGGCACCTGGACGCCTTCCCGCCTTCCAGGCTTCCCCAGGAGCCTTCGGGGGGCGCAGGCCCCTCGTACGAACAGGGGGTCCTTCCCTGGGTCCACTCTCCTTCCTTCTGGCTGTAGCTTTGACTTATTCCTGGCCGCTCGCCCTGCCCTCTCCTCTGAGGGGCTGGGCGGCACCCCTTGGCTGGGGAAGGGGTGGGGCGGCGCGGGTCTCACTATAGATGTCACCCTTCCTGTTAAGGGCAAGGAAACCCAGGCCCAAAGACAGTAGGGGCCTCGGCCGCCTGGCTAGTGGGAGGCAGAGCCGGGATTGGAACCGGGTGCTTTGAGATGGGACCCCGTATTTCTCTGCACGGAGCCCCTCCTGCAGCCGATGAGGCATGGGGGACGCCTGAGGGAGCCTGGGGTGGCCCCAATCTCCTGGCGGAGCCCTGGACACACCCTGGCCTGTCTCCTTCCTGACCTTGGTCTGTCTTAGGCAGCGGGGACGAAGCCCAGTCAGGACGGTGGGAGGAGGTGGGAGGATGTCGGGGTTGCTGTCCATGGAGAACCCGCCTCCTCCTTGCCGCCTGTCGCCCCGAGGAGCCGGCGGCTGAGGGGGACCGGAGGAGGGAGGCCGCTTCCGTTGGCCAGGACGGTGCCTTTCCAGAAAGCTGGTGCCGGTTCTTCGGGTTGGTGGGTGGAGAGGGCACAGGGCCTGGGCGGGCACCGGGGTTCAGGCTGGATCCCACGTGCCTCCACGACCCCTGTACCCAGGATCCCGAAACTCGAACCGCTCCGAGGCGAGAAAGCACGTAGGTGAGTCTGGCGCCCCTGTGTGTGGACGGCCTGGGGTCTTCACGCGCCCAGTTCACCGGGAGCGGTCAGCGTTCCCCGGAGCGGGGCGGCCCCGGGGCCTGTGGGGTGGCGCACAGCATACAGCCTGGACGTTTGTCGTCTTCCTAAACCTGACCCAGGAGCACAGGTGGCCCCGGCTTTCACAGAAGTGGCTGTGGATCCGATGTCGCCTGTAGTTCACAGAGAAGTGACTGGGTTTAGTGGGCTGTACTCCAGGGGATGGCACGTCTGTTCCCAGCAGACAGGAAACCCCGGCCTTGCTGAGGGGGCTCGGTCGAGGTCGTACCCCATTAAGGAAGTACCTGCCCCCTCAGAGTGGCCTGAGCCATCTTCCCAGAGGCCTCCAGGGGGGCCAGGCCTCCTGTCCCTGCCAGGCATTGTCCTCCGGCAGTGCTGGGCGCAGACGCTCTCTGCCCCCAGCCCCAGGCACTCCCCCAGGAGGGGCCAGCTGCCTTCTCCCTCAGCTGGCCAGTTCCTCGCAAGCTTTGGTGGGCGGGAGATGGCGCCCGACTCAGAGTTCAAGCCTCGGGCTCAGGTTCCACGTCAGCGCCCCACCAGCTGCGGGAGCCAGGGCCACGGCTTGCTCCTCTCAAGCAGGGGACAGTGATCCCCCTGCCGTGCCAAACTCATGGGGCCATGTGGGGATCAGACGTGAGGCCTGGGTCAGGGCTAAGGCCAGGA
>NW_006436294.1:6260264-6269254 GCF_000325575.1 Pteropus alecto
GGGCAATGGCAGATGGTGATGGTGGTGATGGTGATGGTGATGGTGGTGGTGATGGTGATGGTGATGATGGTGGTGGTGATGGTGATGAAGGCTGTGGTGATGGTGATGGCGGCATTAAGTGATCATTGACAGTGATCGTAGCCACAGTGGCTGGCACTTGCTGGGCCTCAGATGAAGTGATGGGGGCATTTTGGGATGACAGATCTGGATTCTTATCCTGGCCCTGCTGTGTCTCCTGCTTGAGGCAAGTCACTCAGCCTCCCGTGCCTCAGTTTCTTCATCTGCATGATGAGGAGCCTCGCTTAGTGCTGCAGGCAGAGGGAAGGAGACAACAGCTGCGTTTCAGGGCCACTCATGGCCGTGCAGGGTCGAATGCCTGGGTGTGCACAGGATCACCTGGGAGCTTTGAAAATACGGATGCCCAGGCCAGGCCCTGGAGAGGCTAGTTTAAGTGGTCTGGGCAGAAGCCTGGGTGTCAGCATTTAAAAAAGCTCCCCGGTGATGCCGATGTGCAGCCAGGGTGACTGTCACTGGGCTGCCCTTGGGTCCTGTCAGCACGCTGAGATGCTGGTCGGAGCAGACACTGGGTTATCAGCCCACGTGGCTCCCAGTTCCCAACCTAGACCCCGACAAACGCTTAGTCACTGCCCGAGGTCGGTCTTGGGTGGACAGCATCGTTTTCCCTCCACCCCTCCACCCCTCCAAGAACAAAAGGACTTGGCTTTGTCCAAGGCCTCGTAGGTAGATCATTATTTTTCCCCTCCGTGAATCAAATCTTGTTTAAATCCCACCTTAATCCTCGCAGCCAGAGCCCCGGCCGCCGGCCGGCCTGGTCCTCATCTCCGGAGTGCGGGTCTGTTTGAGGCGCTGACGCTCCCGCTGTTTACACTGGGGCTGTCAGTGGAAACTGCAGGTGTTGGAGGCAGGCCTGGGTTTCCTCTGGCTGGCTGGAGAGAGGGTGGGGACCGCAGGGGGTGTCAGGGTACTCTTTCACATGGTGTCTGGGGCAGCCCTGTCACTGTCCCTGTTTCTCAGGTGAGTCCTCGGAGGCCCAGAAGTCACCTAGCAGGCCAGGCACAGGCCTGAGACTTCCAGGTTTCTGCCCCCACAAAGAAGGAATCCGAGAAGCCTTCTTGGAGGAGGTGACATCTGAATTGGTTGTCTGTGAAGACCGAGGAGGAGCGAACCGATAGGCAGTGGAGGGACAGGTGTTAGCAGCAGAGCGAACAGCCTGGGCTGTGGCAGCCCAAGCTGCCCAGGCGCTGGGGCTCTGGCGGGCTGTGCTGCCCCCTGGTGGCCACTGCTCGCAGGTGCCGAAGTTCTTCTGGTCTCTGAGTCTCCTGGGTGGGCGACACCTCGGCTCAATTCCCTGAGTGCCTACGGCTAGGGACGCAGGGGACCCCAGCACTTCCGCCCACGGGAACTGTGGTCCTGAGGGAGGTCTCTGAGCGTCAGGACCCTGCAGCACAAAGCCCATGATGTCAACCTTTGGCCCCCGACACCATCGGGAGAGCCTGCCCAGCGCTCGGCCCACTCTGTCTGCCCAGCAACCGAGGCCCAGAGTGGACAAAGTGGAGAGCCCCCTGGGCACAGTCCGCAGCCACGAAGGTGTTGCTGCATCATTCCCAGATGTGCGTGCGTGGGAGACGGGGGAAGGGCAGGGCCCGGAGGCTTCCTGGAGGAGGAAAGGTGGGTGGGGTTCGGGCTGCACTGCAGTGGGGCCCAAAGGCCGGGGCGGGGGGCGGGGGGAAGGGAGGCACAGACGGGACCGGCGGAGAGCTGGGAGCGACAGGTCGGGGTCCTGCAGGAAGACCACGAGCCGTGTCTCAGCAAGCTCATGCCCAAAGCTTGGAAGGGAAGGAAGGGAAGGGGGAGGGTCTGCCTTCCACCGGCCCCACTCGCCCACCCTGTGGGTGGGGAAAGCACCTTGCTTGCCCCGCCTCCCCTCGCTGAGCCCCCGCAGCCCATCGTGTATGTCTGGGCAGGGCCCATCCCTGCCCCTTCGCTTAGACCCTGGAGAGACCCGCAGGGCGGGGGCGCAGCCCCACACCCAGGCCACCGGGTACCGACATTCGGGCTCCCAGTGCTGTCCTCCCAGATTACAGGAAGGTCCCTGAATTGGGAGACGGGGAGGGGAGGGGGCGGGGAGGCGGGAAGGTGTCTGTGGGGAGGACAGACAAGGCCGTCCGGGGGCCTGAGAGGGCCCTCGCTTCCGACCCGCAGCTGGCTCTGCCCACGGGCACCACACGGGGGCGCTCACGCAGCATGCCGACACCAGGTCCCTGGCCAGCACCCAGCAGCGTCCACCCCAAGCCTTCTGGCCCCAACTGTGCCGTCATAGTGTGGGGCCGTGTGGGGCTTTCCGGCTTCTGACTGCTGCAGCGTCCCGGGTGGAGGGCACAGCTTGTGCCAAGGCCAGGAGGTGGCCTTGACCTGGTGCACTGGGGGCTCCAGGCACAGAGCTGGGTGTCCTCCAGGGCAGGTGGGCTGGGTTGGGTGGGGACCGCCTTCAGGGAGAGCTCGGCCCCACTCGCCTGACCCCTGCTTGGTCTGCAGGCCGCCCCCCTTCACCGCCGATGCCGAGCCCCAGACCTGGAGGACTTCCTGATGGCGGTCATGGCTGCCGTGGGGAGGCCGTCTGCGTGGGCGCCCTGGTCTGGTCTGCAGCACCCCCAGGGCGGCCTGGCACAGCACTCAGAGAAAGTGTCAGGGCCGCGAGGGGCTTAAGCCAGCAAGCGGGGTACAGCAGGAACTTCCAGGCTTGGCTGGGGACCCCGCCCCCACGGGGCCTCCGGCTTAGATGCCCAGGTCTCAGAAGCCAGCTGCAGAGCAGGGACACCCGGAGGGACGGTCCCCTCCTCCCGGCAGAGGGCCAAGCTCATCCTGCAGTGGCCCATCCTCCAGCCGGGCCTGCACAGGTCACGGGCCCCGGACGCCCACCTGCCCTCCCCACGCTGGCTCAGGGCTGGCCTGCGTGACCCGTGGAAACACCCGCCCTCCCCACGCTGGCTCAGGGCTGGCCTGCGTGACCCGTGGAAACGCCGAGAGGACCATGCGTGACCCCCGAGGCTCGATTATAAATGCATTGCATCTCCCGCCTTGCCGTCTGGTCCGCTCGACCTGGGGAAGTCAGTATGAGCTGCGAGGTCACCCACGCAGCTCCATGGGGGTCTGCTCAGGGGGGCGGGACGGGACCGGCTGGGACACGGAGCCAGCTTGGAAGTAGGTCCCCCCGCCCCAGGGGGCCCTGGCCGCGGCTGCATTTGTGAGGCAGAGCCAGCAGAGCCAGCAGAGCCCCGACCCTCAGACCCCAAGAGGGAGGACGCATAGTCATCGCTGTTCTCAGCTGCTGCGTTTGAGGTGACTTGTTTCACGTCATAAATAACCAATGCGCAGCTGAGGCACAATAAGATTTTCCGTCCCTGAAGTGACACGATTGCGTTAGTGCGAATTTGGGGATGAGACTGTGAGCACTGGCCCTCCCAGCCCCCCGTTCCCCCAAGTCCTGCGCCTCCGGGTCCTGCTCCCTCTTTCTCTTTGGCACCTGGCCGTTGGGCTCCCTGAGAGCAGAGGCAGAGGAGGGGACTTGAGTGCGGGTGGTCTATTTGGGGTGATCCCGGGCACGAGGGCAGGTGAGACGGCCAGCACGCAGGTGCTTCATGGGTCTCTCCGTGTGTCCAGTTCCGGTCAGTGTTCCCGGGGGGTCTGTCTGCAGACGGGAGGCTGGGCGCACACCCCCTGGTGGGGGCCATCCTGGGCCTGGTGGCGGGGCGGGAGGGACGCTGTCAGGGAGAAGAGGGTCCGGGCACGCTCAGAACGTGTCACTGCCGCTGCGGCTGAGATGGGGGAGCAGGGGTGTGACGCGGCCCCCAGAAACCAGTCCCTGTACATAGACCTGGGACCCAGCTTCTGCGCTGACCCGACTTCACTTTAAATGGCTGCTTTTCCCTTGCTCGTGTTGGCCGCCCCCACCCCCACCCCCGGCTCCCAGACGACTCCGGAATGTTCCCTGTGCCCGGCACCGACAAGCACCGTCACCTTCGGGCCTCTCCACAGCCCTCCGAGGCGGAGCTGTCCCTGTGACCCCACGTATGGACGGGGAAACTGAGGCGGGGCGAGGTGAAAGCCTGCAGCCCCGGGTTGGGGCTCAGAGCTGCTGCTGGCCAGCGCTGCCCGGGGCCGGCTCTGGCCCCGCCGGGAGCCTCCTTGGTGGCCCTCTCCTGCCCCAGGCCAGGCCCGGGGGCCAGAGGCTGCCTTCTGGAAATCTGCTTAGCACTGACCTCCTCTTCGTCCTCCTCGGAGCTAATCTGCTAATCCCGCGGGCCCCCGCGCTCCCTGCCTGTCTGGAACCCCCGAACCCACCTCCTCCTGAGTGCCCCCTCCCCAGCTGGGGCCTCCCGGGTCATGGGTCTGGGGGTGGTGGCCAGGCCCAGTGGTGGGGTGGGCGGGGACTGTCCTTGGTCCCAGAGCAGACTCGGGTGTCTGGAACTCAGGCCTGGACTCTGACTTGCCGTCACCTCCATGGCCGCCTTCTGAGCCGACTGCTCCTGCTGGGAAGTCAGATCCCTCCCAGCTCCCCTCCTGCCCTGCGCATTCCACCTGACACAGTGGTCAGTGGTTCCGGCCCATTCCACTCGCAGTGGTCAGTGGTTCCGGCCCATTCCACTCACAGTGGTCAGTGGTTCCGGCCCATTCCACTTGACACAGTGGTCAGTGGTCGGACCCACTCCACCTGACACAGTGGTCAGTGGTTCCGGCCCATTCCACTCGCAGTGGTCAGTGGTTCCGGCCCACTCCATCTGACACAGCGGTCAGTGGTTCCAGCTGTGGTCTCTCGAGACCGCCCACTCCACCTGACACAGTGGTCAGTGGTCCGGCCCATTCCACTCCCGCAGCGGTCAGTGGTTCCAGCTGTGGTCTCTCGAGACCTGCGTTCGAATCCCATCTCCGCCTTACCCGAGCTTGTTTCCTAACCCGCAGGATGGGGTGGCTGTCCCTCCCTCCTCTGCTGGGCTTGGTGTGGACTTGGCAGCAGGTGGCCGGGGTTGGGCGGTGTCCGGGGTGAGCTGCTGGACTGTCCTTCGCGCCTTCCACAGATGCCAGGAACATGAGGGTGAAAGGGACGCCAGCCCGGGAGCCGGGGGCAGGCCGGGCGTTGCTCCTGTGAACTGGCAGGCGGGCCCAGCCGGCGCTGAGTGGAAGGGCCTCGGCCGGGCCCACTTCCTGCACACTGACCGCTCTGCTGCCTGGCCTGGGGCCTGTGCCTCCTCTGCCCAGGCCTCTGCTGGGGGCCCAGGGAGCAGGAGGGTGCAGCTGGGATGCACGTCCCCTAAGAGGCCTCGCCAGGCCGGCATGGTGTGTACGCCTGGACATGAGGTGCCTGCGGGGCCTTCCTCCGTGGACGTGAGCTGAGCGGCTGGAAGGGAGTTTAGGAGAAACTTGTCCCCAGCAGACTTGAGCCCTGTCCTGCTCCTGTGCCACTAACCCGTCCTCTGTCCTGGATCTCCTGGGCCACCACCTTCGTTATGCACCTGCTGCGTGCCCAGCCCAAGCTTGGCCGAGCCCTGGGTGGGATGAGCTCGGGGACGTGGGGACACGGGACCCTGGAAGGTCAGTGAGGCCAGCGCTGAGGTTGGGGCGGAGGGGCTGAGGCCAGCGGGAGAGGGCCCCGCGCCCAGAGCTCAGGGGCGGTCGGTTCCATGAGAGGCCGGTGGGGTCGCGTGGGGGATGGGTTCCAGGCCCGACTCTCCCGCAGGGTGCCTTGGGGATGGGCCTCGTTGCCCTGGGCCAGTGTCCTACGCCAGCGGGTGAGGGGCTGGGTCAGGTCCGCGGCCATCCGCCAGGACAGCGCTCCAGGGGCTTGGAGCTCTCTGAGGTACACGTGCGTCCCCCAGGAGGTTCTGATGTCCTCACGCAGTGACCCATGGAATGTTCCGGAGCAGGGCACTGAGGCGGAGCAGCACCTGGGGTGTGGGCCTGGAAGCCGGGGCGTCGGGAGGAAGGCTCCCACTGCAGTGGCCGACGTGCTGGAACGGGACCCCAAGCCCAGGACCGGGCTGGGCGCTGCCGTGCGTCTCCCCGGGCTTCCATCCTGGGCTGCCCAGGGCACGCTCAGCGGACCACAGATCGGCGCCCGGCAAGCTCTCTGCTCAGGGTCTCAGTTTCCCCTTCTGCAGACGGGACCTTGGACCTGCTGTCTCAAGCTCCTCCATCCCCCCAGCCCCTCCTGGGAGCGGAAGGAGGCCGTTCCCACGCCCTCGCTTGCCAGAGACCCCGCAGCCAGGCTGGCCCAGCTGGAGGAGGCGGGCTGGCGGGTAGGCGGCCCTGCCCCGTCCCCTTCCCGTGGGACCGGTGCTCCCGGCCACTCTCCTGGCCTCGAGGCCCCTTCTGTGACTCAGGCTTCCTGGAAGAGGCTCGGAGGGTGCGGAGGCCTCCGTGCCACCCCGCTCAGGGTGCCTCCGCCCACCGCCTTCCCGTCCCCTCGCCGTCCCTTCAGCTACACACGGTGGGCTTTAACTCCTCGTCCACTGCCCCAGCTCCCCGGAGGGTCCCCTTCCGGCCGGCAGCCCCCTCCCCCACCGTCTGCTTGTGCCGGGACAGCTGCCCCTCCCTCCCCACTCTGGCCCGGCCCGGCCAAAGCAAACATGGTCTCTCTTCATCCCCTGGTCGGGTCAGCTGCCGAGCGTCCTCTGGCTTCATCGCTCCCTGGCCAGCTGCCTGGGGGCCGATCTGCTGGGAATCGCCATGCGGGACTCAGTGGGTGCCCGGGGCTCCCTGCAGTGACCTCTCCGTCCCCTCCACATGGCCCCAGGGAGCCCAGAGGCATTGCCCCAGCTCTGCCAGGCCTCTCTGAGTGACCCCGGGCCTGTCCTTCCTGGAACTCAGTTCTGTTGCCTGGGGAATGCGGCCCTCGGACAGACCACGAACCCCACAGCAGGTGGCGGGGGCAGGACGCAGCCAGCCACTGGACCCAGATGGCCGCCCCAGTCCTGTGTCTGCCCGTATGAGCTGATCACAGCAGCTTCGCTGTTTCGCCGTCCGAGGCCTGCAGCCTCGGGGAGCACCACCCGTGGGTGCCTCAGTTTCCCCCTCTGTCAGGTTGTGCAGTGACAGGCCCGAGGCCTCACGTGGCGGAGGAACGACACGGAAACAGTGTTCTCAAGACATCGCTCTGGTCATGAAGTTCCTCATGCCGTACAACCGGCCCAGGAGATTCGCAACTGCTGTGGGCTCTGGGCCCCGGACGCGTCCTCGGTCTCACGGGGGCAGGCAGCCCCCACGTGCTGCTCCGCATCTCACGTGAAATTTCCCTTAATACCCTCCGTGGCCCTCCTCCTGACCCCACCCGAGGGCCCAGGGAGTCTGGAGGGACCTTGGTTTATTTGTCAGTTCCCGGGTGGTGGACTCTTATAAACAGAGCTGTGGACAGTCGGGGATGGGCGACTCGGTGCCCAGTGAGCTTCACTGGACCCGTAGGTGGACCCTCAGGCTGCGGTGGGAGGGTTGACCCCAGCAGCCCTGGGTCCCCCGTCGCCTCCGTCTTGGCTCCTGTGGACCGGGGTGGGGGTGCAGCTAGCGCTCGGTCTCGTTTCTGCATCCCGTGCCCCTTGAGGAGCTGCCCAGACCTGTACTGGCCTCTGCGGGGGGTGGGAGGAGGCAGAGAAGCGAGGTCCTTACCACAAGAGGGGCCCATGGGTGAAGAAGACTTGCAGGAGACCTTCCTGGAGTGCGCCTCCCCAAGGCTGGGTTTGTGCTGGGGCAGGGAGTCAGGGTGGGCTTCTGGGAAGAGGCGGACGCCAGTCTGGGCCTGAAGGATGCGGGCACCACCGTGGCTGGAGACAGGATCCCCAGGGAGGGGGAGCTGAGTGCAGACGGGCTCCCCGGGGCTCGGGCTCTGAGTTGATGGCACCGCCGAAGCGGCACTGTCGTGCGCCCACCCCGGGCGGGCAGGGGAGTCCACCCCCGGAGCCCGATTCATCCTCATGGGTGGCTGTCGCTGCCCCTGTCCCCTAGGCGGGGGCTGGTGTTTGAGGTCCAGGCCTCTGCTCGGGGGACAGGGCAGGAAGCAGGGCCGTGGAAGGCAGCGTGACAGTGCCCGGGGCCGCTCCGGCTGGGCTGTGCGGTCCTCGCCATGTCTTCGTTTACAGAGGGCGCTTCCAGGTGTGCGTGCGGGGCAGCGGGGAGCGAGCCCCGTCTCAGCACGGCCACCGCCCGTCCCGCCTGGGACACCCTCTGCTCCTGGCCTCGTTTCCCTACCACCGACATGGCCCGAGCGGGCGGCCTCTGCTGGCCTGTCCAGAGGCCGGTCAGGGAACGGGCGTCTGATGAATGGATGGGCAGTCCTGGTGTCGCCTCCCGTCTGTGCCTCAGTTTCCCCTCTGTAAGCGGGGGTGTGAGGCCCTGTTCTGGGGATGTTGGGAGGCACAGGAGGGGGCGGTCGGTCCAGGTGGCCTGGGACCCGCAGTGGGTGCTCTGCGGGCGGGCGACGCAGCCCTCCCTGCCCCCGCCTCCCCGCCCCGGCCCGGGCCGCTGGGCTGTTCCCACGGCCGTCAGGCAGGGCATCTGGAGGCCTTGTTTACCCCTCCCTTGGCCTCCCTGGCAGGAAGTCACTGGAAGGGCTGTCCCCAGAGGCCCTCAGGCCTGTGAAGACAGCCAGCAGCTGGGGGTCCCCGGGTAGAGCGTTGGGGGCAGGGCAGGGAGCGGGGAGGACAGAGTGGGTGGAGCTGGGCGCTCTGGGGCCCACGTGGCTGGACTGTGGATTGAGCTGTTCTTCTGGTGTGGTCGTCTGTGTACCCCTTTAGCTACCCCTCAGCACACGGGCCCCAGGTGAGGCCCAGCGAGGTCGTGGCCCACGACGTCACAGTCTTTGGACGTGCATGAGGCCACTGCAGCCCCAGCAGCCCAGGGTGGTCTATGCAGTGTTAGGGGAGGTGGCGGGGGGCGAGGTCTGGGGGCACAGTGGTGACGGTGGGGGTGGTCGTGGCCCTGCA
>NW_006436294.1:6269460-6274039 GCF_000325575.1 Pteropus alecto
CCTGGAGCAGGACCCCGGCCTGGGCTCCTACCCTCGGCACGTGCCCAGCTGCCCCGACGCCCACTGACCGGCTTGAGTGCGGCCGGCTGGGCCTGGGGACCGTTCCCACGGACACTGCCAGCTGGGCCTCCTGGCCCTAGGAGAGATGCTGACCCCAGTGGGGCCTGGCATCCTGTGCTCTTGGCTGCCTCGTGCCTGCCCGGGCCTGTTCTTCAGACGAAACTGGTGGGCTGGGGGGGTCAGACGGCCCTGCCCGCCAGCCATGGGGAGGCCAAGGAGCACCCCCAGCTGGTCCCTTCTTTCCCGCCCTGTCCCCCACCCTTCGGAAGCCTCTGATTCGGGTCCTTATGGTAAAGCCCTCTCTGAGAGCTCACTGGGGTTTCAGGCCCGGGAAGTCCCCCCACCCCCAGGAGGAAGTGAGCGTGAGAACCAGGCTTGGGGCAGGACTGTCCGCGGCCAGCTCTGGGCGAGAGTCAGTGTTCCAGGGGCATCGGTGGGCTGACGACAGACGGCTGCAGGCACGTCCCATGAGGGGTGCCGGCTGTTCCCAAGTGCCGACTGTGGGCCAGGCCTGCTGGTCTGTGACCCAGTTTCACAGGCGCCCTTGGGGTGTGGGGACCCCGTCTGCTGAGGCTCAGCTACCTCCCCGAGGCAGAGCCGGGCTGACCCCAGGTCCGAGCGGTGGCGGCCTCGCCCCACGCCTGGTAAGGGGGCACTAGGCGGTCAGACAGGAAGGAGAACAGGGTGCTGCCCTCCGCGACTGGCAGTGGGCGTGGCCAGCGTCACTCCCCGGCTCACGTCCCCGCGGGTGAGACGAAGACAGGCCTGGAGTGACCCACGTGGCCGTCACCTGAGAGTGTGGTCTCTCCGCGTCGCAGCATATCACGCAGCCACGTACAGGACCGCAGTGCGGACACGGCCACGGCACGGACGGCCCCGAAGGCGCGAAGCTGAGTGAAGGAGCCGCCACAAAACGTCTCGCCGAGTTTCTGTAAAATGTCCAGGACCGGAAAATCCATCGAGAGAAAAGGCGACTCAGGGGTCTCAGGGGCTGGGGACGGGGAGGGGGAGTGACTGCCGATGGACACGAGGTTTCTTTTTGGGGCGATGAGAATGTTCTGGGGTTCGATCAGGCTGAGGATTGTGAACATGTTAAAAAACGCCGAAGAGTTCAATTTAAAACAGTCAAGGTGGCAAATGTCAGAGTACGTGAATTTTAACCCAACTAAGAAAAAAAAATTTGAAACAGCTGCCCTGCCTGCACGGTCTGGCCTGAGCAGGCTCAGGCAAAGTCTGCGAAATAGGATTACCCGCTCTGCCCCGGTTTCCAGTGCGTGGGGACCTCATTAGCTCTGCAGTGAAGCCAGCACCCGGGGGTGCTGGAATGTGGTGGCTGAGCAGAGGCCTCTGTGTCGGTGAGCGCTACTGAGCGGCCGAGGCAGGGAGGCTTGGGGACAGGCCGATGTTTGTGTGCAAAGTCCCCGACCTCTTCTGCATCATGACCCGCATCACGCATCACCCCGATGTATGTGGCCTGTTTTTCTATTTGTGGGGGACCTGTTGACTGTCCCTTCCCCACTGGGGGTTTACCTCCTGCGGATCTGTGCAGCCTGGGCGGTGGGGTGCGGGGCTGCCTGCTGTGGGGCTGGGCCTCGGGCCGCGTAGCCCCACCGTGCTCTGCACCTCGAGTCCTTGCCTGTAAGGGGCTCGCAGAGTCGTCGAGGGGTCAGGCGGGGTAATGTGAGCGTGCGTTTGGCCACCGCTAAAGTGTGTCCCTCACCCATTCTGTCTCCACACACTTTTCTTCCAGGGAGATGGCTCAGAGAGGACAGGCCAGCAGCGTAGGGTCCCCCGGCGGGTACCAGCACCTTGGGGGACCTGCGAACCACTCTGCCGTGTGTCCTGGGGACAGCGACCCGCCCGCTGGGCCTCAGCCGGCCCTCCTACACTGGCTCTTTGGGGTGCCGAGGGGCTTCGACTTGCTGCCAGGATGACCCAGAAATAGCCGTGCCCTTCTGTGCCCAGCTTGGCGGCGCCCAGGGCCGCGAGCCCTACGTGCGCCCGGCCGAGTCCTCACAGGGCGGCGGGCCGGTTATTTTGGACGTGGCCTCCCGAGGCCGGGTCACAGCTCTTTCCCGCGGCTCCTGCAGGCTCCTCTGACGTGCATCCACCAGGAGCTTGGCCAGTGGCCCTGGCTACCTCTGAGATCTCGCCTGTGCTGGCTGCGATCTGGTGGCCCTGCCCAAGACTCAGGGACCGCCTCGCTCCGTCCTTGGGCCCTGTCCCTGCACCATCCAGGGGCCTGAGGAGGAGCCATCGCTGCTCCCCCATGGAGAGGGGCAGGGGCCATGGCCTGGCTCTGCCCAGGGGGACGCGTCGAATCCAGAGAACTCTGGGCACTTGCCGCAGAGTGGGCTTCACCGGAGACCACCTGCTGCGCGTGCGCCCCCAGCCCCTTCCCTCCAGGCCACGTGACACCTCCCTGGACACCTGCGGGCTGGGTTCCTGTTCTCTCACCTGTGCCGGGCCTGTTAGTCCCACTTTGTGCTGGTGACTCGGAAAGCCCAGAGAGGAGAGGAGGTGGCCCACGGGGAGGCCGTCTCAATGGCTGTGGGTGTCCCCGTGGGCGCTTGGGGTGGGCCTTGTCCCCTTTGGAGCTGAGGACCCCTGTAGGGCCTCTGGCTGACCCTGGTGGGGAGGACTTGGAGGACGTGAGGCAGTGAGGGGGTGGCCAGGCCGCGGGCCCACGGCGAGGCCACAGCGTCCACCCCCGTCCTCCGAGGCCCGGCCTGGGGACCTGGTTCGTGGCCCAGGGTTCCTCTGGCCTGCTGAGGGTCCCACGTGTGTGCAGCATGGAGGGGTGGCCTGGTGAGCTCGGAGGCCCTGTGCTTTCGGGAAGGCCAGGATCAGGGTCCTGCTGGGGGCCCCGCATTCCTGGCAGGGCTTGGGCTGGGGGTTTGGGGAGGTGGCGAGGGCCTCTCAGGGGCCCTGAGTGCCAAATGCGTCTTGAAACGCCATGTCCTGCCTGAACGCCACGCCTGTTCTGGGCACAGCCTTCAGGGGCCTTGGAGACATGGCGCATGGTGCCAGCAGTCGGTGCCAGCCCAAGAGGGCCAGGAGGAAGGTGCCCGGGACTGTGGGCACAGGTCTAATGCCAGGGCCAGCAGAGCAATGTTCCCGCCGCCTGGGGCCGGCCCAGCACGTGCAGAAGCTGGGGCTACGGGGGCTGGCGAGGCCTGGGAACCTGCCTGTGACCAAGGCCGCGGTTGGGAACCGCGGGTGAGTCTGGCCATGTCCACTCCGAGATGGCTGCGCTGGGGCCCAGAGAGGGGCAGAGGTGGGCCCAGAGCCCACAGTGGGGGCTCTTCCCGAGCACCCCAACCCTCTGGGTTCCTAGGTGGGGCCCCTGGGCCTTGGAAAGGGGGCAGCTCCTCTCCGTGGGGCGGAGTGGGCATAGCATGGGCTTAGTGGTGGCCTTCCTTTCCAAGGGCCCCCAGAGGGCAGGGTCCCTAACGGCATGAGGCCAGAGAGCTCACCCTTCCAGCCCAACGTCCAACCTGGACAGCGGCCTCCTGGATGGACGATGGGGTATGGACCAGAGGGCATGGAGGACGTGGCAGGGCCTGGTGGGCACGGCGGTGCTGGGCTGTGGCAGGGTGAGGGGTCCCCGCCCCTCCTGGCACAGGCATCTGGTCTGCACGTCTCTATCTGAGGCCAGGCACGTTTGCGGTCTCTGCGTACACACGGTGACGGAGCTGCCATCGGGCTACGTCCACCTGGGAGTGGAGATGGGTGCTGGGCGTCCTGCCTGAGCCGCTGGCTCGGCGGGGTGTCGTGGAGCTGTCCTGTTCCCTTGTGTGTGACAGTCTTCTGAGGTTTGCATCCTCCTGCGGAGGTCAAAGGGGACCCTGCCCTCTGGGGGCCCAGACTGTGGGTGGTCTGGGTGGCAGGGGCAGAATGGGTCAAACCCCTCTGAGCTCAGAGGGTGCTCTGCGAAGATCTGGGACTACTTGGAAGGGAGAGACCCCGAGCCCCGCCCCTCAGCAGGCTGGGGATGGGGGGACGCTTAGACTGGGGAGAGGCTGTTTCTGTGTGAGTAGGTGGAGGTGGTGAGGGTCCAGTGAGCTCCCTCAGCAAGGAAAGGAGGGCCCCCCTCCCCAGCTTGTAGCAGGCAGGGGAGACGGGTCAGAGACCTGGGAAGCCCCCAGGCTGCTCCCCAGTCCCCAGGCTGCCAGCTGCAAGATCCGGGTCTTGGTGCCTGGACTCCCCGCCCTGCTGGCTCCTTGCCTGCATCTCCTGCCCCCTCCTGTCCCCTCCAGTTCTGGCTGCCTGCAGTTACAGGACCCTGGGGACTGTCTTACCCTCTGTGGGGGAGGGGCTCTCCTGTGCTCTTCCCGGGACCAGGGTGCCCGCTGCAATCTCAGATCCCGGTCCCAGCCCCGCTCCCCCGCGGCTGGCTGCTCTCGGAAGCAGGAGGCGAAGGCTGGTCCCAGGAGCCTTCTGGGGCTGCCCCTGCCCGCGCCCCCGCCTCCCTGTAGATTCGGGGTGGGCGGGGGCCCCGGGCCTTTGACGCGCGGGA
>NW_006436294.1:6274086-6277786 GCF_000325575.1 Pteropus alecto
CGCGGGGCCGGCCAGAGGCCTGGGTGTGGCCACCCCTGCGGCTGACCCTAAGGGTGCTGCGGGGCCAGGAGTCCCCCGGCCTTCCGACTTGCGCTGGCCGCTCAGCCGGGCGCCTCGGGGGTTTCCTCCGTCAAACAGGGCAAGGTGATAGCTCTGGCGAGGGGGGCCCTTTCTCTCCGCAGCCCAAGCTGGACCGTGAGGGGACGTAGCCTGTCCCTGCAGGCTCTCAGACGTCATGTGCGCCCAGCCCCCAGCTGTGGCACCGCCAGCCTCGGTGGGACAGGGGGATGACCAGGATTCCTGGCCGCACAGTCCCTTCTTGGCAGGTTGCACGGTTAGGAGGCGGGGTGAGGTCACAGTGCAGAGTGGGGACCGACCTGGTTCGTCTGTCCCTCCGTAGCTACGGAGCCCCTCTGCGCCCGTGTCCTTTGTTGAATGAGGGCTGTAACAGTGACAGCGTGATTGGTCATTTATTGTCACACTGGAGAGTAGAAGGAGGCATTGTGAATAAGCACGGGACAGCCATGTGCGCGGAGCTACCTCGGGTCACCCTGTCATTATGTGCCCTTGGAGGTGCTGGGGGGCTGGAACCGGCTACCACACGTGGTTGGTATGGCCGTTAGTCGAGAAGCTGATCTGACCACACCCTCTCCTGCCTTGGTGTCGACCTTTGATCCTTACGGCTACCCGTGTGGCCACGTTCAAGATGAATCAGTGGCACTTCTGGGGTGCCAGCTGCCCCCACTGCACATAATCAACAGAGGAGATTCCAATCTGTGTGACCCTAACAATCTTTAGGCTCTACCCAAGAGCGGGGTCTCGAAGAGCAGGTAACTGCCACCGGTTACATCTGCTGTAAGCGACTGGCAGCTTAGATTGTCATCTGCCATCCTCCCGGGTCGTAGTGGCCCCCTGAGGGGTTTGGAGGTATCCGTGGCTTTCTAGGTTGGTCATAATTGTGTGCAAAGCGAGAGTCACAGGTGGCCACCCACCCGCCCGTGAAGATGGCAGTTACAGCTTTTGGGTCTTCGGTGGAGCTGCGGCCCGCCCAGGCAGTGCTGGTGGCTGACAGCATGTGAGGGTGGCCTCGCAGGCAGAGGCCTCAAGGTTTGGCAAGTCAGCAGCACGCCCCACGCGTACCGCTAAAGCCACGTGCGTGGCGAGGGCGGCCTCTGCGCACCGGAGTCAGCAGCCGAGCTCCGGGGAGTGTCTCCCGGTCTCGAGATCCCGGCGTGTAGAACAGGTGCCTGCCTGGGCGGAAACCGAAGCCCGCTCCCAGCGGCTCTTTCCAGGGCACGGCCAGCCGCCCCGTGACCGGCGTGGAGCCAGCGCCACCTCGGAAAGCGGCTTGCCTCCCTGGCAGCGTCTCCGTTCACAGAGGAGGCCACGGGTCCCAGAAAGGGCAAGCACTCATCCCGGGTCGCGCAAGGGGTCAGGGCGGCTGGTCAAGCCCTGGTGATGCCGCTCCAGGCGTCAGGAGCACGCCTGTCTCCCCCACTGGCCAGCTCCTCCAGGAAGCCTTCCCTGACCACCTGACCCTCCGTCTCTGCCTTGCGCAGTGCCCGCCGTGCCAGCTCATTCTGCTCGGGGGCTGCCATCCTGCTGGTCCCCATCCTCGCAGTGGGGACTCAGGAGGCAGCAGAGGGAGGAATCGAGAAGCTGGGAGCTGCTCCAAGGCAGAAGGGGCTGCCGAAGAGTGAGTGAGCTGGGGTGGAGTTAGATGGCATAGGTGACCTTTGAGCTTCCTCTGGACCTCAGGGCCCGAGATCCCGTGATGAGTTCTGGACATTTCCCAGATCTGGACCTCTGCCCAGAACGCTGGGTTATTCGTTCCCTCCACAGACAAGTGGGGGCCCTCTTGGTGCCAGGCCCTGTGTGGGAGGCAGGGTGAAAATGAGGGCCTCGCTACCCCTCCTTGGGGACACGCCCTCCCTGGGGCTCTCTGAAGGGCCTGCGGCTGATGGGAGTGTGAGTGTGATGGGGGTGGGGGCAGAGAGGCAGCAGCTCTGCTCCGTGATGGGGCAGGACCCTCAGAGCTGCCCCACGCAGGGGCGGGAGGGCTCTGGGAAGGTTCCCTGGGGGGCGGGCTCAGGTCCCCTCTCCCAGCAGTGTGTGGCCCCGGGCTTGCTCAAGGAGGATTCCAGGAACGGCTCCCGCCCCAATAAATTTAGACTTCTCCGAAGGGTTTGGGGCTGAGCCCGCTGCAGCAGCTGTCCCCAGGCCTGGCCGGAGGCAGCTGGCTTTGCAGCTCGAGCAGCAGGGTGGGCTCTGTGTCTTGGGCGTGGGGTCACTGAGCTTGATGAGACCGTTCACCTGGACGGATGAGAAACAGGTCGGTGTTGGAGCGGCTCACCCCAGAGGTCCTTGTTACCGAGAGAGCCAGGGCTGGAATGAGCAGCGTTCTCTGCAAAACTCAGCCCCAACAGCTCCCCTGCTTCCTGGCTGTGCAGCTGGGGCAAGTCCCTCGGCCTCTCTGAGCCACTGTTTCATCCATATGATGCGGCTGACGTGTCTTGTCCACAATTTGTGGTGTCTGGCACAGGTGTCTCCTGCAAGGGGACAGACCCTCACGGGAGACTGGTGGGGCACTGAGTGCCCAGAGGCGCCTTTCAGGGGGACGCTGCTGGAATTGGGGACAAAGAGCACTGGAGCGGGGGTGCCGGCCAGCGGCCGGGGCCACCTTGGTGCTGGGCGGCAGCACAGGGGCAGCAGCTCTGTTCTGGGAGCTTGTGCCACTGGCTCCCTGAGCTGGAGGCAGGCCGCCTAGCTTGGCCCGGGTTGTGTCTGTGGGCAGGGCTCCCGTGGGATCCTCCTGGTCTTGTGGTCCCCTGGTCCTGGCCTCCCCTGCCTGCTCTCCCAGCTTGAGGATGGGAGGGCAGGAGGGTCACAGGCATGGCCGACACTTTCTGGGTGTGTTGTGGGGGCAGAGCTTGGGAGGGGGCCGTGTCCTCTGCTGGGCCCCGGGCCACCTCCCCTGGCTGCCTCTGTGGTGCTGACCGCTGACTGCAGGGGTCAGTGGCTGTCTGGGAGCTGGGCGCAGAGCAGGGTTCCCAGCGAGGAGAGGCCTCCGGGGACTGTGTGCTGGGGGTCCCCCTGCCCCCTCCCTGCTTCCCAGGGCCTCCCTGCTGTCAGGACAGGTACTGCGGCCACCGTGATGTCAGCCGGCTCTGGGCCTCACAGTCAGGGAGCAAAGCCAGGACCCTGGGGAGGGCTTCTCCTGGGAGTGTCACCGAGGGCCTCCTAGGGAGGGGACATCGGCCCTGAGCCTTGCAGAACCCGAGCACATGGAGTCCTCCCTGAGTGAACCCTGCCTCCCCACTGACCCTGTGTGGGCTCCCAGTCCTGGTGCCTCGGCTTCCGCGTGGCACACTGGGTGGGTGGGGACCGACATCGCCCTCCTCTCCCACGCGCAGTGGGGCGTCAGTGAGGACAGCAGCGCCTGGCACGCAGTAGGTGCTCAGGCGGTGTGTGCTGGGGGCGGTTCTGAGCCTCGGGCAGGAGTCTGAGCAGGCAGACGTCAGGGCCGGGCAAGGCGGGGACCCTCCTCCCGGGGGTGTCAGCCGCGTTAAGCCACCTGGCCACTGGCACCTCCCTTTCCATTTTAGAAGCGGGGCCTGTGCTGAGGTTCTCACGGGAGCGCGGCCGGCGCAGAGCTTCTCCGGGCCCAGCACGGAGTCCCCGCGCGGCCCCCCGGCGGTGG
>NW_006436294.1:6278202-6285681 GCF_000325575.1 Pteropus alecto
CAGCCCCGCCCCGGGGAGGTGGCCGCACCCCCTCGGATCGCGCCCCGGGACGGGGAGCCTCCTACGTGAGCCCACCCGGACCCCGCCGAGCCCTCGTCCTCCGGCCTCCCCCGTGTCATTCCGGCCCGGCCAGAGGGGCTGGCCCTCCCACACCTCTGGATTCGAGCTCTTGCCAGCTCCTTGGCCAGCGTGAGCGCGGCCAGGGCGGTGTCTTCCCTGAACTTCGGTCCCCGCCTCCAGGACCCTGGACTTGCAGGTCTTCGTCTCCCAGACGTGAGCTTGAGCAAACCCGGGGAGGTCAGGGAGCCTTGGCGGGCTCTGCGGCTCCCCCTGGTCTGTGCGCCCATGTGAGGGCAGGGATAGTGCCGGGGCCTCCCCCAACCGTCCTGGACGTGGCAGGGGACGGGAGAAGTCTGCAGGGTCCCAGAGGGGGATGTGGGCAGTGGCAGGAAGGCCAGAGGGAGGGGAACCGGGCTCTTGTGGCAAGGAGGGTGGACACCGGCTTGGTGGATGATGGACTCGGGTCAGCCATACCCGGGGACTCTGCTCGGTGACCTCACTGAAGAGCCATGGTTAGGAGGGAGGGCCACCTCTCCGGGGGCAGCCACAAGGCCTGGTTGAGCCACACAGGGCGCCTGGGGCAGGAAAAGCGGGGATCACTGTTTCCCGCTCTGGGGCCGGGAGACCTAGACTCTACAGAGACAAGTGGGGTGTGTGGCAAGGCTCCAACCTAGGCAGTGACCTTGGTCCAGCCTCAACCCAGACCCTTGACCCCTGAACCCAGCCAGTCTAACCCCTGACCCCGCCGGCAAGCAACAACTTCAGGCTCAGTGGGCAGTAGTGTAGGGTGGCTCTGGGCACCTTCCTGCCCAGCGACTCTCGGCCCCGGGGACCTACCCAGCGACACTGGGCAGTAGAGCCAGGCGATCTGCTATTGCCCACAGGGCCTCCATGTGCCCAGCATCTGTGGGTGGCGAGGTGGCGGTCAGCCCCTTGGGAGAGGCCTGGAGTCCGGTGTCTTCCCTGGGCCTTCTCCTGTCTGGTAAACACACACACGCACGCACACGGGGACATCCTGCCGCCCCAGGAGGCACAGGTGTTTGTGTGCGGCTGTTCGGGGCGCCCGAGGCTGTCTGTTTCCTCGCCCGCGCTCTGAGCAGCAGCTGCTCAGAGGGAGCAGGTCCGGCGGCCGAGCCACAGGATGCCTTCTCTCTGCCCGTCCCCTCCCTGGGCACCACGCCCCGACCTCGCCCTCCTGGGACCGGGGCACCGGGCAGGGGCTGAGATGTGGCGCCTGCCCTGAGCCCGGGAGTGGTGGCGGAGTCCCAGGCCTTGGGCCCGTCCTGCGCCCAGGCTGAGGCTCCGGCGGGCAGCTGGAGAAGGGGGTGCAGGGGCACAGGTAGGAGGACACTTCCGGGTGAGCAGATGGGGTGCTGGCTGCGGGGCTGGGGCTAGTCCAGTGGCTGGAGGGTCTGCTGACCCTTGGGTTGCGGCTGGAGGGAGCGTGGGGGCATCTCGTTTGGCCCTTCGTTCTGCAGATGGAAAACCGAGGTCAGTGACATGCCCGAGGACTCCGAGCCTGCCCTTGGGGGTGAGAGTCAGGCTGGTGCTGCTGCCGGGGCCCCCGGCCCGGGACCCTTGGGGCCCAGAGAGGGAGACGGGTGTGGAGGGGCTGGGTGGCTGTCTCTGTGGACAGGCGCATCTTTCTCAGGGGCCCTGTGCTGTCACTGCCTCGGCGTGAGCCTGGTGGCTGTCCTCTGGCCGTCGCGGTCTGCCCTGGTTCTCTGAACTCCCGGAGGCAGCGACTGGCTTGTCTACCGCCCCCTGCCCCACGCCACCCGGCCCTGTGGGTGGATGGCAGCACGGCGGGCTGGGGCGGGGTCTGGCTGCAGCCCGAGGTTCCGCGGGGAGCTCCTGAGAGGCTCGGTGGTTCGTGGCTGGGAGCGGGGCCTCCTTCCACTCACCCGCGGGCCCGGCTCCTCGGCCTCTATACTGACCCCCTTCCCTGAGCACTGGCCGCCCCCAAATCATCTGGGCTCAGAATTCTGCAAGGGGCAGGGAGCCTGTCTTGGGGTACAGGAGGGGTGTCTGCTGATCACAGGAGGGCGGCCAGGCTCACAGTGCCAGGCCCTGCCATGACAGACCGCCCGGAGAGAGAGAGAAAGAGAGAGAGAGAGAGAGAGAGAGAGAGAGAGTGTGTGTGTGTGTGTGTGTGTGTGAACCTGCCACTCCATGCTGGTGGCTGTCCTGTCACCTCGGGGGGCCCTGGGCTGCCCAGCCGGAGCTGTCCTTCTTTATGCCCCCACATGGGGAAACTGAGTGCCAGGGAGGCCACCCCACAGCAGCAGGCCCGGCACGCATGTGTCCCTCAGCGCAGGGGTCCGGCAGGCTGGCAGCCCGCAGCAGGCGGGGGCTTCCGCTGACCCCTGGTCTGTCCGTTCTCTCCTCTCTGCCTGCAGACGCTGCCTGCTGCTGACCAGCCCGGGGTCCATGGAGAGGGCCTCGAGGGCCGGCTCTGAGTGCTGCCGGACCCAGCATCACCACCACGCCGGCTGCTGAGGGGGCCTCTGCACCTCTGGCCCTCACCATTGCCCTCACCCGCCGATGGCCCCCGCTGCCCGGCCCGGGGCCGCCTGAGCCCCCTGTGCCCCGCCAGGACTCACCCTACCCCGATGGGGTAACGTGACGGAGGCCCGCGTGTCAGAGCTGGCCACCCGCCCGCCCGCCACGTCCGCTGCCTGTGACCCCCTACCCCGAAGTGGCCCCGTTGGCTTAGTTCAAGTTCGTTTTTCCTTTGGTCCTTGGGGGTTGGGGTCTGCCTTTGAGTGAGGGGCCCTCCGCCCATCCAGCGATGCAGCGAGGGCGTCCCCAGGGACAGGCACAGTGCGGGACACAGCCACGGCAGCCGGACTCACTCTGGGCTTTTGAAGATTTTCTTTGCTGAAATTTTCGGTGGTTACTTTTATTCTTGCCCCCTTATAATTCTCTGTCTCTGGGAGGCGGGAGCCTGGACGGGCCGTTCTCCTTTGGGGGGCCGTTCTTCCTCTGCGTTTGGAAAGAGCTCGGTTTTCTATTCTAACTCTCCGTGGCCGGGGCAGCGTCCTCCCCGCTCCCAAGTATTTGCACAATATTTGTGCAGAGTGTGGGGGGCAGGTTTTTTTAAAAGCATTTCCTCTCCTGGACAAGCACATTCTCATTCGCACCGGGTTTGGGGGGCTGGGGTCTCCTCCTGTTGTGCTCCCTGCCCCGTCTTGACGGGAGCCATGGCGCGCATGAACCGGCCAGCCCCCGTGGAGGTGACCCACAAGAACATGCGCTTCCTCATCACGCACAACCCCACCAACGCCACCCTGGGCTCCTTCATCGAGGTGAGCGGGCCGGCAGGGGTCCAACGAGCGTGGCTGCGCGGCCCTCAGCCTCCCGAGGGCTTCGTAGCTGTCACCCCTGCGCTTGGGGGCAAAAATGTCACTGCGGTTGCAGATCCCCGAGGGGGCATGATAGTGTCCTGGGAGCGCAGGGGTGAGGGCTGCGGGGGGTCAGCTGGGTTCCCTGAGGGCCGACATGTGGCGGGTAGACGCACACTGTGACCATAGAGGAGGGTTCGGAGCCGGGAGGAGCAGGGAGCATTGCCCGCAGCTGGAGCCGCCCTGAGCCCTTTGCTGGCTGTTTGGCCCCTGCTGTGGCTGAGCGGGACGGAGGAGGGAAGGACCCCAGGTGAGGAGTGGGCTCTGACAGCCCAGAGCCAGGCAGGTGGCAGAGCGGGCGGGGCGGCCAGCACCACGGCCAGCTCCACGGCCCACATCTGCAGGGAGCCCACGCACTCTGGGGGAGGCCTCAGGTCAGAACAGGCTGGACTGGGTGCTTCAGGGCACTGATGTCTGTGTGAGGAGGGGCTGGGCACCAGTCTGAGCTGGCCATGGGACAGTGACCAGTCTCCTAGCACAGCCTGGAGAGTCAGCGGGCACATACCTGCTGCTAGTAGCCCCAGCAGACATGACGGATGTGTCTGCCGAGCCTGCCGCGCTGTCCGTGGCCCGCAGTAGGCGCCTGGCCTCTGTAGAGCTCCTGGCTGTTTGCAGAGCCCCCAGCTGTGTGTAAGGCTGTTTGTGGTCTCAGCTCCTCAGTAACATGGGATAGGCCCCCGCGGGTGCTTGTCATAATTAAGCAGACTTAGGTGTGAGAGGATCCTGAACACTGCATAGAGAGAGGCAGCGGGCACCCTGCCATCAGGGGACCTGCGACCTGGACACTAACTAAGCCAGGCGCCCTATGGAAGAGGGTTGTACCCCTCACAGCTGAGGCCCTCGAGATAATAGCAGGACCTAGGAAGAGACTGAGCCGTACGCTCAGCGTGTGACCAGGATCGGGGCTCAGTGTGTGACCAGGGTCAGGGCTCAGCGTGTGATCATTAGCAGGACCTAGGAAGAGACTGAGTCGTACGCTCAGCGTGTGACCAGGGTCAGGATTCAGTGTGTGTCCGGGGTCGGGGCTCGTGTGTGACCAGGATCAGTGCTCATGTGTGACCAGGTCAGGGCCCAGAGTGTGACCAGGATCAGGTGTGACCAGGGTCAGAGGTCATGTGTGACCAGGTTAGGGTGCAGCGTGTGACCAGGTCAGGGCACAACCTGTGACCAGGATGAGGTGTGACCAGGGTCAGGGCCAAGTGCGTAACTGGGGTCAGGGCTTAGGCCTGGGGTGGGTGGCAGCACGCTCTGCTGCAGGCACAGAGGGATCTGCGTGACCCCCACAGCCTCAGAGCCCTGTACCCTCTCTGTTCCCAGATTCTCTGTCCTGCCCTCACTGTGTCCGGTGTCCCTGTCACATGACAGGCAAGGTCCAGCAACTGATTCCTCACCGCTCCCAAAATAGCTGCTGGGAGCAGGTGGGGGGTGTAGCCCCTGCACGTGGCTGGTGGAGGGGAACCCCCAGGCCCCCCCACGTTGGGTATAAATATCCCGGGCCTGGCGGTGAACTGTCTTGACCTTGCCCCCGGCAGCCGGGGCTTTCCGGCCGGCGTGCGAGGCCGGGCGTCTCTGCAGCTCTCCTAGTGCACGCCCACCGAGGCCTGCCCCTCCCTGCCCGAAGGCCCCGGCGTGGGGTCTGGATGCGCCCCTTAGTGGACCGCTCATGCCCCCCTGGCCGGGAGGGCTGCTCAGAGCGGGGATCACACACAAGGGCGCATGTGTGGGCTGCCTGAGGACCCGGGAGTTTCGTCTAGAGAATAGGGTCCTCCTGAGTCCTGAGAACCCTCAGGAGAGCTAATGTGCTGGGTGGGCCGAGGCCCAGGTGCCCCAGGGCATCGGGAAAGACGCTTCTGCCTCTGGCGGTCACAGAGCCTGCGTCCACCACGGGCGGCTGGCATTTCTGTCCTGTCGAGTGGGCGCAGCCCTGCCTTGGGGGTCCCCCCCCCGAGCCCTGAAGCCCCAGCGCTGCCTTCCCCCTCCTCCCTCCTGCCAGGACCTGAAGAAGTACGGGGCCACCACCGTGGTTCGGGTGTGTGAAGTGACGTACGACAAGGCCCCGTTGGAGAAGGACGGCATCACCGTCGTGGTGAGGGTCGGGCGCCGTGGTGAGGGTCGGGCGCCGTGGTGAGGGTCGGGTGTCGTGGTGAGGGTCGGGTGCCGTGGCGAGGGTCGGGTGCCGTGGTGAGGGTCGGGTGCCGTGCTGGCTGCTGCTGTGCCGGGGGAGGTGCGGGGGGTCCGCCTGGACGGCGCTGTGGGCAGGCACGTACCGCCTCGCCACGTGCTGCCTGCCACGCGGGCACGCGTGGGGACACGCTGCGAGGAGGTCCAGGCACCGGGCGGCATTACCTTGGGGAGCCACCTCCTCTCTGCACGGCCTTGTCCCACCTCTGGAGTGGCCATGCTTGTGCCCGGCCAGCCTGGCCCAGGAGGCAGGAGCACACGCTCCGCCCAGCCCTGGCTCACCAGCCAGGTGCTCCCACGCCGGCTTTGAGAGGTTCGCTGCTCAGCAAGCCCCCACGAGGCCCTGTTGTGGGGAAACTGAGGCCGAGGCCGCAGCGGGACTGCGGCAGAGCTGAGACCGCGTGGGGAGCGGCGACACCCCTCCAGGAGGGCTCCGCCCTCAGGGCCCAGGTCTCTGACCCTAACAGCCCGGCCTGGCAGGGGCGCGGCCCCGGCCCCGGCCCCGCTGTGCAGACGGCCCTGCTCGCAGTGGCCGCCCAGGGTCCCCGAGCAGGTGCCGAGCACAGCAGGAGCCCCAGCGGCCCCTGTGTGTCTCAGAGGCCTCATCCTAGTCACTGCTGCCCGTGTTTGGGCCCCTGTCGCTGGGCAGCAGGTGTCACGGGAGGGGGCGGCTGCACCTGGCAGCTCCCTGGGGAGGCTGTGGGGAGGGACCCTTGGGGCTGTTTCCTTGGTCCCTGGCCCTGGGGACCTGTGTCCAGGTGGAAGGCGGGTGACTGCTGCTGTGTTCCTGTTGGAGGGTCTCATGGCACCCGCCTCGAGCAGACCTGCCGTGATTCGGGCTGGAGGCACGAGGGGCTCCCGCCGTCCCCACCCAGCTCTGCTCGAGACCCGGCCGCCCCAGCGCCAGAGGCTCCCTTAGTGACTCCTTCCCACGCAAGGACCGTGCCACGGTGAAGGTGTCGCTGGGTGTGTAACCTCTGCCTGGCCGTTTGCAGTGGCGGAAAGAGCCCGAGCTTCAGGCTCAGACAGGCCCGGCCCGAACCCCGCCTCTGCCTCTTCCCAGCTGTGACCCCAGGACCACACCTGTGAAGTGCAGGCTCTTGGCAGGACTCAGGGTAAAGCGTGTGCAGAACCTGGTAACAGAGCCAGTGGCCTCCCTCCCTTCCTCTGCAGCAGCCAGGATGCGGGTCAGGTGCGAGGCGGCAGGGCAGGCCCGTTCCATCCAGGTGTTGGTGGGGAAGGGGATGAGGCGGCCCGTGGAGATTCACCCCTGGTGCCGATGGCATTCTGGAGCAGTCCCCTCTGCCCGTGTGCATCTGCTGCACCAGGACCCGAGGGTGTCCGTCCTCACGCAGCCCCCTGGGCCCCCCACCCTGGCCTCACCTCACCGCTTCCAGGCGCGGGGGGCGGTGGGCAGCGGGCAGCACGGGTGGTTTTCAAAACCAAATGAACCACTGGGAGCATCCGGAAAAGGCCCCAGCTGTGAGCGACCGCGGGATCCAGTCCCCAGCGCCGCGGTGACACTTTCTTCATTCCTCCTCGGTCACCGGGCCGGGGACACGGAGAGGCACGTGTCAGCCATGTTCGTGCACCAGACCCCTGTGTCTGCTGACCCGGAACCTCTCAGGCTGGCGAGGGTCAGGCTGTGGCCGCGGAGTCACCAGGGCCTGATGGGGCGGTGGGGCTCTCACAAGAAAAGGGGAGCATGTTCCAGAAGGTTTCCTGGGGAGAGGACAGGGGAGTGAGCAGGAAAGGGTGACAGGGCACCTGCCCCTCCCACCCGCCCAGCGACTTCTGCCCCGGGCCCGCCCCTCACCGTCACGGGCTCGCAGGG
>NW_006436294.1:6286014-6288757 GCF_000325575.1 Pteropus alecto
GCTCACGGCTGACCCCACGCCCTCCTGCTGGGTGCGACTTTGTCTCTGCGCTGGAGCTGGAGGGCGCTGGGCGCTGGGCGGGGGGTGGGGGGGCCTGGGCAGCCCTCCAGCTTCAGCAGGCGGCTGGTCGGGGTGGGGCGGGGGGGGGTACGGCGCTTGGGCAACCCGGCCCCCCGTCCGCCCCCAGGGCTCCTGTCCTCGTGGCGCTGGCCCTCATCGAGAGTGGGATGAAGTACGAAGACGCCATCCAGTTCATCCGACAGTGAGTGGCCGGCCGGCGGGGGCGGGGGCTGGTGAGCTCTTGGGAGTCTGGGTTTAAGGGGGCTCCCCTCGCCAGCAGGCGCTCCTGACTTCTGGGCTGGGGTGTCCTCTGAGGTGTCCCATGCAGCCTCCTGTGTGGCACCAACTCACCCTCCAGGCCGCAGGGGCCCTGAGTGAGGAGGTCCCTGTGTGTGGCCAGCTCCCGGGGGCGGGGGGTGCAGTGAGGGGCAGCCGGGGCGAAGGCCAAGCTGGTCCCACCTCCGGGGCCCCTGGTCCCCTCAGCCCCAGGCCCCGTGAGCCAGGACAGGCCCCACCGGCAGCGACTGAGACCCACACGGGCTCCACCTTGTTCCCGTCACCTGTCGGCGGGAGCAGACTGATCTCCGGCTTTGCCGCAAAGTGACGGTGGAGTCACGCTGTGGTTCTCGAAGCTCTGCCTGGCAGACGCACGTGTCTCTCGTGTTCACATCTCATTGGCCGCGCCGGGGGTCGTGGGCGGGGGGAATGGGCGACCTCCAGAAGTACTTGGTGGGCAGCCCTGGATAACCCCCCACCTGCTGCCCGAGGTCCTCCCCGCCCCCTCCCCTCCCCCCAAGACAGCACATATGCCCAGGCTTTACCCGTGGCCTCGGTGTGGGGGGCACCAGGTAAACATGGGGGCCGGGGGAGCATGGGGACCATGGGCGTAGGAGATCGGGGAGCCAGCCTGGAGGAGGCGGTAGCCAGGTGCATTGAAGGGCAGCAGGGGTGACAGCAGGTGACTAGGACAGGTGATCCTGGCAGTGGGAGCAGCTCGGGCAGAAGTCCGGAGGTAGGAAGGGCTCTGGTGGCCATGAGGACCCACCCACTGCGGCCCCACTGGACTCTTGGGCCTCTAGCTCCCTGGGGCAGAGCGGGTGGCCCAGCCTGGGTCCCGCCCGATCCCTACCCACGTCCTGTCTTTGCAGGAAGCGACGTGGAGCCATCAACAGTAAACAGCTCATGTACCTGGAAAAATACCGGCCCAGACAGAGACTGCGTTTCAAAGAGCCGCACACGCACAAAACGAAGTGCTGTGTCATGTAGCTCGGACCTCAGCGGCCTGGGGCCCCGGGGTGGCCCGGCTGCCCGCCCCGCCCGGCAGGGGCTCCGGGGCCTCAGTGCCTCCGCCTGGCCTTTCTCCCGACCCCGCCGTGCGCCCGCCTCCAGGGCTCTGGCCCCGCCCGTGTGTGCTCTGCTGTCCCTCTGTGTCCCCGTGTCTCTGTCCATCTTGCTACTTCTCAGCTCCATCCTTCCCTTTGTCTCCATGTCCCACGTCTCTCTGTGTGTCCTGTGTGTCTGTCTTTCTGTCTCTCTGAGGCTGGGTGGGGGGCCCCTGTCCCTGGCCTTCCCTGTCGCCCTCCCTAGCCACCCCCTGGCAGCTGTCCTCTCTGGCCGTTTGTCGAGGGGACGGGTGTACTTTTTAACCACTGGGCCCAGCCCCTCCTCCCCTTGCCCCGACCTGCGCTCGGCACCTTAAGTTACTGTGTCTGGGGCCGGTCAGATGTCCTGGACACGCGAAGGCAATAAAACAGGACCCTGTGGCTGTGTGTGCTCGCAGAGTGGGGTGCAACGCCCTGGGTCAGGGCAGCTGGGAGCCTGGTCTGGTGGCCTTGGGATGGTGGGCGGGGCCCAGGGAGGCCGCTGCCCAGGACCGTCTGCAGCTGCTGGGCCTGGCTGCCCTGGGGCTCCCCCTGGTGTCCGTGGCGGGTGCCTGCGCTCCCTGGCTGAAGCGTGGGGTGTTCTCGATTCAGCAGAGCCAGTGGCCCCTCCAGTAGCGGTGTTGATGTTTTGGGGGCTGGTGAAGGTGAAGACGGATCACCAGCGCTGCCCCGCTGCTGGATGGGTGGGGTTCACTCGGTAATTTCTTGAGGCCTCGTGTCCGGCAGGGTGGCCGCCTATCCTGCCCCCACTGGGTGTTCTTAGCCTTAGAGGACCAGAGATGGGAGCAGGCGCCGGTGGCTGACGGCTTCGGATGGGGGTACGCGCCCTCCCATCAGCCCAGGGCAGAGCTAGGCGGCCAGAGGGGCAGAGGGTGACCGCGAGCACCCGCGGGGGAGGGGGCCTGAGTGCGTGTGAGGCGCCCGGCCTGCCTGAGGGCGTGGATTGCCTGCTGCGTGCTCCTGGGTGCCGGTCTCACAGAGCTTGGGGTGGTCCTCCCACGGCGGAGGAGAAGGTGCCTGAGGACGTGGGCGCAGCTGGGCGGAGGGGTCCAGGGCTGGCCCGGCAGGCTGGGGGCGGAGAGGCTGTGGTGGTCTGCTGCAGGCCACCGCCACCTGGGCATTGTCACCCCCCTTCGGACACCACTCAGAGGTCTTTCCTGACCTCTTCCCTCCGAGTTGCTGTGACCTACTGGCTGTCGTAGGAACTGCGGCCGCGGGCTGTAGTCAAGGCCACTTCCCAGCTGCCCGGCGGCGCCCCCTGCATCCCACTGGACACCCTACACCTGCTCTGGGACAGAGGC
>NW_006436294.1:6288782-6304700 GCF_000325575.1 Pteropus alecto
GGGCGACCTCGTGCCCAGGGTGCATGGTGAGGCCGTCGCAGACTCTTGTCCCCTGGGGGCAGGACCCCCAACCTGGGCTCATTCAGCTCTTGCTTAAAGGGCGGAGGCCCTGGGGTGGCTGGTGGGCTGTCCCTTGCTGGGGGCCTTGAGTGGGTCACCAGCAGAGACATGGGCCGGTCTCTGTCACTTGGCTTGCTGTGGCCGGCCTGGCAGTGAACTGTCACCACTGGTGGCCTTAATGAGGCGGCTCCTGGGAGCCCGGCCGCCCTCCCGGCAAGACTTGGGCCTCTCCCCACTGGCCAACTCAGGGCCCCCGAGTCTCAGGTTTCCTGAGGGTCTTGTCCAGTCACTGTCGGCTCCAAGAACCCACCCAGCTCCAAGCTTTGACTAAAGCAGACTTTCTGGAGGGAGAGTGAATGGGGCAGTGAGGAGGCGGCCTGGCTGCCCACTGCCCAGGGGCCACCAGGGGGCCGCTGACGGGTGAGACCAAGGACCCCCCTTTAAGGGGAGATGGCGCCCCCACCCAGACTACGACACCAGGCTGGACCGAGGGACTCTCCTCCTGAGCACCTTGGTCCCCAAGGAGCTCACCCCCGCCAGGAGCTCGAGCAGAGAGAGATGGGTAGGTGCCCATGGAGGTCCGTGGTTGGGATGGGGCGCTGTGAAGAGGCGGGGCCCCCCTCAGTCCCCCAGAGACGGATGGACAGGTGAGACGGGGGCCACGGGCCGGCCGGCGCTGGGCTCCTGGTGGAGGAGGGACCGTCGGCTCAGGCAGGTGGTGGTTTCCCGTTTCCCCGGACACGTCGGCGGACATAAGTGGACGGCGTGTGCTCCGTGAAGAGCGCTGTATTTTTCAACCCGCCATCCGAGTTTTGGGGCCTCCCTGTGCAGCCTCAGCCCTGCCCCAAGGGGCTCACAGTCTGTGGGCGGGGAGACAGGCCAGGAGTTTGTCTAGCAGGGGCTGATGAGGGGCTGGGGTGGGGGGCATGCCAGCTAGTCCTGAGGAGGCGGGCGAGGTGGGGGGTGCTCGGGGAAGCGGTGGCCTGGGTGGGGGTGTAGAGGGGTCGGTGTGGGCTGCGGGGAGAGAGGGCGGGAGCACGGGCTGCTGGAGGGGCAGCCGGCTGCTCGGGCCCTGGGAGGACAGCCTCGGGGCGAGGCAGGGCCCGCCAGCTGCTCGCTTCACTGTGGGAAAACCAAGGCTGAGGGGGAAGGACCGGCTGAAGGTCAGGTGGGTCTCCCAGTGGCCCCTAGGGAGTCGGGGACCCTGCCAGGAAGGACGTCCTCTGGACCTGGCCAGCCCTCCGAGGGGCCTCCAGAGGGTCCGACTGCATTTTACAGATGACACAGCTGAGGCTGCCCAGCTCTTCCAGGAGGGGCAGGCTGCTGGGGAGGTCTGGCTTGGCCCTGGCTGGTTCTGCTGCCACCCCAGGTGCCAGCCCTGACTGCACGCAGGAGGATGGGGGCCAGGGCGGAGGGAGACTTCGGGTCCCCTGGGTGGAGGGAGACCGGTTAAGGGGCCCCTTCCTCAGCGTCAGTCCCTCGGTGCCTACGGAGCTCTGAGCTGGAGGCCATGGGGACACCTTGGTGAATGTCTCCGTTCAGCTGTGAGCCCCAGGGCCAAGGCTGCCCCTGCGGTGCCCAGGACAGTGGCCGGCTGTGGCTTGGGCTCCGGTCAAGTGCAGTCGCCTGATCTCCACTAATGGAGGAGCTGTCATTTGCAGGGTCCTGCACAGACTTGACAGTTTGTGTCTGGGGGACCTGGCTTGCCCCGTCCCACACCCCAGGCCTGGCACTATCCCCTAGTCCTTCCTGCCAGGGTCTCCGGGGCTGGCCTTGGTTTCCTGGAGGCCCACAGGAGCGTGGGCAGGGAGCCAAAAGGTGTAAAGATTCTTTGTTGAATCTAGATCTTTCTTTCAAATGGAAAAATGTTATGCAACCGAGCTCTGTGCAGACGGGGCGGGGCGGAGCATGCGGTGGGCCCTGGGGAAGAGTTGGGGAGATGGCACTTGAGGGGGGATGGCGGGAGGCCACTTCGGTCTGCCACCACCTCCTGAAGGAAGGACAGCTGCCTGGTGGCGAACTCCCGCATGCCGGGCTCCGGGCCTTTTCTGAGATCTTCGAAAGCTCCAGGAGAGGAGGGGCCGGTCAGGGTGACCCTGCAGCCATCCGCGTGGAGCGGGGGCATGGGGGACACACTCCCTGGGGGTAGCCCCTCATTCCAGCCCCAGGTCGAGTGGGGGTGGCAGGACAGGCGGGCCCCACTTCCTGCGACTTCCGGGCCCAGGGGAAGGGGTGGGAAGGTGGGGGTGGCAGTGCTTCCTGTCCCCAAGCCGCCCACCCCCGGCCCCTCACGCCTGGGAGCCCTCCCAGAGCCGGACTTAATTAAGCTCCAGGCAGAGTGGGTGAGCCCCCTCACAGGGGGTGGGGTGGGGGTGAGCTGCTTACTTCTCAACAGCAGCTTTGTGTCCGAGTCATTTAGTGTCTGGGACGCGGCCCGGGTGTGGTAGCAGAGGGTGTAACCTGTGCGACAGACGGAGGGGCACGCTGGCCACGGGACAGGGCCTGTCTCCTTCTCGGGGCTCAGACCCACTGTGCTCCTCCAAGGACCCCTCACCCATCACTTTTCTTCTCTTGCAAGTGGGCCCCGAGCTCCAGATGCAGCGGTGTGGCAGGTGCCAGGTGGGTGGGCCAGGGCCAGGGAGGGTCAGGGTGCTCGGGGGCAGGCCCGGGGGGTTCCCAAGTCCCACCATCCCCAGTCACCCCCGGTCACCTATGAAGAGTGCTGCCCAGGTCTTGATGTGGTGGTGGCAGCTGTGCAGGCAGCTGAGGGCCTGTGCGAAGTGGATGCTGAACTCCTCCTGGCTGCTGGACATCTGGCCGGAGGACAGCATGCCTGTCACACGCTGCGGCCAGGGGGACGGGCCCTGCAGAGGCCGTGGACCGGCTCCTGCCTCGCCTTCCCAGCTGCAGCCCAGTGTCCCCTGGCCCCAGGCCCCTCACCAGGCAGGCCCAGAGGAAGTGGCGGGCGCTGAGGCCCCGCTCCCACGCCAGCGAGCAGAAGAGGGTGTGTCGCAGCCGCCATCGGAGCAGCTCCGCGCAGCGGTAGTAGGCGAACTTGGCCTGCTGTGGGGACAGCGTGGGGGGGCGCTGCTGAGCGGGAGGCCCCAGGCCGGCTTCGGGAAGGGTCTGATTGGCGTGGCCTGTCCCTCCCGGGCTCCCCAGCTCCTTCCCATCTGCCCGACTCTCCTGGCTGCACTGCGACCCCCCGTGACTCCTGCTCTTTGGCTCCCTGGGGAAGCCCCTGGGGAAGCCCCTGGGGAAGCCCCGTGCTCCGTGCAGCACCACAGCCCGGCTGGACTGCAGGCGGCTCTCCGTTTGTCTTGGAACTGGCCTCTTATTGTCCATTTCCCCAGTGGCCGGGAACCCTGGGAAGGCCGAGCTGTGTCTTAATGGTCTGGGAGTGGCACATGGGCTGGCACACAGTAGGGCTGGCACACAGTAGGGCTGGCACACAGTAGGGCTTGATCCACATTCCAACAGATTTAACAAACAACCTGAGCCTCCAACAGATGTTAGGCGCTGGGGACACCGCAGTGAGCAGAACAGGCTGGGTCCTGCCCGCACAGATGGCACAGCTGCACATCTGCCCGTGCGTGCACACGGGGCGGGCCGAAGATCGTGTGCTCGTGCGTGTGTGCGCGTGTGTGGGTATGACGCGGAGAGGCAGGCAGACTGTGAGGACGGAAGCCTACATAGGAGCCAAACCTGCTACCCCGGGGGTAGCCCTGCTGCTGCCGCAGACCCCCCCGCAGCCTGCCCACCCTGGCCGCCTGCGGGTCCCCGGCCCCAGCAAGGCAAGGGCCCAACAGCAGGCACTGACCGTGACGACGGCCGGACAGCGGTCCTTCAGGTGCAGGAGCAGCGGCACCATGCTCTGCTGCACCTGCGTCTTCAGGCTCCTCGGCTCCCTGCCGGCCATCGCTGCCACCAGGTCCCCAAATAGTGCCATGGCCGCCACCCGGATCCCGTCTCTCTCCTGCAAAGCAGAAGCTCAGAGCCACAGCCCAACCTGCCCAGGGGTCCCCACTCCACCCGACCTGGGACCCCATGCCCCATGTGGGGATGGGCTCCGCTCCCTCAGCCGGACGCTTTCTCCCTGGCTCGGGCTCCCAGGGCAGGGCTGTGTTACCCACTTCGGACAGGGCACCTGGGGCGGGTCCCAGTCACCCTCAAGGACCTAAATCATTGCTCTCTCACACCGACGGGCCAAGTGTCACATGCGTAGCTGGGGGCAGGACTTGTCCCCTGGTTTTCCAGCGAGGGAGAAACAGTCCCCGTGAGCTCTCAGACCCGGCGGGAAGGTGAGGACCCGCTGGGCTGGACACAGCGCTGCGACTGCCTCAGCCACGCGGCGGGCGGCTGAGTGCTACCTGGCAGCCTCTCGGGGGCCAGTCTACTCGCGCGGGGCACACTCGGGCAGCTCCCCTGGGCCTCCGCCTCCCCGCCTCGCAGGTCCTCCCTGTCTTTGAGGGGGGTGGTCCAGGTGGGGCTCGAGGAGGGCGTGCCCCACCCCAGCCCGGGGCACACTCACGTCCTCAAAGAAGGAGCGGGAGTTGATGGCGATGCTGAGGCTCTGGGCGCCCACACCGTGCACGCCCAGGCGGTGCAGCGTGTCCGACACGGTGCCCATGAGGCGCACCACCACCGGCTCGCTGCTCCGGAAGAAGCCGTCCAGGAAAGGGGGCAGTTGTCGGCACAGCAGGCTTCCCTGGGGGCAGTGGCCGCAGTGGGACAGGGCGCGGGGACCGGCTGCCCTGTCCCTCCTAGACCCCCATCCGCCTGGGCACCTGCACGGCCCCTACCCGCTGGGGCCCCCCCCAGGCTGCGTGCTCTGGACTGCGCTCTCCCCTCTGAGCCCCGGGCTCCCCGGGCTTCAGGCAGTATTAACCCCACGCCAGCAGGTTCCCCGGTCCCTCCTTCTCCTGTCCCCGTGCCGGCCCGGAGGCCCCTCGCCAAGTCCCGGGGACCACCACTCTCCTCCTCCACTCTGCCCCGCTGCCCCCCGTTTCCTGGCCTCTCCACGGGTCAGAGGAGGCTGGCGGGGCTGGACAACACAAGCTGGTCAGCTGCACATACTCGGGTCACCAGCTTCCCACGTCGCCGGGAGTTCCGTGTGCCAGTGGTGGCTCCAGCCCTCCTAGGTCGCAGTGACCCGTGTCCATTTTTACAGCACTTTAAAACCTGAATCTGTTCGGGGCCAATGTTGTCTGTTCCACGTGTGTGTAGTGGGTTCATGAACCGTCGGGAGGCAGCGTGTTGGCGGATGGATGCTTCCTGCCATCTGGGCCCTTGTCAACGACTTGCGTGCAAAGCAGTGACGTCGTACAATGTTCAACAACTTTCAGGCGACTTCGTTGGCGTCCTACGCTGGCTCCGGTTGGTTTTACAGCATTGAATTCTTTTCCAGCCAGTGCATCATTTAACAGCAACACACACCTTCTGAGCACCTACTGGGTGCGGCCAGCCCTGGACGCGGCCCCAGAATGGAATTCTAACGGGAAGGACCAGAAAATAAACAGCGCACACAACACGGAGCGTGTCGGAGGTGCGGAGTGACGGAAGGTTAAGCCGGGGCGGCGGGCTGGCCGCAGGTGGCCCGGGTGGTTGTTGAAAAGCCTTAAGTAAGTAAGATCAGAAGTAGTGTCACCGAGGAGGTGACAGCTGAGCGAATTCTTACAAAGACACGCTGGAAGCGTTCCAGCGGAGGGAGCGGTGTGCACAAAGGCCCCGGGCAGGAGGGCGCCTGCCCTGTTTGTGGGCAGAGGAGACGGATCACGGGAGCCCGCTGGCTCGGAGTGAGGACCGTTGTCAAGGAGAAAGGGACCAGGGCAGGGTTGCGACGAGTGGCCTTGCAGGAGGAACGCTGGCGGCTTCAGTGGGGGCAGCAGAGGAGTGGGAGGAGGGGTTGGCTGCTGGCTGCACGGTGGGATTTTGGTGCCTGGACAGCCCCGAGGTTTGAGGCTGGAGTGGCTAGATGGGTGGCGTCCCCATCGAGACGTGCGGGGACTGCAGGAGAAGCCGTACAGCAGTTAGAGTCAAGGCAGGAGCACAGGTCCGGGGCGGGGATGGAGCGGTGGGCGCAACTGGCCAGCGGTCGGCTTCAGAGGGGGAGACCAGCTCGGGAGCGAGTGTGGACAGAGGACAGGAGGGAGCGCGTCCCGGGTCCCGGGGGAGACTCAGCGCTCGCGGCCAGGAGCGGGGAGACCAGCGCAGGCGAGCAAGCACCATCGCCGTGCGGGAGGAAAATGGGGCGGGGTGTCCTGGGCCCGTGGACAGGGAGGTCACCCAGGCACGTGTGCCGAGCGGTCCAGTGAGATGGGCACTGGGTGACGATGGGGGAGGTTACAGGCGACCAGGACGACAGTGGCTTCAGGCTGGTGGGGGGGGGCTGCCAGCTGGGGCGCCGTGCGCCTCGCTCGATGGCTGCGTCAGCCTTGCTCTTGGTCGAGTGTGTCGGTCACACGCGTGCATCACGCTGACAGCGTCTTCATGAAGCACGATGCGCTTTCCAGCACCATTCCCGGAAACAGTGTCCGGGCCGTCAACGTGCTTGTCGCTTGACAGTGGGGAGCAGAGACTATGGACTGGCTGTGCGGACCCCTCCCTCAGGGGCAGCACCGGCCCCTGGACAGCACCCCGCTTCCTCAGCAGGACGACCCCTCCTGTAGCCAGGTGCAGGGGGCCCAGAAAGAGATGCATCTCCCAGCCTCCGTGCACACAGGCGTGACCCCTTGGCCAATGGGACTGGAGCAGAAGCCAGCACAGGCTGTGGGGTGCGCCCAGGCCCTTCCGGCAGGCGAGGGCGGCACCCAGGGTGGGCGAAATGGAGGAGGGGGAGCCTGTCCCCCGTGACTGCCGGGCGGGACGGCCCGTGGTGGGAGAGGAGCTCGCTTCTGTCCCGTTTAGGCTGCGGTGATTAGCTTGGGTCTTCTGCGCGTAGCTACGCTCTGGCCTGCGAACACACGTGCCCCGGCCAGTGCGATTCGTTTGATGGTGGACGCAGGCGGCTGGGAGCTGCAGACCAGTGAGGGGAGACATCCAGGGGGCCGTGTGTTCGTGCGTCCTGGCAGAGGGTGCCTCTCTGTGTCTGGGCGGTGACGGTGGACCCTCCCTCAGCCCGGTGGCCTGCCGAGGCTGCAGGCCCACAGCCCACTTGGGAGCCGACCCCTTCCCCAGCCTACCACATGAGGCGGGAACTAGCATTCCCCCCACCCATTTCACAGGTATGGACACTGAGGCCGGAGAGCTGGTGGGTGCTGCAGAGTGGACTGGATGGGGTGGCCTGCAGGTGCAGCACCTGGGCAGTGAGCCGTCCCGCAGACCCTGGGACCCGCCACGGGGCTGACGGCAGTTCCAGGGCCCGAGGGGCCCGCCGCCTCCCCTGCTGCTGCCCCCAGCTGTGGCCTGTGGGCTGTGGGCTGTCACGGCACCGGGTGCACTCGGAAGGGAATGGAGATGAGGGGCCAGCAGCGGTCAGCGGACCCTTCCCTATGATTCTTGGGGGAGGTGTCCTCTGTGGGCCAGCTGTGGGGTGCCGCCCAGCGGGCTCCTCCTAGGCACCCGGTGGTCTGCACCCACATCTGTCCCTTTCTGGGGCACGGAGGAGATGGCGGCAGAGGTCGTCACCTGTCCCGCAGCCCTGTCGAGAGGTTGCCCAGCCCCATTCTACAGATAGGAAACTGAGGCCCAGAGAGTGTGTGTCCCCAGCCACAGGGCTGGAAGGGACAGAGTGGGCCTCGTCTGCACCGCGAGCCCCAGCCATTTGTGCGCCTGCCGTGGGGCCCCCCCTTACCTTCTCCGGGTGGAAGAGGATGTTCCCCAGGCCCTGTAGGCCCAGCACTCGGACCTCGGGGCTGCGGTCCCTCAGGCTCCGCGCCAGCACGGTCAGGGCGGCCTGCTCTGGGAGCACGCCCAGGAGGTCGGGGCTGTAGAGGAACTGGGTGACCCCAGGGGCAGGCAGGTCAGCCTGGCACCCTCTCGCAGGAGCGGGGCTGGCAGGAGTTCTGGGGTGGGGGGTGGTTGGCCAGCACCCTCTGGGTATCTTAGTATTGGAAACCCACCTCCAAGCTGGTTTGACCCTTCAGTGTACGGCTGGGGAAACCGAGGCTCAGAGGTGGAAAGGGTCTTGCCTGAGACTACACAGCAAGGCTGGGGCCAAAGTCCATCATCGGCCTGGCTCTTGGGGCCCCTTGGGACAGAGGCCCGTGGTGGGTGGCCCAGACCTTCCTGCTGGTGGCCTGGGGGCGGCACCAGGCTTGGGTCTGGGTTTGTCCCTATGATGTTCATTATGGAAATGACACAGGTCCCCGACCCCTGCCCCATGCACATGGCGGCAAGGCCCGCCTGCTCCTGCCTGCTCCTGCCACGGCCTTCCAGCCTCACGGTCAGGGGTGGGAGGGAGGAAGGGCTGAGATGCAGCCAGGGGAGCCTGACCTACAGCCAGCATCCTTAGTCCCGCAGGCCACGGGCCGGCAGGGAGGGGCTGTGGGGGCCGAGAGGTGGGAGACCCAGCCAGGAGCCCTGGGGTGGGGAGGAGGGGTGGAGGGGTCAGGCTGAGATCCTGGTGTGGGTGGGTCCTGATGGGGCGCTGAGGCAGCTGGAGAAGGGGTTCAGGTGGGCTCCGAGGGGCCCCCTGCCCTGCCCCACCCCGCCCTACCTCGTTGAGGATGAGCATGGCCACCTTCCTCGCTCGCACCTCCTGGCTCTGCAGGGCGGGCAGCAGCTGGCGGGTCACTGCCTCGATCTGCCGACAGCGGTTATGCACCATGGCCCTGGGGCGCGGGGCCAAGGGCGGGTCAGGGCCCGGCTGGCAGGAAAGCCCTGTGCCCGCCCTCCAGGCACCACCCACCCTGCTGGGACTAGGTGGCTGGAGGCATCACCAAGTGCGCGTGGCACCATCTCTTAGAGCAAGGTCTCGCTCCCTCTGCACCCACTGGGTGCCAGGCCTGGGGCGCACACGGGAGACAGAAGAGCAGGCACAGCCCTTGTCCTCTAGGTGGCCTCGGGCTGGTAGAGCCTGGGGGAGACACCTGCATCCCTGTCCCTGTGACTCAGGGTAGCCCATACACCCAGCCTCTGGAGCAAGCCCCGCCCCTGCCTGGCCCCGCCCCTCCCGGTCCCGCCCCTGCCTGGCCCCGCCCTACCTGGCGAGGAGGCCCACGCCCTGCGGGTAGGTGTGGATGGTGGTGAAGAGGTCCCAGGAGCCCCGCAGCTCCAGGTGAGCAAAGTCCTGCCAGTGCCCCGTGGTGGACAGCAGGCTCTTCAGTGCCTCCAGGGACGTGCTGTCGAGGAGCAGAGCAGGTCGGGGGCCAGTCCTGGCCCCGGGAGGGTGCCCTGCCACCCAGGTCAGTCCCTTCCTTGTAACAGAAACGGTTGCGTTTCCCGAGTCACGGTGTGGACAGGGTCCTGGCTGAGCCTCGTGGGACAGTGTCCTTTAAATGTCGGGTAAGAGTACAGAGCAGGCAGGACGAGGGGTAAGAGGCGGCGAGCGGGGTGTGGCTGGCATCACGGGAGCCCGGAGAAGGGTCCCTCTGCGGCATCTGACAGCCCTCCGCCCTCAGAGGTCACGGAGAAGCCCGGCCCCACCGCCACGCGCTGTGCCAGAGAGAGTGCCCGCGTCACGCGTGGCGGCTCGGTCAGGTGCCCCTCCAGGAGACTCCCCTGCGGTGGCCCAGAGACCCTCTACTGCCACACCCCCGGGAGAGGACGAAGCAGCCCGGGCAGGTTATGTGTCCTGTCGTCGTCCCACGGCCTGGCCTGGGACGGCCGAAGTGGAGTGGAACCCGAACCCCCCGCACCCCATGTCGTGGCCACAGGCCGGGGGCTGCCAAAGGCCCTGTAGGAAGACACGGGCGGAGGGCCCAGGAATGCAGGCCCGGGAAGAGCAGGGCTAGCCCCTCTCTGTGCCCTCCCCACCCCTGCACTGCCCGGAAGGAGGCTGTCAGCGCTGACCGGGCACGTTCTGAGATTTGCAAAACCAAGTGTCAAAGGATGGAACGCCACACCGTGAACGTCCCCAGTGGTGCCAACTCAAGTGCCAGCTGGTCTGTCATCTCGCCCCAAGCCATGCCACTAAAACGAGCAGCCTTTCCCAGGTCACTGGTCTCAGCCACAGTGATGACGGTTCCAGGAGAAGGGGACTCTGGGGCAGAGAGGCATTTTGTTCCGTAATGATGCCGGGGAGCTCCTGGTTCCACAATCGCCTGTCCTGCAGCCACACCGGAGCTTCCAGAAAGACAGCGTCCGGCTGACTGGGGCATTCTCAGGACTGTGGTGCGGGGTGGGTGGGAGTGGGGGGCGTGGGGCGGCCTGCCTGCATCAGGTGGCAGAAGCAGAGGGACCGTGGCATCTATTTCTTACCCTCCTCCGTTCTGGGAGGAGGACGTTTTATTAGCTTATTAGGGAAGATTCATGCATTTTGCACGGTTGATTTGAATAAAAACGAAACTTTATGCACATTCGAATTCGGAAATAATATGAAAAGCGACATTTCTTTTCGGTGGCGCGCCTTGGGGAAAGCTGTTAAAACTGACAAATTGCGTGAAGCACATCATAATACAAACAAATGGAAGGAGCTAGGCCCCCGCGGTCTGCAAGACCCGCTCACTGGATTTCTCAAGACAGGCCTGGTGCAGAGCGAAGACGGGGCTGCCAGCCTGAACCGCCACCGTCGGCGGTGGTACGTGACCCTCCCACGCAGGTCTCGTCCATGCCGTCACACGGGCGGAGGCCGGCGACCGCCCATGACATCAGCACAAAAATGTACTGGGGTCCAGTGGAGTGCGCGGGAGACCGGAAAGGCATCTGCCTCAGGGGCTTGGCAGTGGCCAGGTGGATGCCCCTGCTGTGCCCAGCGACACACGGACGTCCCGTGGGGCCCAGGCGAAGCCTCTGGCTTCGTGGAGGACACATCCATCTCAGAGCCCCCGTAAGGGCTGCCCTCAGGGAAGGCGTGGCACACGGGGCAGGAGCTGTCCCATGGCGTCCCCGTGTGCCGGTCGAGTCTCTGCTGCCCAGCGCCTTTGGGACACGCACCTGCTCTCAGTGCTTTTCGCTGCCGCGCTGGCCACAGATAGGGTTTGGGGGGTTGACTCGAGTCCCCCAAAAAGCTATGTCGAAGGCCTGACCCTCGTCCCTGGGAAGGCAGCATCACGTGCCCTAATCCCCGGTCTCTGGGGATGGGGTGTCATTGGGAAATAGGGTCTTTGGAGAGGGAATCTAGTTAGGGCGAGGCCACTGGGGGGGCCTAAACCCTCGTGGTGTCATTGTAAGAAGAGGGACGCTGACGTGAGGACACACAGGGAGAAGGCCACGTGGCCACGGAGGCAGAGGCTGGACTGATGCACGTACAAGCTGGGGAACACCGGGGATGGCCGGGAGCCGTGGCCACGGAGGCAGAGGCTGGACTGATGCGTGTACAAGCTGGGGAACACCGGGGATGGCCGGGAGCCCCCAGAAGCTGGAGGGGGCAGGCAGGGTCCACCCCCACGGGTTGCACGGGGAGCACGGCCCTGAGGCCACCTTGACCTGGGACTCCTCGTCTCTGGAACTGTGAGAGCGTAAGTGTGCGTTGCCTTAAGCTGCTGGAGAGTGGTGCTTAGTTACTCAGCCCTAGGAAGCGGCTTCCAGGGTGCGGCCTTACCTCTGGGGGCTGGGCGCGGCCGCCCCCTGGGCCTCCTGGCCCACCCGGGGACCCGCGGGCAGGTTCAGCTCCAGGACGTAGAGGATCTGGGTGAGGAGGGCCAGCAGCAGCTGGGGGTAGGCCTCCTGCACGGCCTCCTTGAACTCTCGGGCGAACTGCAGCTCGTGCAGCGTGTTCATGGCCTGTTGGGGTGGCAGGGGATGCTGAGGCCCTCGAGCCCTGCAGCCTGGGGGCCAGGCCCACTGACCAGCCGTCCAGCAAAGCCTGTGTCGGCCGCGCCTCCCCCTCCCTGCTCACAGCCTCCGGGACCAGGGCCAAGTCCCGGAGACGCCCCTCCCTCCCCCGGGCCTGGCTCTGTCCATTCACACTGGTACTTGCATCCGAGGCCTGAAGGGGTATTCGGTCACAAAGTCCTCAGGGTGGGGGACAGCACTGGGCAGTGACGAGAAGGGGAAGGCGGGGACTTGGGCACGGCAGGTCACGGGGTAGGCCACCCTGCTGACCCCACGTTGCTGGCACGGGGGCTGGCATCAGCCCCGGGCTGGGGGTATCAGCAAGAAGGGCCGACGGAGGCCAGGTCTGGGCGCGGGGCGGGACTTTCCTCTGCCACCGTGTTCGGCTGTCCCACACCTCCGCGGCAGGCAGCCGCGTGCCTAGGGGCCTCCTGGAGAGGGGGCTCTCAGCCTGGAGAAAACTATGACTGGGAACAGCTGCCACCCCTCCGAGTCGGCCGAGGGAGCCCGAGAGAGACAGCTGTGGCTGTGTTAGGGGCGAGGCCTGGGCTTGTGGGGGAAGTGGGGGCAGGTAGGCTCCCACGGGGGGGCGGTGGCTGCGGGAGGCAGCCCCCAGGGCTCCAGCAGGACCTGTACCCCCAGAACCCCGTGCAGGGCATTCTCTCCCCACCCTTGCTCTTGGCCTGGACCGGACCCGAAGTCCTCCTGCTCCAAGGCCGCCCACACTGCCGTCCTGAGTCCCAGGTCCATACCACCTGCCCGAGTGCCCTGCCCAGCCCTGTGGGACCACCACTGTCCCGCTTCACAGAGGGGAACCAGGCTCTGGCGTGGTCCAGCGCCCTTGGCCAGGAAGTGGGAGCTGGGGCCCGTGTGGTCAGCCCCTAGCTGGGTGGCCTCTGAGGACTCCTCCTCCAGGCTGGGCTGGTCTCCCCCCTCCCCAGGGCCTGGCACACAATGGGCACCCAGACACCACTGGCATCTGAATGCCCACGTGAAGTGGCTTCGGACCAGTGGCAGCGGGGAAGGGCATCTGGGGAGGCGGCAGAGACTCACGGCCAGTGAACGCAGGTAGGTCTTCTCCTTGGGCTGGGGGCTGCTGTCGCTAGCGCCGATGGGCAGAGGCCGCTCCTGCAGCCAGGCCAAGAGCATCGCCAGCACCAGGCGGCTCACAGGCTGCTCGGCCCCCAGGGCCCTCCACAGCTGGGAGGCATGGCTGTGGGCAGAGAGGGGCTGTGAGGGCTCAGCCACACCAGTGCCCCACTGTGACCAGGGCCCAGGGAGGGGCCAGGCTGGGTCCCGAGCCAGAACTGGGCAGGGCGGGAGGCTGAGGGGTGGATCAGGGCAACCGCGGGTGGGGACACAAGGGGCGGGTGGCACAGCAGTGTACGTGGCTGGGGGGAGACAGGAGACCGGGCCAGCTGCCCGACCCCTGTTCCTGCATCTCTCCTTTTAGGCCCTTCTCACCCAACTGCAGACTCCAACTTGGTCACCTTCAGTGGCTCCCAGGTACTGGCGGGACATGCCCAGTGGGCATTCAAAGCCGTCAGCCTCTGACCCCTGCCCTCTGACCTCTAGCCCCTGCCCGCCTCTCTCCTCTCCTTCCTCTGGGCCTTCGCATATGCGATCACTCCTTGTGCTTGTAGTATTCTTACTTGCGGCCTACTCCCACTGAGCCCCTTCCTCCTGGAAGCCCGCCAGGGCTACTGTTTCCCAGGCTTGGGTTGATGAGGTCCAGCCCCGCTGAGCCCAGCCCGAGTCAAGTCAGGGCCCATCCCTGGGGTGTGCAGAGCTTTGCAGTGTCTTTGTGGCCATTTTGCAGATGGAAAGACAGGACCGGAGAGAGAGAGAGAGGGTGTGCCCTGATCGGAGCTCTGCCTCTAACTGGGGAGCTGGCACTGGACCAGCCTGCCTGGGCCTATGGCCTTTCCGCCTGTTCCAAGAGCATGGCCCTGTGGGAACTGGGCGGGCAGGGGGCGCTGCTCCCCAAGATGCAGGCGACTCTGGCAGCCCTCTGCTTTCTATGCTAGGTTGTCTTCGGACCTGAGTGCGGGTGGCACGGGCTGGAGGGACAGGAGGTTCACTAGAATGATGGTAGGGGCTAGGGGGCCATAGCTGGGGGACTGGATGAGCCCCTGGCTTTAAGACAGATCCAAGGGGTCTGCCCCTGAGCCTTGGGGAAGCCCCATCCGACCCCGGACTGGGTGGGCACACAGCTCAGAGGACTCTGGGACTCTCCCAAGCGTGGGCACTGCCCACATGAAAGAACGGGGCCTTCGGAGTCGGAACGGGGCCTCTGCCCCCTGCTGGCTGTGTGATCTCAGGCAAGTCGCTTCGCCTCTCTGGGGGCAAAGCCTGCCTCGAGATGCCTCAGTGAGATGATTCTCCAGGACCAAGGGTGCCCAGAGGGCCAACGTTTCTATTTTGCTCCCTGTGGGCATCTGTTACTCAGCCGACATGTTATGTGCTGAGAACTATCACATGCAGGCCCCCTTCCAGAGGACCCGGAATGACAGAGCCAGTGACCAGGTGGGAATGACCCCTGAAGGTTTGACACGTGTGGCAAACAGCGGTGTGTGCATAAGTCGGGGAGGGGAGGAGCCAGCAGGAGGGTGTATCAGGGTGTCATCGATGTTAAGTAGGGCAGTCGGGGAAGCTTTCACTAAGAAAGGGACATGGGCACAGACCTGAGGGGACAGCCTTCCTCCAAGTATACGTGACATGCTAGGATGGAACCTAAACACAGAATGAGAGGGGAAGAGGCCAGATAACGAAGGAAAGCTGGAAGGGTCCGGACCGCACAGTTCCGTGCACGCCGCAGTACTTAGGACGCAGCACATTATTCCATCTTCTCCTAAAAAAGGACACTTAGCCAAGATGGGAGCGAAGGCCCATCGTAGAGCTGCGCCCCCGAGGCTGCCTGTACACGGTCAACGCGATAAAACGGAACGAGACAAACGCTCGCTGTGCAGAAAGAAACAGCCGGGAAAGCTGCATGACTCAGCTGCGCACTGGTGGAAGGAGACAGCTCTCCTGTGGTTTGGAAACACAAAATCTGTTTTGGGGTCTGATTCACACCACCCGTGTGGCCCCAAGGAGCTCGAGCAGAGAGTTTAAGTCTGAAATGTTCTCAGGCTGATAAGTGCTCCCAGGTGACCGAGAAGCTCCATAAATCTAGGTGTGAGGCGCCATCAATGTCACATGCAGTCCGTTTCCAGAGACGCCGAGATGTGAAAAATGTGCTTCTCCCAGAGCCGAGGAAATCAGATATAAATCCCAACGCAGATAAAACTCGAGGATAGACTTCTGGGCCGCTGAAGACCATCGCACGTGGCTGGGTCCTCACTTCTTGAAATCTCTTTGAAAAACAACACGGAGCAAAAAAAAAAAAAAAAAAAGAAGAAGTAAAACGACACAAAAACTGTGACCTCAGAGAGCACTCGACCTTCGACATTACCACGGGCGAACAGGAAAAATGCCAAGCCCAGCCCGCCACCTCCGACACGCCCGCCCATGCCTGCGCCGCCACGAGGCGGTGGCTGGTAATAACAGGAAAGAGACTGAACAGCTCGTTCGACTTGAAAGGCAGCCTTTAAGAGGTACAGATTTGGGAAGAAAAAAACGGGGAAAGAGAGAAAGGAGCACGCTTTCGGAAATTAACTGGTGAAGGAGAGAGACACAAAAGGGAGTAAGTTATGGCCCAAGAGAGAAAGGAGAATCCAGAATCCTGGAGGACACATGGCCCTCTCACCTACCGCCAAACCACAACATCTACTGAGTTCTCTGGACTTCGCTATGCCGACAGAAGAGGGTGCCATTGACCTTGAAATCCTATTAAACATTCCAGCAGTGTTTTACACGAACAGGGACACAATTAACAGAGTAATTGCAAAAAAAAAAAATCAGAAGACAAAATCAACACCCCTCCAATGAGGGAACTCTCCCCTGAGAAACAATCGTGATGCCGAAAAGGTGTAAGATAACATT
>NW_006436294.1:6304710-6310246 GCF_000325575.1 Pteropus alecto
GTTCAGCACACACGAGCACGTGTTTAAAGATAACGAAACTCTATCTCGAATGGGACGTTCAAAAAGGACAGATGCGCGAAGAGGCCTCTCCTAAGAAAGGAAAAGGGAGTTGATTGAATTCCAGAGAGAGATGGAAGAAGTAACAAAATTATCTCAGCAATAAATAAATCAATAATACAAGGTGCCCGAGAAAGCAAAGACTCACATGAAAATGTAATGAGGGGCATTGAGGAAAAGCAGGAGAACGATCCAGAAAATGAGAGCGAACTCAAGAAAGGAGTCAACAGGATTCGGGATAAAGTAGCAGAAATAAAAGACGGGAAGGAAATAACAGCATTTGAATTTCTGGCCTCTCTGAAGAGGAGAAACGATAATGGAATAGTAACTCATATTTAAAACTTCCACCAAGAAAACGTTTCGAAAATAACGGTGACGAGAATAACCGAATATTTAAATTTACGTCTTCAGAGAACCCACCAGGTACCTGGGGCAATTCACGATCAACTCTGAGACATTTCTTAGTAAAACTGTTAAATTTCAAAGATAGACGAAAACATCTCCAAGGTCTCTAGGCAAAAAGATCACATAACTTACAAAGGCAAAAAAGTTATTGTTATCAGACTTTTCAAAGTCAAAGCAAGAGCTACAGTCGAGTAACATTTAAAAAACCCTTAATAAAAGAAAGTGTGAACGAAGGATTTTCTATCCAGCCAAAACTATCTTCCAAGTAAACGATTTTAAACATCAAGAACCTGGGGGGTTCTAAAGCCGTGAGTCTGTCTTGGGGAATCTGCGGGAGAATGAGTTTCATCGAGCCAGGAGATGACAGATGACTTCAGCAAAGGGACTGAGGGTGAGTGTGTGTGAGCCCAGGAGAAACAAATGTGGGCATGAGAGTGGATGACTGGGGTGCAAATTTTTACCTAGTAGAAATCGGCAACCGAAAAAATGGGAGAGGAAGATAGAATAATCTCACTGGTGGATACACGGGCAGCGGATGAGAGTTGAACAAACAATCCCAGTAAAAGTAGAAAAACCAAGTAGTAAAAGCTGAAATAATAAAACAAGGGACCAGGGCATTCAAACGGGTTAGAAATTACTAACAACCAGAACAAAATTACCACCTTTTCTAAATCAAATAAAAAAGCCCCTAAAGATCATAGAATACACATGCCTTAGAAAAAGAGACATAGCAAATATGACAAAGTACACGCAATTACAAGATGCTGTGACAAAGTCGAGGGAACTCAAAGCTGAGATTCGACACGTCTGTCATATCAACAAATCTGGATGCACGTAACTCACCTATGAAAAGAAAGATATTCTCAAGTGCGATGACACATCGAGACCGAAACCGATGGATTCTGAAATGTTAAAATAACCGAATGGACAGGTGCAGACTGGGCAAATGGGGAGAAAATAAGGAAGCAGAAGCAGCGAGCCTGGTGACAGACCAAGTGGCATTCAAGCCCTCAAAGCATTGCACGTGACAAGGCGGGGCACTTTTTAGTGCTAAAAGTCACAATTCATGGAGAAGGTATAACACTTGTGAATAGAGACACGCCACAGAATATGGCAACCACCGTCACGCAGGTAGGAAGAGGCCTAGATGTGAACACAGTAATAACAGGGGACTTTAACACGCCGCTCTCTCCGCGCAAGACGACGAAGTGGACGCAAATTAAGTAAGAACGTAGAAAACCTAGACACAAACGAGCAGGGACATCTCGCACATGTATGTAAAACTCTGCACCTGATAATGGAAAACAAACTTCTTTTCAAGTGCCCACAGAACATTCTCGAAAATGGCTTACAAGATCAGTACATCTCATAAAGCAGAAATGTTCCAGATGACATTCAAGAAAGCTAGAAATTACTAACAAAAACAGAAGAGCCCTTCCACCTGGAAGTTAGAAATCTTTCTGGAAACAAATCTTGGGTCCTGGGGGCTTGTATGAGGTCTCTTCTGGTGGCTTCTGACTTTTCAGTGGGGTGGAAGCAAGGCCCACAGCTGAGCGTGGGGAGAAGGCCGGGGGCGTTGGGGAAATGCAGCTGGTTGCCGGGCAACGCCGAGGGCTGGGGACGTGTGTGCTTGGAAATTGAAAATGCAGTGATGTGCTTTTCCCGCCGCAAAGCTGTACAGGTGCAGGTGTGAAGTGGGTGGAACCAGGTTTAACCAGAGTTGGGTTTGGCCGGCTGAGTATGACAGAGGGGACAGAGACTTGGGGTGTGTTTAGAGAGTGACTGTAACTTTGGAAGATGGAATCTGTGCTAGTAAGAGGGGAGATGAGGACAGGTAAGGGACCCCGAGAAGGTGAGTGGGAAAGACAGGTAAGGGACCCCGAGAAGGTGAGTGGGAAAGACAGGTAAGGGACCCCGAGAAGGTGGGTGGGAAGACTGTAGGTTATGAAGGACAGAGCCTTGTTGGGGCGCCAGAGAGAGTAAGCTGTGAAGGTGGGAGGTGTTCAGGAGTGGGAGGGGTGCTTGGAACTGGAGATGCCCCAGCTGAGCAGGTGCCTGGGGGAGCGGGCGGCTGAGGGAGGACGAAGGACGGGATCGATGGGAGAGAGGTCATCCAGGCGTGAGGGGAACAGTGACGTCCCCGAGATCAAGATCGGGGAGTGAGGCTTCACCTCGAAGGACTGAGGGATTACCTAGGGCAGGGGTGTGGTGAATGGGTGGCACGTGGTGCAGAGGACCTGGATTCGGAGCTGAGTTTTAGGGATAAGGAGGTCCCTAGTCTAGCTCTAGACTTGGGTCTGCGGGCTGTGGGGAAAGCCAGCCCCACCTAAGAGCGCTGAGGTGGACGCTGCGGGGAGCAGGAGGAAGGGGGGTCCTTGGAGGAGCAGAACGATGGCGAGGCTCTGGCGTGGGCTGGGGAATTCCCAGGGCACCCAGGGTCCTGGGCCCCCTCTCCGTCCGGTGGTGGCTGCCTGAGGCTGGGCAGGCCTGTTTCATGTGGAACGCCGAGAGGATGAAAGGTGAGTGGTGCCACCCAGGGCTCGCCCCAGGAGTGAGCAGGTTTGTGGGCTCCCGCCCTGCGCCCGGCCCTGAGGGTGTTCCCATGGGCTGAGAGTGGACAGGCAGGAGGGCAGATCTGGGGGTGCAGGCCATGCCCCTGCCTGGGGGAGGGCAGAAGGCAGGCAGGGGGCGGTGAGGGAGGGTGAGGCTGGGCACCTGTCCAGGGGTATGGAGAAGTCCAGGAAGGCGGCCACCAGCTGGGGGGTGTGGTGCCGGGCCAGCACGGTGATGGCACGCAGGGCATTTTCCTTGGCTCTGGGGCTGGGAAGGGAGCACAGCTGCAGGTGGATGGCACGGCCCAGGTCGACGACCTGTGCGGGGTGGGGAGAGAGGGCCAGTCTGGGTGGGGAGGCCAGGCCCCGCCCTGCTGAGCCTAAAGCGGGGGTCCTGCCCTGGTGAGCCTGGCGCCCCTTCAGATATGGTCCTCTCCTGAGCGGGAGGCACGTCCTTGCTCTGGGGGGGTCTGGAAGGGGAGACACAGGCCTGCCCGGGGGAGGGGGGCGCCTCGCTGTCCTGCACGCCTGGTCGGAAGGGGAGTCCCAGTCTGGGAGGGAGGCAGTCCCGCCACCTTTGGCATGGCGTTTGAGGTCCTCGGACTCAGTGAATGGTGCCCGGTCACTGGGAGGGTCAGACGCACCCACTTCACCGTGCCCTGAACGTACCACTGGGCACGTGCTGGTCCCCGTGCCTGGGCCGCCCCTCCCCCTTCTGCTCCCTTCTGATCAATATGTTTGCCCCGCGACTCTGCAAACACTGTCCGGGGCCCTAGTGCACCTGCTCGAGCCAGTCCCCCATTCATTCGCCCCCTCCTCCATTTCTGCACTGGAATCTGTTGGGGGGGGTCTGTGTCTCCCCCACCAGGCTCAGGCTCGGGGACATTGCCTTGGCCCAGGGGCCGTAGCCCTTGCGTGCTGACCGCTGGGCCCTCCCTCTGCCCTTCGCCCCGTCCTGGCCGACCCTCCGCGGGTTCCCAGCTCCCTCACAGTCTCCAGCTTGGCCCCGTGCTCCTGGATGATAGTGAGCAGCAGGTCGGCAGCTGCCTGCCCGTGGCAGGGGCCGGTGGAGCCCAGGCTGTTGACGGTCGTCCAGACGAGGTCTGTCAGCTCTTCCAGTGTGAGATGCTTCATGATCTCCTGTAGCAGTGGGAGTGGAGGCGGCGTCACCTCCAGTCCCCTGGGCCCTGGCGCCTGCCTCCCACCGTTGCTCTTGCCTTTGCTCCGGGAGCCCCAAGTCTCTGAGCACTCCCACGCTCCTGAGCCTCACTCCTCCATGCCCCCCAACATGTGCGCCCCATTTTACAGTTTGATCACCTGCACATCTCTCTAAGCCGGCCAAAGCCCAGGGGGCAGGAAGGGAGGGTGTGATGCCCGTCGTAGGACGGAGACGCAGCTCCCTCCCTCACTCAGACTCCAGCGCTTGCCCTGGGACCCACGTGGCCGGGCCAGCCTCCTCTCCTCCCCTCCTCTGTCCCGTCCACACCTCACGGCCTTCCTCATCTGCTAGCCTCAGCCCAGCAGGGTGCTCCCCACACCGGGCCCCAGTCCTCCACCTTCCAGCGTTTTAATTAAGAACAACCGGACTTCAGAGCTGTGAAGGTCCTTCAGGGTCAGTGGACTAACCAAGCGTAGGCTGGGCCCGGGACCTGGAGCTCGTGTCCCATGGCAGTACGTCCCCGGGAGCCTGCCTCTGCTCTGTGCCACATTCTCCCAGGAGCAGCTCCGATAGTTCAGGGAGGCGGCTGTCTCCTTCAACACCAGGACATGTGCTACTTGGGGCAATGAAGACGCTCTCAGGGAAATGCAAGATGGTGGGTGGGGTTCCTGCCCCACCCACAGTCTCTGCGAGTGAGGGCTGGGCCAGCCCGGATGCCCAGGCGGAACCTTCCGGAAAGACTCAGCACATCGTTGACCGGTACGGTAGCCACCAGACACACGTCGCTATTTAAACTTAACTTATTCAAGTAAAATTCAAAATTTGGTTCCTCAGTTGCACCAGCCACATTTCAAGTGCTCATGGCCACATGTGGCCAGTGGCTGCCTTGGATGGTACATACATAGACATTTCCATCCTCCCAGAAAGTTCTAGTGGAAGGCTCTGACTTGGAGCATCTCATAATCAGAGGAAGGTAGAATGCTGGTGACAGAGCGATAGTTGGGAAGCCCGAGAGAAAATTATAATGTTTGCGAGGATATTAAGGACGGGAAAATGTTTCTTCGCATGTTACGATATTTGTCGAACTGTTTGAAAATCCTGTTAGGATGTTTGTATGTATATTAAATATAAAAATAACTGCTAAATAATGGATGTTATCTATTAGAATATTATTGTTCTATAGTTTTGGTAAAATTTTTGTGAGACTGTTAGGTTATTAATTGTTAGAATGTTAAAATAATTTCAATGGAATATTTGTGGTTTACAATAACTTTTAAAAAAGAATTTAGGTGATTACAAATCTGGTTAGAACATTTGTTACAAGATTACATTTAGCTTGTTTTCTAAAATGTTAAATTTTGGT
>NW_006436294.1:6311158-6314861 GCF_000325575.1 Pteropus alecto
TGATGGTGGTGATGGTGGTGATGGTGGTGGTGATGGTGGTGATGGTGGTGGTGGTGGTGATGGAATAGTATATCTAAGCCACATGGGAATCGAGGACAGACTTGGGACTAGTACTCAGGTCTCTTCTCTAGCCCAAACTGTCCTAGATCTGCCATTCCTTGATTAGCAGACCCTCCCACCCTCTTCCCTCTCTGTCCTCCTGTTTGTCACCGTCTCTTATCCAAGGAGAGCCAGAGCTGAACACACATTCTCTGTTCAGGGGCAGTGCAGGGTGGGGCAGACTTCTTAGGCCCTGGACACTATGCTCCTAGTCACTTGGTCCACCCGAGGGCCTGAATGCTCTGAGGTCCCTTCACTAATGGTCCGCACTGAGCTGGTGGCTGGTGGAACCCGCCCTTCCTGCCCTTTTTTGGCTCCCAGCCCAGGTGCTTTGGCACAAATTGAAGCCAGGCCAGGTTTTCCCATGTGGCCCTGACAACTGATGTGTTGGCTTCTGAGCTTTAGATTTTCTATACTAAATTTCCGATGTGGCCTTGACATTGACAGCTCACTGCAGCGGCAGAGAATGTGGGTTCTGGAGTCGGCCAGGACTACATTCAGATCCACTGGGTCCGTGCTAGCTGTGTGCTGCCCCTTCATCACCATCTGGTTCAATCTGGTTCAACCCAATAGGTGTTTATTGAAGGCTGGTTCTATCACCAGGCCCTGCACTGGGCCCTGGCAAGACCCAGCTTCTGGCCTGGAGTGCTTGCTCAAGGCCTAACAGGGGAGACTGACCAGCACCCAGAGTACAGCGTCTTCATTAGCCATGGTTCCACACCGAGAATGGGCAAGCCACGGTCACCTCGTCAGAGATGTCATGACTGACCACTCAGAACACGAGGCTCCATGCATCGCTGTCTGCCCAGTCTGCGCCAGCATCCAGCCCACGCCCTGCGCTCGGCCTGGCTCATCTTCAGAAGGGAGCACGATTCAGATCAGATACAAAATGACACGAAGATACGGGATTTCACCGCAGCGACGAAAGGAACACTGGAGTCCGCTGGACTCCTCCCCAAACCGCTGACCAAGGAGGAGCTGGCCAAGGTAGACCAGATGACAGCAAGAGAGGGTGACAAGTTATGCCTTCAAAGGAGGGGGCTTGGCTTTCAGAGGGTTAAGAGAGGCCCCTGGGGAAATGAGGAGGGCAGGAATATTTCTGGGGAGCGGTCATCCTGCACAAATCGGACCCGAGGGAGGGACGGCAGACATGCCTCAGAGAACACATACGATGGCAGCCGCCCTGAGAGTGGCATTTATTGGGGGCTCATGGTGGCCGGGACGTCACTAGCATCGCGTTCACAGAGGAAGATGAGGCTCAGAGCACAGCGAGAGACGGAGGTGGGACTCAAGCCTGGGCTGCTGACCTCAGAGTCTGTCCCCAGCCCCTCCCTCCAACGTCCCCTTTCCCAACTGTCCTGTCCCAGGCCGGGAGCCAGGGACTTCTTCAAATGCTCTCAGTGAACCACCAAAGATGCCGGCCAGATCCTGGCCATGGTTTTAATACTGATACTCTGTCTGACCCAGGCGCTGACCTTCGGGGTCTAGCCAGGCCACACCGGCAGCCGGAACCCTGTCAGAGGGAGTGGCGGTGGGGGTCGGAGCAGAGCATGACCACGCGCCCCCACCCGGACCGGCCCACAGTTCTAAGGGCTTTGACCTTGATGACTTGGGAGCTGCCAAGCTGGAAGATTTGGTCCTTCTGGAACACCACCTCCTGGGAGGCGGGGGGAGTGGCCTTCTGGTCTCCGCTGCTCCAGCGTGGGGCTTCATCCTCGCTGGCCTGGGAAAGCTGCTCTGGGGCCAGAGTCTTCACCTTCGAAGCCTCTGCTGGCCAGGGGTGGCATTGGGCAAGGGTGAGGGTGGGACAAAGGCCGGCTTGGGGTCTAGACTGGGACAGGCAGGAGTGAAGGTGGGGCCACTGGTGGTCAGGGTCAGGCCTGTGCCCACTGGGCGAGTCCATCACAGGGCTACGGTTGAGGTTAGAGGTGGGTTTGGGGACAGACTGGGGGGACTTGAGTTCGGCAGTGCCGGTGTGGGTTTGGCGGAGGCTTCGGATGGGGTGGGGGTGAGTCTGCCGGGCGGGCGGAGGCTCACCTCTCTGGCGCAGCAGGAGGCAGTAAAGATGGCCCAACCCTTCCAGGCTAGAGCGCTGGGTGGCCACGTCCGGGTCCTGGCACAGAATCCCCAGCATGCCCATCAGCTGCCCCATCCATCTGAGGTCGTTGTTTGGCTGTGGGGACAGGGCAGGGGAACCACTAAAGGCAGAGCGCACCCACGGAGCCCCCACCCGGCCGTGTGCTCAGCCCGGCACGTCGGTGTCAGGACAGGTGCCCTCAAAGTGTGCGGGACGGCTGGGACCGGGATTAGGGAAAAATTTAAGGGGTGGCCAAAAAACTCAGAAATTAAGAGAAATAATACTTTCATGTGATATTTAGAAAAATCAAAATGAATGGAAAGAACCACGATGAACAGGGTTTCAAAACTAAATAAAGACAGCATCCCGCCCTATACTTCTAAGACCGTGCCTCACCCCAATCCCAGACCTGGTTCCAACAAAACTTTACGACAGCGGGCGGCCAGCCCGGGAGCCACAGTTCGCCGGGTTGATTGTTTAGAACATCACATTAAACATCACTTATTTTCTTTTATCTGGATTGCAGAATGTTTGGCACCCCTGTAAATGTTGCCCCTGAGGCAAGGGCTGTGGAAATTGATTATAAGCAGATAGAAGCCACCTTGAACCCCTCCAGAGGGGTCCTCCTCGCCATAGGAAGCTGGGGGAGTCTGTCCGCGAGCTTTCCCTTGTGAGCAGTCCCTGCTCCCCAACACAGCCTCTCCCCTTAGGGAGGCACGTCAGCCAGGCATCAGGCCCAGGAACTAATTTCCTCATCGCCCCATGAGGCTCCCTAGGAATGAATGCTGATTTGGGCTGATAAACGCGAACCGCTCGCTCCCTGAAGACCAGCTGATGTTCATTCGACCCAGGGGCGACGGCGACAGGTGGAGGTTAAGCTGGGAAACGTGAGCGGGTCAGCTTCGTGGTGGCCGGAGGGCGGGGGGATGGCGGGCGCCCCACGCGGTAACTGCAGCCCCAGTCTGGGGCAGGGCGGCACACCTGTGGGCGCTTTGCGGCCCGCCTCATCTGATTCCCGCTGTACCTCTCTGGGGAGGACCCATGTCCTCCCATTTCATGAGGAATTGAGGTTCAAGGTGGAAGTTCGCGGTGCTGATAAGAGCCCAACCTCCAGAGTCAGGGGTCGGTCAGGGCACCTGGCTTCAGAGGCTAGCTGGGGAGGACTCGAGAGGTCCTTACCCTCCACCCCCAGCCTGTTTCAAAAGCGGGGTTACCCGGCTGGTGCGGCGCACACAGGGGTCCACCCTGAACAGTGAACCTCGGCAGGCTCTGGAAGCAGGGTGGCTTGGCTGGGACAACAGAGGGGCTCTGGGGCATGGGGCCGGCCAGCCGGGCACTCACGTGCAGGTACAGGTTGTCGTTCAGGAATCTGAGGAGGGCGGCGCAGCTGCGCACAGCCCGCTGCCGCTCGTGGGCCTTCTCGGACACCAGCCAGACGTACAGGTGCTGCAGGGGCGCGGAGGAGTGTTGCAGAGTGGACGTGGCTCCGGCCAGGCTCCGCCCCGCCCCAGGCCCGGGCCCCGCCCA
>NW_006436294.1:6315505-6324562 GCF_000325575.1 Pteropus alecto
TTGCAGCTCGAGGTCAGTGAAAATGCAGCTCCCCTCACCTGCCATGGTCCGGCGCCTGCTGACCTGACCTCACCCTCACCCCGCTGCCCCGCCTGTGCCTGCTCACGCTCTGGCATGCGGGACCCGCTCCCTTCCAGCTCACCGTCCTCGTGCGTGCTGCCCACTCCGTCCCTGCGCGCCCTCCTTCCCTTCGCCACTCGGCGACCTCATTTGGACACACTCCTACTGGCCTTGACCTCCATCCGACCCTCCCAGCAGAGCCGGCCCACCCCCTGCCCCTGGATTCTGTCGCTCCCTGTCGACAGGTGTCCCTCTTGTCAAGGCAGGACCCCTGGAGGGCAGGTGAAAGAGTGGGGGTGGCAGGCTCATGGGACCCCCTCGCCCCACAGTTGGGGACATTGCTTCATGGGAGTTCTTCAGTGGGTCAATCCTGGCCACAGCCGTTTCCTCACCATCATCACCCCGTTAGTGTGGCGTCCAGTGTCCACCTGCCAGCCCGTGCCCCTCTTCCCCCCAGGTGTCCCAGATCACTATGAGCCCTGAGGAGAGCAGCTCTCAGACCTGGGCCACTTCCTGCCCCCAGATCAGGCCGTGCCTCCTCTGGGACATCCTCCTTTGTCCACCCTCTAGCCCAGCCCTATCTGTGTCCCCCTGCCCTTCACTGCCCGCCGCCCTCACCGACAGCAGGAGGCGGAGCTCGTCCGTCGTGGGGTCCTGTGTGAGGAGGCTCTGCAGCATGTGGTCCAATGCCTCTGAGGTCTTGTTGTAGAGGGTCTGTGTGGGGGTGAGGATGGTCAGGCGGCCGGCAAGCCCCAGTGGGTGGCACAGAGGGCCGAGACCCACGCGGGGCTGAGTGCCTTGGGCTCTTGGTGCTAGTGGTGTCCGCTCTCTGCAGACTCCTGGGGCCAGATGCCTGCCAGAGAGCTCGCAGGTGCCGGAAGGGCCTCGTCAATATCCCTATTTGGCAGATGGGGGGACTGGGCAGGAGGGCGGTCTGGGCCTGCCGCAGGGCACAGGTTTCTCAGTGGCTGAGGCAAGTTCACTTCTAGTGGGGCTGGCTTCACGAGCGTGCAGCCCGCGCAGGACCTGGCCTCAGAAGGTCCTGCCAGTGCCCCATTTAATGCTCTGCTGTCACCGTCCTGAAATTCTTCATAGGTTTTAAACAAGAGCCCAGCAAATTAGGCAGCTGGTTCCAATTCTTGGGTCTCATACGTGAGGCTCCCAGTCTTTACTGCTTGGCTGGCCGGGCGCACTCAGGGATGAACCAGCCCATCCTCCATCAGAGCCCATCTGGAGGGCTGTTGGCCTGGGCCTGGGGGGACTCCTCATGTGCTCACCCCTATCCAGTGCCAGCCTGAACCCAGCCTGGGGGTGTGGCATGAGTGCAGGGCTTGGGGGAAGGGCTGGGTTCAACTTTGATTCCCCCCTCCCCCCCAGACACCTCCCTTTCTCTGAGCTGACTTTCTCACCCCCGGGACAGTGGCTGCGGGAAAGGTGAGCTAATGTGTCCATAGGGCCTGGCGGAGTTAACACCAGCTCCCTCTCAAGCTGTGGGCAGCAGGCCGAGCCGGATACCCTGCCTGCGAACCCTCTGGAGACGGGATGCAGGCGCCAGGGGTGCACCTGTACGTTGGGCGGCTCCAGAAAAAGGCAGGTGTGTTTCTCCAGGACATCCAGCAGCGGCAAGGCCAGCACGCTGCGCAGGCAGATTGTCAGGAGCTGTGATTTCTTTTCCAAGTCCAGGGGTGGCCTCAGCTTGCTGTTTGGGGGACAGAGGGCAGTGAGGGAGGGGTATGGGGGCTGGGGATGGGAAGGGGGCCACCTGCTGGAGTAGACAGGAGCGGACGAGTCCTGAGCAGTGGACCCTCCTGGGGCTCAGGCATCCCCACCCCTCTCGCCTCTCTGCTTTGACCAGACTCATGTGTACGCTTCTGCCTTCCCGGCCTTTCCCCTCTGCGGCCTGTGGCTGGCCTCCTGTGCAGGCGACTTTCACGGGAATTTGTAAGGGACTCACTGGCCCGGCTGGGAGCAGGGGCTTGCAGAGCCTGTACCCCAAGCTCTCCTTTGCTGGGCAGACTGATCTCTCCCCAGGCCTGGTTACGCCACTGAGACGTCTGCCACTGGCCCAGCAGTGCTGGGCCTGCAGGATGCATGGCCGCTGCCCGCCCTGTCCCTCTGCAGTCAGAGAAGAGGCAGCTGTGGGCTCCCTGGGCTTCCCCTGCCAGGTCGGCCTCACCCTGTCCCGGCCGGGGCAGGGAGGCTGGGACCCCCTCGCCCCACCCGTAGGTGGACGGCTAAAGCAGGATCTGCCGCCTGCACTGGGGTCCTTGAGTCCTTGGGTCCCTTCCAGAGGACGTTGCCTGGAGCCTAGACTCAGTTTCCCTTTGCGTTTCCTCCCCTGACTGCTGGAGCCTGCTCTACACTCTGTCTGTGGCTGGGCTTTTGCCCAAGTGACCGCCCTGACCTTGAGTGTCTAGGGGCTCAGCTCATTCCGGAGAGTGGCCGTGCCCTCCAGACCAAATGCCCTGGCCTCGCTGAGCTGCCCATCTCCCAGCCGCCGTGGCCACCCTCGCCCTGCCCAGTGGGGTCTTCACTTCTGACCTCTCCCTGCCTCGCCGTCTCGCCGGCACCATGCCTGACCTGACGGGCTGCTGTCTGACGCTGAGGAAGCCCTTGCGTGGGGCTGGGGCGCCTACCAGAGGCTGGAGATGATGCAGAGGGTCCGCTGGCGAGTCAAGGTGCACAGCGTGTCCTGCGGCTCCTTCTCCATCAAAACCTGCCGATCCCCAGGGGAAGGCTCAGTCACTCATGCCCAGGCCTGGCCCGCCCCTGACACCAGGTCTCACCTGCCTCAAGACCTTGGTGCCTGGCACCCGTGGGGCGAGGGTGAGCTCGTCCGCAGACTAAAGCACAGACGTTAGGATCAGACAGGTCACGTCCGAATCCTGGCTGCCCACTAGCTGCAGGACTCCGGGCAAGCGTCTGAATTATTCTGAGCTTCATGAGCTCGGTCAATGGGAACCGCTATTATTATTATTATTATTATTATTATTATTAGTAATTGTCCATCACGCATATATTTTCTCCATTCCCCGGATGTTCTGTGGGCCACAGTCCCTGGTGACTAGTGGTCTGAGCTAGGTCAGTATCAGCAGAATGCGCGGTGTGAGGGGCACGCGCGTGGCCAGCTCAGGTCCCCCGGAAGTGGACACATGCATGTGCTTCCGTGTGCTCGAGGAGCCCAGCCGCCCCCCGTTGTAATTGTCCATCACGCATATATTTTCTCCATTCCCCGGATGTTCTGTGGGCCACAGTCCCTGGTGACTAGTGGTCTGAGCTAGGTCAGTATCAGCAGAATGCGCGGTGTGAGGGGCACGCGCGTGGCCAGCTCAGGTCCCCCGGAAGTGGACACATGCATGTGCTTCCGTGTGCTCGAGGAGCCCAGCCGCCCCCCGTTCCCTGTGGGGGCCTCTCATGGACGCTGCAGGGCCGAGGGTGGGGGGCGCCCGCCTCTGCCTCTGCCCCAGGACCCCGCTCTCACCATCAGACATTCGAGGAGCTCGGGGAGCTGGGAGAACTCGTAGCTGTGGGCGCCCTCGTTGCGGCTGATGGCCCCCACCAGCATGAGGATGGCCGCCAGGAAGCTCTGCTTCAGGGTCTCGTCCTGGCAGGGGCGGGGACAGGGAGTGAGAGCACAGGAGGGGACCGGAGAGAGTGGGGACCCAGTCGCACGGGAGGCGGGGCGTGGCCGGGCGCGGCCGTCCCTACCCAGGAGCTGTAGCGGAAATAGAAGATCATGCGGGACAAGATGTTGTCCACCCACGGGAGGATGTGGGCCTTGGCCTTGACCGCCATCTGGCCGTAGGCGAGGAGGATGGTGCTGCTGGCCCACTTCCAACGCAGGTCGTCTGAAGTCTGGCCGCAGTGGGCAGAGAAGGAGCATCAGGGCCCTGCTGGACCCTCCTCCGGCGAGCAGCGACAGGAGGGTCCCCTCGGCCCTAGCAGACTGCTGGAGGCAGGGTGTTCTGAGTGGGAGCGGGCCTCAGTCTACCTCCAGAGGAAAGCAGGCAAAATGCTTCTGCCCGTGAGAGTTATCTGGGGTGCAGTGCGGACGGGGGGCCACTCTGGCCAGCTGCACCCCGGTCTCTGGCCCTGGCCTCCTGTTTCAGATGGTGCACATGGCCAAGAGCGATTAGTAAATACACAGTGGCCGCCATGGCCACGCCTGGAGCTGTACCAGAGCCCGTCTTAACCCTGACAGCTGGCGACCGAGGGAGATGCTGCTCAGGAGGAGGAAGCCGAGGCCACGGGGTCACACCACAGCAGGGCGGGGACCGGACCGGGGGGCGGGATGCGTGGTCCAAAGCTTGCTCCCCAGGAATCCCTGCTGGGGGCTCAGACCTTCCCGGGGCGCGGGGCCCAATGTCCCAGCCCCTTGCCGAGGCCGCGGTGACCCAGGTGGAGCCAGTACCTTTGGGGAGAAGGTGTGCAGGCTCCACTTGATGGGTGTGCTGCGGCCGAACTGCTCCAGGACAGCCCACACGTGGTCCAGGTGGCGGGCTGCGGCCAGCCCCGTGGTGAGCGCCATGCCCTGAGGGGTGGGGGAGCAGGGTCGCCACACGGGGTCCCGGGACCAGGCCTGGCCCCTCACTGGGGCTGTGGCAGCTGAGCCCCAGAAGCAGAGGGGACTCGTCTGAGGTCACAAACATTGGCCGCTCACCCCCGTACCCTTTAGGACGTGCATCCCTGAGCCCAGTCCTGTGGGGTCTCTCCTGGAGTCTGGAGGAGGGGGAGGCAGGAGGCAGAGGAAACTCCCTGGAGCCCTGTTGTCACCTCAGCCCCCCAGTTCTGAGCAGACCTGTGCCAGAGGTGGGAACAAGGCTCCAGGAAATTGGTGTATGACAAAAAAGAGGACCGTGCTTGGATGGGCTCAGTCTGTGATGGGGCAGGGCCCAGCGTGTGACCAGGGGCAGGGCCCAGCCTGTGACCAGGGGCAGGGCCCAGCGTGTGACCAGGGGCAGGGCCCAGCGTGTGACCAGGGGCAGGGCCCAGCCTGTGACCAGGGGCAGGGCCCAGCGTGTGACCAGAGTCAAGGGCCAGCATGTGACCACGGGCAGGGCCCAGCCTGTGACCAGGGGCAGGGCCCAGCGTGTGACCAGAGTCAAGGGCCAGCATGTGACCACGGGCAGGGCCCAGCCTGTGACCAGGGGCAGGGCCCAGCGTGTGACCAGAGTCAAGGGCCAGCATGTGACCACGGGCAGGGCCCAGCCTGTGACCAGGGGCAGGGCCCAGCGTGTGACCAGGGGCAGGACCCAGCGTGTGACCAGGGGCAGGGCCCAGCGTGTGACCAGGGGCAGGGCCCAGCGTGTGACCAGGGGCAGGGCCCAGCGTGTGACCAGGGGCAGGGCCCAGCGTGTGACCAGGGGCAGGGCCCAGCGTGTGACCAGGGGCAAAGCCCAGTGTGTGACCAGGGTCAAGGCCCAGCGTGTGACCAGGGTCAAGGCCCAGCGTGTGACCGTGGTCAGGGCCCAGCGTGTGACCAGTGTCAGGGCCCAGTGTGTGACCAGGGGCAGGGCCCAGCGTGTGACCAGGGATCGGGCTAGGCGTGTGGTCAGGGTCGGTCGGTGTCAGGACAGGCTGAAGCCTGGGCCCTCACCTCCCTCTGCTTGGGCCACTGGTGGGATGTCTCCAGCAGAGTCCGCAGGTGTGTCCGGACCGTGTTGCCATTGTCCTCGGCTTGAAGGATCAGCCCGTAGTAGACGAACAGGAAGGCCTGGGGAAGGTCCGCTTCCTGTCCTGAGCCCGACCCACCTCTGTCCACCCGCATCCGCCTGGAAGGCCCGCTGCTCCCCCTGACCAGGCCCCGCCCTCTGCTACTGTCAGGTCCCCTCGTTTCTTCTGGGGCCCCGGGCCTTGCTCCAAGAGTCCGTCCAGGGACGGGCAGCAGGGGCTGCTTGTGGGGACGCAGGGTACGGCCCACCTTCTCTGGGGGCTGCTCCTGTTGTGTCCGGTCAGGCGTGGTGAGTGCCCACAGCAGCTCCTTGGACCACACGTCTGTGTTCAGGAACTGGACCGACTTGACGGCTATCTGTGAGCAGACCGGGCGGGCAGGGCTGGAGCGGTCTCCCCTGGGAGCTGGGCCTCCATCAGCACCCCCACCCTGGGGCCTCCATCAGCACCCCCACCCCGGCCCCGCCGGCTACTCGGAGCCCTGACCGCACTGTCCTCTTGCCCCCTTCCCTCTTTTGAGATTTGGGTAAGTTGGGTTCTTTCTTCCTTAACTGTGTGACGGAATTAACCTGGAGCCTCTGGGCCTGGAGTCTGCTTTGGGGAAAGGCGTAGAAATATGACTCCCGTTTTTTGGATAAAGGACTACTCGGATTTTCTGTTTCTTCTGGTATCAGTCTGGTAACATGCGTTTCTCAGGGAATTTGTCCCGTCTAAATCGCCTAATTTGCTGGAATCACATTTCATTATTACCATTTCGTGTGGAAAAAAAAGCGTTTACTATTCCTTCTTTTCTGATACTGGTGTTTTGTGTTTTTTATTTTCTTGATCAGCTTATCGTATGTCAGTCTTTTTTTGGAGAACCTGCTTTGGGTTTCATTCATTCTCTATTGTTTGTTTCTTTAAAAAAACGTCCTTGGATTTCTACCCTAGTTTTTATTACTTCCTTCCTTCTACTTACTTTGGGTTGAATTTGCTCTTTTTCTGAGAGCTTCTTAAAAATGGAGGTTTACATAATAGCTTTTATGTCTGTCTTCTTTTCTAATATAGGCATTTAAAAATATAAATTTCTTTCTAAACATTACTTGTTGTTGAACCCCACCAATTTCCATACGTTGTGTTCCCTCATCAATCTGTTCAAAATATTTCCCAAGTCCCCTTCACATTTCTTCTTTGGCCCATGTGTTACTCAGACGTGTTCTGATTTCTAAACATTTGGAATTTTTCCAGATATATTTTTGCTATTGGCCTTTAATTTATGTTCTGGTCAGAGAACGTAATCTGTTTGCTTTCAGCCCTTTTCTATTGACTGGAACTTTGCATATGGCCCAGCAAGGATCTGTCTTGGTGGTGAGTGTCCCGTCTGCATTTGAAAGACATGTCATTTAGATCAATTTGGTTAATTAGGTTGTTCAAGTGCTCTATACCCTGAGTGATTTTCTGCCTTTTCTGTTAATTACCTGTATGGCTGCTGCTGGTCTTATTTCTACTAGATACCATTTAATGACGACATTTCTGCTGCTAGATGATGACGATGGCGTTTGATGAGGGCTTCCCATGTGTCACACGGAGCCAAGCCCTTTATGTGGATTATTTCCTATACTCTTCACGACAGACATTTGAGCTAGGTACTCTCAGCCCCGTCCGACAGGTGAGGAAACTGAGGCACGGAGAGGCAAAGCAGGTCAGCCAGGTCGCGCGGCTGACATTGGCTGAATTTGGACTTGAACCCAGGTCCGCCAGGGTCTTGTGTCCCTTCTCGCATCCGCACCTGACCTCACATGGCCGGATGGTCAGAGAAGGAGCCGAATGGACACCGGCCCTCAGCCGCGGCCCCTTCAGTCCGCCCCGACCTGCTGCCTTCCTGCGCTGCTCTCAGATCCGGCCTCCGCCTCCTCTCTGGCCCCCTCCGTCATGGACTCAGCCCCCCGGATGGGTGAGAAGGGCCTTGTATGTGCTGGACACTTGCCCCGTGCCAGGTGTCTAGGGGCCGAGGTTCAGATCCACCCCAGGTACCAGCCCCATGACGATGTCACCTCCTCTCCCCTCTGTAAGCCCGTTTGCTCATCTGTAAAGTGGGCTTCTCCCTTCCTCCCCCTCACCCCTTTTTCTCCTAGGGCTGAGCAAGCAGCCCATCCACTGTGGTTTGCTGCTCACTCCCCACTCCCGTTGTCCCCGCAAAAGTCCCCGGAGGCCAGGCTCCCTCCCTACCTGGGTCAGCTTCTCTTCCCAGCATGCCTTCTCCCCCTGGCTGAGGAGCTGCTCTGTGGGGACAGGGTCATTGGAGGCCAGGTCTGATGTCCACAGCCCGGGGCGGATCTCAGGCTCCGTCTCCCCCATCCCTCGGACACGGTCCTGCCTCTGCCTGTCCCCGCTCCGGGGTGGAAGTGAGCCCAGAGGACCGTGAGCCCTGCCGGAGCTTGGGGTCCAGAGCTGGGCTGGAGCTGTGGCCCTGCCGGCCTTGTCGTGTGGCCTCGGGTGGCCACGTGAGGCTCAACAATGGCGAAGGGAGGGGTCCCCCGGCACGGCCCTTTGGGATGTGCTGGGGTCCCCTCAAGGCGGAAAAATAAGGGAGACCCGGTCTGAGAGGGAGGGGCCGCTTCGGGGGTTCCGACACACCCAGGATGGCCGAGGGGAGGTGGGCTGTGGGGGTGCTCGCCAGCAGCTAGCTCTCTGCCATAAACATGCTTCGCCGCCCAGCCCCCTCCCGGATCTCTCGCGGGCCCTGCCCCAGCCACGCCATGCTATCCTGGAGGCAGAGGGCAGCCTGGGGCAGGACGTGACCGGGGGCGGGACGTACGGTTGGAGGTCAGGACGCCCATCACGTAGAGGAGGCTTCGGTGTGGGAAGACGCCCGTCAGGACCTCGGTCTCCAGCTGCTGGGCCACTGGCTGCCACGAGTGCCTGCAGATGGCCACCAGCACGTTGCCGGCCGCGTCCTGGTACGCCTCTTCCAGCTCCTTTGGGATGGGGGAGGCAAGCAGTGAGAGCGGGCGCGCCCACGGACCTGGCATCTGGCGGGCGTGATCTGCTTTCGTAGGCAGGGCCGCTGTTGACAACCCATCTGTTGGACAGAAAACTGAGGCCGAAGAGTCAGCATCGCGGCTGGGGACAATGTCATATCCTTTGACTCTTTATCCCCGTGAATTCAGAACCAGTCTAGGCTCCTGTCTGGAGTTCTCTGGCCTAAGGCATCAGCTGCGTGGGGACAGAGGCCCAGCCCGCCAGTCCCCTGGCCCTCCGCACGTGTTCAGAGCACCCCCGGCAGCCCTGTGGCGGATAAAACCCACAGCCACAAACCGGACGGAGGGGGAGAGGCCAAATAAGAAC
>NW_006436294.1:6324572-6339331 GCF_000325575.1 Pteropus alecto
CGGAAGCGGCGAGTCGGGGTGTCAGGCAGCCCTGGGGCCGAGCCGAGCAATGCAGGGGACCCCGCCAGCGAACGGACGTTAAGCCATTTTCCATAGAGGAAGGAGCTGAACGGCCAGACGGCCATGACACAGGGCCGCAAAGCCCGGTGGCCAAAAACAGACTCGGAGCGAGTCACATTGCAGAGGAACCGCAGCGCATGCAGAGCGAAGAGAAGGTTCCAGAAGCCTGCCCGCAGAAAGGCAGCCACGGAGAGAGGACGCGCATCCTGAATGGCTCTGGAGTCTCTACAGCCACACGAGGGGGTCGGGGGCGGCGGGGTAACCGTCTCCAACGCAGAGGCCGTGGCCAATAGAACAGAGGTCGGTGCAGAAAAGCACGGCTTCGGATTGTGCTTCCCAAGCATGCTGTCTCGAGAAGCTGCTGGAGGGTGTGTGTCCCCAGCGAGAGAGTAAACGGGGAAGAGAAAGGCTGGGGGTACAGAACACAGGGTCCCCGACGGGGGTGGGCGGCAGGAGTCCCAGACCGGGCCCAGACACTGACGCAGGAAGGTGCGCCTGGCCGGTCTGGACCCCGACGGTGACGTGTCCACTCTCCCTGGGGGCCCTGGACCGGCTCGTGGCACCCACAGAAGTGCCTGCCCCAGCCCACGCTGGAGACAGCCCCGGCCCCGCCTCGGGCTGACCCAGGGGGCTGAAGCCAGGCCACTGCCCGGACAGGGTGGCCCCATCCACGTGGGTCACGCCGCTCCCCCAGACTCAGTTCTTCATGAATGGTCTGTAAACTATACATATGCGCACTTTTAAAATGTGCCTGATACACTTCACCACGGTGACTTCGAACTTTTTTAAAAATTAAAAAAGAAGTTTAGAAAGAAAAGAGAGTAGCGGACACAGACTCCGCCCTGCTTCCCTCTGGTCCGCATGCTCGGGTGAGGCATGGACGCCTCCCTGGGGTGGGGTGGTCGGCCTGGTGGCCAGTTGCTGCCCCCGACCACGACTCATCATGTGTTTAATGACTAGTCCCATCATGGGGCTACCCTGGGCTGCTGGCCTGAGTAAATGCTCCAGGCCCCCAAGCCCCTGGAGCTGTAATCAGCCGAGACTGTTGGCCAGCCCAGGGCAGCCCCTGGACCGCAGGGGTGGGGGACAGTTCAGGTCCAACCTCTAAGGCTCCGTCAGGCAGAGCCCTGAAGGCAGGCAGCCGAGGGCCGAGCTACAGCCCGGGGGCCGGTGGGACACGCAGAGACGGGTGGTGGGAAGGGAGGTGGTGGCAAGGGGACCCCAGAGCCCGCCCCAGGGCAGGACCTGTGGGGAACGGGCACCGGGCTGCTGCAGACACCTGGCCCTCCCACTCACGGCCTGAGGTTCTGCACCCCGCCCTTCTCAGCTCACAGTGGGTGCGTGGGGTGTCCCCCTGCGGGGCTGGGGTAAGAATCTGAGCACACGGACAGAGGTTGCCTGGTTGACCACGAGGCTGGGCCGTCCCGGCCTATCTGGAGCCCTGCGGGAGCGGCCTGCACCCCGGGAGCCCTGAGGTGGGGAAGGGGGCCCACCGTGGACTTGGTCATGTTCTCCAGGGCCAGTTTCATGAAGGCTTCCTTCCAGGTCTCCTCCAAGGAGTCCATGGCGCCGATGACGGTCTCCAGGACGTGGAGCAGCCGGAGCCTGTGCCGGTTGGAGATCTGCGGGTGGCGGAGTGAGCAGAAGCTCAGAGACAAGTCGGGTCGGGTCGTGCGGGAGTCACCAGTGGGAGCACGGGGGGCGGGGAGAGGGTGAGGAGGCCTGAGGCACGATCCCAGGTGGATGCTTTCGGCCATGGCTCCGACAACCACTTAGGAAGCACCTGCTATGCGCAGGTCCTGAACTAGGTTCTGCAGAGACAGATGAACAAAAATGTCCCTGTCTCCAGGAAGCTGCTATGGGGTTTTAAGAGCTTCCCATCTCTAGAGCTAGTTTATTCATTTATTCCCTTATTCACTCATTCGTTAAAACTCAGACAGATCTTCCCCACACCATCCACCCAACCATCTAGCCATTCACCCACCCATGCACCAGTCTATACATCCATCCACTCATCATCCATCCATCCATCCACCCACCCACCCATCCATCCATCCATCCACCATCCATTCATCCACCCATCCACCCATCCATCCACCCATCCATCCACCCACCATCCATCCACCTAAATGTTTTCCCATCATCCAACCCTCCCTCCACCCATCTATCGACCCATTCATCCATTCATCCCACTCATCATCCATCCATCCATCCATCCATCCATCTATCCATCCATCCATCCAACCATCCATCCATCCATCCATCTCTGTCACTGAATGGCTTTGTGACTTTTTGCCGCTTCCCTTCCCTAAGCCTCAGTCAGTTTCCTCATCTGTGGGGAATCATAATGTCCGTATCATGAGACTTTTCTGAGGTTGGTCACCACACGTTGGCCCACGTTTCTCCCTCCCCCACCCTCAGCCCACTGGCCAGATAAGGAATTTGACTGGCTCAAGTCATGTCGCTGCTGTGTGGAGCTGTCACTGAATGGCTTTGTGACTTCTTGCCACTTCCCTTCCCTAAGCCCCAGTCAGTTTCCTCATCTGTGGGGAATCGTAATGTCCATATCATGAGACTTTTCCGAGGTTGGTCACCACACGTTGGCCCGCGTTTCTCCCTCCCCCACCCTCAGCCCATTGGCCAGATAAGGAGTTTGACTGGCTCAAGTCATGTCGCTGCTGTGTGGAGAAGCCAAGGTTTGAGCTCGCTTGGGATCCAGCCCCCGTCTGCTCCCCATGCCTCCCCTGAATGGCCTGAGCCGCTCCCACCTCAAGGTTGTCTATAAAGTAGTCATAAATGGTTTCCAGCACCAGATTGGGGGCCCTGTGGGCCATGTCCTTGATCTTCGAGACGATGTGCTTCAGGCGGAGGGTATCTGAACTGTTCAGTTCTCGGAGCATCTTGAAGCAGATGGCTGAAGCAGACAGTGAGAAGGTGTGAGGGGTGACGGGCTGTGGGCGTGTACACCCGTGGCTGGGAATGGGAGGGAGGGATCTCAGAATGCGGACTGGGGAGCTGAACACGTTGGAAGTCCTGGGCCTCCTGACTGTCCACTCGGTCCTTCTGGGGTTCGGGATAGGAAAAGAGGCAGGGGAGCAGGCAGGTCTGCACACCCGTATCCACCACGTGCATGTTCATCCATTCACTGATGCAACCACCTTTCATCCACCTATTTATCCACTCCTCTCTCATCCACCTGTCTCTCCATCCACCCGTCTGTCCATCCACCTACACATTCATACATATGCCCGTTCGTCAGTCCTTCTATCCATCTACTTGTCTGTTCATCCTTGTACTCATCCGCCGATCCAACCATTAATAAATTTATCCATCCACCCGCCCATTGGTCAACCCATCTATCCATCCATCCATCCATCCATTCATCCATCCATTCATTCATCCACTATCCATCCATCCATCCATCCATTATCCATCCATCCATCCATCCATCCATCATCCATCCTTCCATTCATTCATCCATCCACTCATTCAGCTGGGTAACCAAGACAGGTGGACAGATGTGGGGCCTGGTGGACCATGAGTCGAGCTGTCTTATTTTTCTATGAAATGCTATAATTGCCAGTCAGTCTGACTTGTCATTCATCCAGCTGTCTGTCTGTCCATCCATCCATCCATCCTTCCATCCATCTTCCATCCATCCACCCATCAATCCACTATCCATCTATTATTCATCATCCATCTATCTGTCCGTCCGTCCGTCCCCATCCATTCTCCACTATCCATCCATCCATCCATCCATCATCCATTCATCCATCCATCATCTATCCATCCATTACCTATCCATCCACCCACCATCCACCATCCATCTACCCATTTGTCTGAAAATTCATTCCAGTGAGTGGGCCAGGCCTGAGCTGAGGTTCTATGGTGTGAAAGGCGTGGGAAGTGTGGAGGTGTGAGAGAGGGCATTTCTGGGGGGCTTTGGATGGTGCCTCAGGAAGTATGAGGAGGCTGAGGAGGGTGTTCAGGGCACTCTGCTGAAGCTGCACTGTGTCTGCACCCCCGGCACCCCCTGCCCCTGAATTCAGGGTGGATACCCCCTGGCCCTCGTCCCCAGGCCTCCTTGAGGTGGAGCCTCAACATGATGGTCTCTGTTGGAACCTGAGTCCAGAACCATGGTCACCTGCATTGTAGGCTTCCTCCAAGAACATCTTGTGCTCCTGGGGCACCAGGGCAGCCTGGCTGCTCTGTGAGTTGCTCAGCAGGATGGTGGCCGAGTGCACTGGCCTGTCCCCGGAGGCAGAGCTCTGAGGTGCCTTCCTGTAGGACAGGTCCCTCGTGGGTTCGGAGATGTGGAAGGAGATTCTGAAATGGAAAAAGGGTCCTGGGCGTGTGCACATGGGTACCCCGGGTGGGTTCATGGTCGGGAGTACAGTGGACTCAAGGGCCGAGTCAGGCTTGGCCACATCCCTCCGTGCTCCCACCCTTTTGTTCAGTGGACCAACTGAGCCCTGGGAGGAGGGCAGGGGTCCCGTAGTCTCATTGCCTGTGGGACTCCCCAGCAGCTGTTGGTGGGACAGACGTGGAGGGCTCAGGGTACAGCGTGCCCAGCTCTGACTCGCCTAGTGACATGGAGGAGGAGCCAGTCTTCTCGGGACCACAGGAGGCTGTGTGGGGTCTTGGAGGGAATTCAGGTCTGCCCGTGCACCGCCGGTGGGGTCTCAGAGGGAAGTCAGGGTGGCTCAGGAGAGGCGGGTGTGGCGGGGGCGGGCTGGGCTCCCACGTCCCCAGTACCCACCACGGGCAAGGCACGAGCTCTCTAGGCTCTGGGGATGTAACGGTGAGCAAGGTAACAACAGGCAGGCAGCAGGTGCAACAAGCTTGTCCGAAGGAAGCTCATCCCTCAATATTTTATCTATTTGTTCCACCAGGTAAGAGATGGCTCAGATGATGTCACTCGAAAGCCTCTGGTGGTTCCCCATACACAGAACGCTACTAGAACTGGAACGCGAATTTGGCAAAATTGCAAATATAAAGTCCGCATGCAAAAGTCAGTCGCATTTCCATATAGCAGCGGCGAATAATTGGGACATGAAATAAAACGGTAGTGTGCAGAATAGCACTAAAGATCATGAGATATTCAGGTATAAATCTAACCAATAATTGCAGGATCAAGATCTATACACAAAGTATACCGTACAAAATAATGGACTAAACAATGTCAAGTTCAAAATAATGATGAAAGAACCCAAGAAGCCTTTAATCAGTGGACACATGCCACGTTCGTGGACTGGAAGGCTCAAAATTGGTCCGGTATCACTGTTCTCTACATTTATCTGAATATTTCATACAATTCCAATTAAAATCCCAGCAGGGTTTTTTTTTTTTTTTTTTTGTGGTAACCAACAAGTTGTTTCCAATTAATGTGGAAAAATAGACTGAGATGGCCACTGATTCTGAGCTTTACTATAAAGCTATAGAAATCAAGACAACATGGCATTAGAGATGATAATAAATGAAGCAGGGAAATATAAATAAACGGAACAAAATAGAGTTCAGAAAAAGACCCACACCTGTAAGGCCGACTGACAGTTGATAAAGATGCAAAAGCAGTTAAATTAAGAAAGGATGAACGAACGGGGCTGAATTGTCGGATGTGTACATGCCGAAAGCCCAACTCATGCCTCAAACTATGTACACAACTCAACGCCAAATAGACCGTAGACCTAAAAGTAGAGCCTGAAATTCTAAAACTTCTAGAAGAAAATGTAGGAGAAAATCTTTGTGATCTTGAGTTGGACACAAATTTCTTAGCTGTGACATGAAGCATGATCCATAGAAGGAAACATGATAAAGTGGGTTTCATCAGAATCAAGAACTTCCGCTTTTTAAAGACCTCGATAAGAAACGAAAAGACAAGCTGCAGACTTGGAGGAAATATTTGCAAATCACATGTCTGATAAAGGACTTCAGACAGAATACATAAAGAACACAAAGCAAAATGGATCACAAACACAAACAACCTAACGAAACGAGGGCAGAAGTTTTGAACAGACATTCTGCCAAAGGAGATAAACAGACGGCAAATAAACGCATAAGAAGTATTTGACATCCTTCCCCACTTGGGGCACAAATTGAAACCCCGGGGGATTATTGCTACGCATCAGCTGGAAGGGGTAACGCAGAATTCCAGAGTCTGTGGGGTAACTGGACGTCTTGTGCGTTGCTGGTGGGAACGCCGAGCCGAACGGCCAGTGTGGAAGGCCGTTTGCTACTTTCTTAGAAAGTTAGACATGTTTATCGTGCGAGGCGGCTCTCCCACACCTGGGCGTTTACTCAGGTGCAATGACCACCTGGGTTCACACAAAAATCTGGACGCGAACGTTTCTAGTGGCTTTTTTGTAAACTGGTGCGTGCATGGACTGTGTCGAGCCGCAGAAACACTGCCAGGCAACGAGGAGAAACGAATTATTGATCAACGCGGGAGGCTCTTCAATGCGTCATGCTGTGTGAGAGAGAGCAGACCCCCGAAGCTACACAGGGCCCCGGGCGGACTCATCCCTTCCTGCCTGCGTTCATTCGGTGGGTGTTTATTAAATGCCTACTGTGTACCAAGCACCACCCCAGGCCCTGAGAGTTCATCCGTGAACAAAACACACAGACACCCCTTTGCTCGTGGCACTCGTAGAGAAAGACAATAAACGGGCAAGAAGCTACGTGCTGCGTCAGCCTGGGGACGGTGGCGCGGGGGGTGAAATCAAGCAGGGGCAAGGATCGGATAAGCTGCGAAGGTCAATTTTAAATGCCCCGGTTTAGGAGGCTTGGCCAAGGACGTGCCCAGGGCGTGTGCTGGATGAACAATGAATGAGAGAGAACATTCTGGGATGTGGGCCGCTCCCCGCAGCCGCACACGACTTCCTGCCCGGGAGGATGGTCACTTCCCTTCCTGTCACCCACCCCATCGCCGCCAGTGAGGATGGCCACGTGCTGCGTGCTCGATCCTACCCACGCGTCCTCACACCAACCCCAAGAGGCGGCAGGACAGAGAGGGACAGGAACCTGTCCCAGCACACGCAGCCTCGGCGGAAAGGTGCCGGTTCAGACCTGCGCCCCGGTCCCGAAGCCTGCAGCCTGGGGAGCTTGGCCTTTCACACGGAGCCTGGGCGGCGCCACCTTTTCGAGCATCTCACATGGGGCCACAGGTGTGATGAGACCCATGATCTCACCCCGAACTCGCATCCCAGCCCCGCCAGGACCAAAATTGAAAGTATTTTTAAATTCAGAAAAACGTTAAGAACTGGTTAGGCGAACAGCTGTGGACGGGGCATGGTCTCGCCTTAGAAGCCATCGCGACGTGGCGGAGGACACGGGCCTGACTACACTCATGGGGACGACGGCGTGCAGACCAAAGTCACGGGATTCAAAGGCGGGAGCAGAGGTGCTTCCAGAACAGCCCTCAGGGAGATCGCCGCTGGAGTTAGCTTGGGACCCACCCTGGGAGAGCCTGGGGAGGCCCCCGAGCCCCACGGAGGCCACCGCCAGCCTGGGGGGCTCAGGGGGAAGGGGCGAGCACCTGCAGACTCTGGTGCCCGCTCAGGACACGGGGGACGCTGGGGCCAGAAGGCCATGGAGGAAGCGGGGGCTCAGGGAAGCAGGCGGTGGTCTGCCCACCCGCCCGCCCGACCGCTCACCCGCATATCGGGCGAGCGCGGGTGTGGGCTGACACGTGGCTAGTGACACCTCTGGCCTCACGAGCAGTCTGCAGCCACACGGCTGCGTGACGGCAAAGCCTGGGTTCTGATCCAGGCTCCCTCCTTCCCGGCCGCCTCTCCGCCCACCCAGGACTGCAGGGGTGCCCAGCCCCGCACCCCTCCCCAGCTGCTCCCGGCGGCGGGAACCCTCCCTCCTCGGCTCCGGGCCCGGGCATCAGTCCTCGCTTTCCCAGAGAGAGGGAGAGGCCGGGCGCCCAGGAGAAGCAGGGCTTCGGGCCCTCTCCTCGGCTCCCGCACCTCCCGGCCTGGTGCGGGGCTCACCTGGGGTTCTGGGACAAGCCCGATGACGCCCTCTCAGCCGTCGTGTGGCTGTGTGGCTTTTCCGCATGCTTCCTGTCCATGTCGGGGTGTGGTCTGGAGAACCCACAGGCCCCGGCCGCCAGCTCTGTCCTCGTGCCCAGCGGGGCAGCCCTATCTCTGGGCATCTCCTCCCCAGCCCCACCAGCCCTGACCTCACCCCCGAGGTCACAATGGTTCTAGTGTCCACTTCCAGGGACAGCGATGTGGGACCAGGCACCACGTTCCCAGTGTGACCTTGGACCCAGCCCTCCCATCTCTGGTTCTCAGCTGTCCCTGGAACATCTACGGAACCAGCGCCAGCCGACACCTCGACTGCAGCCTGGTGAGAGAGCCTGAGACAAAAGGCCCAGCTACGTGGGGTCCCTGGCCCGAGAAGCCGTGAGACGGTAAACGTGAGTTGTTCTAAGCACTAAGCTTCGGGGTTGTTTGTCACACAGCAGTTAGGTAACTACTACATGTTCTGTGCCAGAAAGAGTGGCAGAGTTAGGGTTCCGTGTGACTCCCCACCACACTGGGCCATGGTCCAGTTGCATAGCCGCAGAGCAGAGCTGGGTCCAGGAGGCAGAGCGGGACCGCCAGCATGAGCCTTTGTCACCGTATTTGGCTGCTGGAGGCCCTCGGGTGGAGCCCGTGGGCGGAGGGCACAGAGTGAGGGTGCTGTAGCGCCCACGGACTGTTGCTGCCAGGACCTGCTGCTGGGCCAGCTAGCTCTAGCCCGGCGGGCACCTCCCTGTGCCCAGCCAGCCCCTGGGCTGGAGGAGCCCTCGCCAGTGCCGCCCCTGCATTCCGGAGACGGTGTGTGCGAGGGCCAGGCCCAGGGCGGGCGAAGTCTCAGTGACAACAGACGGCTATGGCCCACTCCCAAGGCTCAGTCCAGTGACTCTCGTGACATTCCTGCCAGGTAGTGGGGGGTAGGGTGGGGTTGGGGTGGGAACTGAGACAGGCTGGCGGGGCGAGGTGAGAGCAAGGAGAGCGTGTTTATGGAGGCCTCGGCAGGTCCCTGGCGCTGTCTGAGCACGTTACCTGGAACCTGCGGCCCCAGCACACGTGCAAGGCCAGCAGGTGGGGCCTGCGGAGGGGACGCCGTTCCCACAGCTCCCTCGGGAATGGAAGCCTCTGCGCGTAACTCGGTTTGCCCGGAACCCCGACTCATGTCCAGCTGTCCTCCTGGGACCGGAAAACTGGGGCCGCGGAGCCATTCGTGAGGAAGGGGCCCTGGGAGCCAGGACAGGCGTTCGGGGAGCACCCCTCCCTGAGAACGCTCCCCCAGGCCTCTGCCCGTGCTCCTGTGGCCTGGTGGCCTCGGCCAGCAGTGCACTGGGGCTACCCAGCGGGCTTCTGACGGGCCCTTAGGTCTTCAGCAGTTTTGAGTTGGTTGTTCAATACGGCCACGGAAGCTTATAATTAAGTGGATTATATCAAAAGTGGTGATACATGCCCCCGGCCCACGACTTCGCGACTCCCAGGGTTTCTGCCTCAGCCCTGCGGGGCGTGCGTGCGCCGACTGGCTTCCTGTCTCTGCTCGACTCCACGTGCCACACCGCCACGCTGGTGGCGGGAATTTACCGGCGGTGGGTGAGATACACCGTGGAAATGGCCCACGCTGCAAGCCAGGGCTCCTTGCTAAATGCTGGCCAGGCCGATCGGGCAAGGCGGGCCAGCCAGGTCCCCTCCCTTGGGAATCTGAGGCCTTAGGGCTCCAGGCAGAAGGGAGGGGAGAGAGGAGGGGGTACAGAGACAGGCTGAGCCCTGTGGGGGATGAGGGCTGGGGGCTCACAGGTCCTGGCCCAGACCTCCCCAGACCCCTCAGCTCTGTGGGTTCCTGGAATGTCCTAGATAATGCATACCTGGATTATGGTGACGCAGGTGTTCTGCAAGCTCTTTTCACAGGAGAACTTTCCAGCAAGTCCTGGCTGGCGAAAGGCATGGGCTGCTTTGGAGGTGGCGTGCCCCTCTCTCTGGGAAACTGGACAGGGGGGCATTTGAGCGTCATAGCAGGTGGCTGGCAGTAGATCGACCTCGGCCCCAGGACTTGGGGTCACCTATTGAGGCCTAGAGTCTGACCCTTGTGCACATCTGTCCCCCCAGCCCTCACCACATGATGTCGTGTGGGGTGAGCCCATGGACCATCTCAGGCCTGAGCCCCAGGGTGCCAGCTCCTCTCCAGGGGAGGCTTGAGGCCCGCCTGCACCTCCTCTCGGCGCCAGCAGGTGGAGCCGCTGGCCCAGGCAGGACACCTGGTGGGGACAGGGCCACCCCGGAGTGTGAAAACGGGTTCTTTCAGTGACACTGGCTCCTTCACCCGGCAGCCCTCCCAAGCCCGGAGTGGCGGGTGGGGGTGCGGGCACGAGGCGGCCCCGATGTCCTGCTGCCCGGGGTGGGCTTGGGGTGCGACACCGCTAGCCCGGGGAGGCGGCGGCTCTGGGAGAGCTCCTGCTCGCTCCGTCCCCCACCCCGGCACACAGGCCGTCCCCACTCCCGGGCGCCCTGGCTTCGGCTGCAGCTGAGGACCACACAGGGGGCCGCTGCTCCTGCCCCAAAGAGGAGGGGCCTGGCTCGGGGTCCGGCCACCCAGGCCACTCTCCCTGACCCTTCTGCCCGCTCTGTCCAGCACTTTGCAGCTGCTCCGGCTCCTGCCCTCGCTGGCCCCCCGGGACAGGCAGTGGGAGCTTCTGCCTGGCAGACCCACGTGGGCCCTGGCCTCTGGGGTGGGCCCTGGCCTGCCGGGCCCCCTGGTCTGCCCACGCGTGCACTCCTCCGTCACCGGAACCCTCCCCGCCCCTGTCACTGCTACAGGGCCCTGGCCAGGCCTGTCTCCCTCCCCTAGCCCCCCACCCTGGGGTTCCCCCGTTGGACACTGTGCCCCACAAAGGCGGAGACCTGGAGTTCTCACCCTGCTGGTTCCCACGAAGTGTCTGCTGGGCCAGAGCAGCAGGTGGGCCCCTCATGAGGGCCTGGGGCCCATGGGATGGGGGGCCCAGAGTCAGCAGAGGCTCCGGGGCCTGAGGATCGTCTTCCAGGTTCCCTCCCCCCCTGCACCCCCTCCTAATCTTCCACAGAAGGAAGGAGGAAAGAAGGCAAAGGAGAGAGGTTTTCTCCTTCACTGTCTGAAAATGAGATTTTAAAAATAACTCCGAGGCAGCGGCAGCACCAGGGGGATTATCCGGGGGTGCGGGCTGCACCAGGCGGGTCCAGCGGGGCCGTCGCCCCCCACAGTGGCCTGCAGGCCTCTGCCGTCCCTGCTCTCTCCGCCTGCGCCCCCTTCTCCGCCCCTCGGGGAGGCAGGAAGGGGAGCCGTGAGCGGGGGCAGCTGCCGAGAACGGAGGTGACCCATGGTGGGGAGGGACGTGTGGGGTCTGGCCCCCCCGGCCTCCCGCCCCTGCTCATGCCCGTGCTCCCCTCGGAGGGCTCCCTGCTTGCCAGTCACATGGCCCCGGCTGTCACTGTGCCTCCCCTGTGCCGGGGCCTTTGCACACGCAGCTCCTCGGGCCACGTCCCGTCCCTTCACACGACACGCCGCCCTTATTCCCGGCCCCAACAGCATTTCCCCGAGAGGCCGTCCCTGATCCCAACCATGTCCCCCCGCCCATGCCACCGTCACGGCTTCAGACACCTTCCCTCCGTGTCCTTGTCACGATTGGTGTTCATTTTGTGTATTGATCACTTGTCTTTTATCTGTGTCTCCGGGAGACTGCACGCTCCCTGGCTGGGGACTGGGGAGCACCCGCCTCCCATGGGTGCTTACCGCTTCTGCAGTTCAATGCCAGCCCACCTTTCTCTGTCTAGGGGTGCCCAGCCCCTGGCTGAAGGTGCCAGAGGAATAATTCTCCTGGACCAGTGCTCAGCCCGTGACGGACGGCTGCGTGGGTGACTGGCTGGCTCTGTACCCCTCACACGGGATGGCCAGTGGGGCTGGGCCCCAGTGGCTCCCAGAGGTGACCACTCGCCTGACGACACACTTGGTGGGCCTCCTTCTGTCCCCTGGAGATGCCTCCCAGTGACCTCTCGTCCCCACATCACCGCCTTGGGGTCTGGTGGCAGGCTACATGACGGTGGTCATTTGGGGAAGAAGGATTTCACACCCTCACCCCTGGGCGGAAATCTGGCCAGGGGCCGATCCAGGCCACCTTTGCCAGCCCCCTGGGAGGTGAGACACTGTGGCTGCAGATTCCAGGGCCTCCTACCCTCCCCGTCACATGCCTCCTAGGCCCCCACAGGGTCCCTGAGACTGGCCCGGTCTGACCCGCACCTTGGACCCTGGAGCACCGTGGGCCGGGATGGCTGTGGTCCGGGAGCCGGCCGGCCTTCGTTGGGCACGGCCGCCACTGCCCCGTGCGCATTGACGGGATGGGCGCTGTGGGCAAAGGTGGTGGACCGTCACGGGGGCCGATTAACCTGGGCAGGTCGGTGGGGACGGGCGGACGTCCCTGAGCGCCAGGGTAGGGCTGAGATGGTTCCAGAGAGGGGCCGGGTGAGCTGCATGGGTGCGGGGGAGGAGTTGCTGTGCCCGCGACCCCCATTCCCCTCTTGCACCTGCTGCCCAGCCCCAGCCCGCTCCAGGTGGGGCCCCTTTAAATGCAGGGTTCTCTCCTCCCCTGGGAAGCCCCTCCCCCAGTCTCCTGGGCAGCCAGGTAAACAAGCCAGCTATCCAGGCTGCTGACATGGCCTCCCCCTGTTCTGGGGACCCCAGCCCTGCGGGTCTGCCTCCTCCTCCTGTCCCTACTCCAGGTGAGATGCTGGGAGGGGCTGGGACGGAGGAGAAGGGGGTGCCTGTGGCATCTGGAGCTCTGAGAATGTGGGAGAAGCAGGCACCCACCACCTCCTCCTGGGGCGGGGGGCCCGCCCCCTAACTAGCAGCCCCTTCCTCCCGCTCTCCTCAAGGGCCAGCTGCCCGGCACCCCTCTGAGGGGTCCTGAGGCCCCTGCACCCCTGAGCCTGCTTACTCCCCCTCCAGGGTCCCTTCCAGATCATCCTCTGCCCACCTTCCTACAACCCCACTGCTGGGTCCCAGGTCCTCAGGAGCATGCATCCACCATGCCTAGTGGGGAGCAGTAGTCATCCACCCCAACCCACGGTCACTCCCCACCCCCCGACTCCTAGAATCGTGGACTCTGGGCACTGACCATCTCTCTGCTGTCATCCATGGTTTCGTCCTTCGCCCTGGCCCCTCAGTCCCTCAGACTCCTCTCCAAGAGTCTTGTCCCACACCCTGGTCATGCCCTTGGCCTTGTTGGCATGCAGACGGCAGCCGGGCCCCGACCCCAGTCCCGCGCCAGCTCAGGCCGTCTGGAGCAAGAGTCCAGCGGGACTCCTGTCCAGTTCCGGCAGTTCCGCCTCCTCCCACCTGCCTCGCCCCCTCCCTCCCTGCTCACGCCCTCTGAGATCATCAGACCCGCACAGGCTCCCCGCTGCCCGGCCTCTCTATTGCCGTATTGTCGCATTGTCGTATTGTCGTATTGTCGTATTGTATTGTCGCATGTACTGTCGTATCGTCGTATTGCTACAGGCCGGGCAGCCTCCCAGCTCTCTGCCCACTCCCAGCCTGGGCTCCCGCAGAGTGGGGCTGGGATTAGACTCAGCCACACTAATGGCCTCTTTAAATTCCTGACTGCCAGCCTGAGGGGCCCTATCCCCGCCCCCCCATCCGTCTCCTCCCTCCCCACACTCAGCCGCTGGTCTGTGGCTCCTGGCACCAAGGGCGCCCGCCCGCCTGCACCTGTGCCCGCGAACTCTCCTCCCCCCGCCGGCTCCCGTGCGCGGCCCGTCCCTGCTCCCAGCCAAGGCCAAGTTCCACGCGCCCCATCCTCCCCTCCGACTCGCGGCCCCAGGTCCACCCTCACTGCATCTCTTCGGCAGACCTTCCCGTCAGCGCGGAAGCTCACGGCTGCTTCTCCTGCCTCCTGATCCTGCTCCCCTTTCCGCTACCCACCGACTTCCCTGCTCCCCATTTATACTCACAGCCTCCCGGTCACGCCCTGCTGTTTGCTCTCGACCCCCTGGAACCGTCCCTCCTTCCCAGCACCTCACTGACGCAGCTCTGCTCAAGGTCAGCGATGACCTCCACCTTGCTAAACCCGAAGCCGATTCCCAGGCCTCGTTTGCCGGGACCCGCGGGCAGCTGTGGCTCAGACCGCCCTCCTCGTGGCTCCCGGCTGCCCCCCTGCAGCTCCGCTGGCTCCCTCCGCGTCTCCCTGACCTGGCGAGGGGAGAGAGGCCTCTTACATTCTCACGCCCTTGGCGATCGGCCACTTCTGTGGCTTTAATGCCACCTTCCAGGTGTCTCCCTCCAGCCTAGAGCCCCCACCCCAGCTGCAGACTCACAGACAGCTGCCCTCTTCGCCCGTCCCCGGCCTGTCTAAAGGCGGCCACCTTCCAAAGTTAGACTCCTGGACGCCCCCCCCTCCACCGGCCCCTCTCTCAGCCGACCCATCTCAGTAGATGGGGCTTCCTCTTCCCTCCCAGAGGCTTGGGCCCCAAAGCCCAGTGTCTTCCTCCACCCGGCCCCATCCCCGCCATCAGCTAATCTGGTTGGTTCTATCTTCGAGACACATTCAGAATCTGAGTGCTGCTCGCCGCCTCCCTGGCCAGGCCAACAGCGCCTCCGACCTGGCTCACTGCCCTGGCCGCCTCAGGTGCCCCCTGCTGCTGCCCTTCCTGCGCCCCCCC
>NW_006436294.1:6339476-6341083 GCF_000325575.1 Pteropus alecto
CAGACGATGGCCCTCACCCCTCTCCGGCACCCTGGGCCCTCCCCTGTCCTCCCTTGGGGGCCCCATCCACAACCCCCCCTCTTCGTCACAGCTGTCCCTCACCCTGACCCACAGCAACATCTCACAGCCCTCCCCTCCCCCACTGCCCCGCCCACTAGTTGGTACTGGGCTGGAGGCCAGGCCAGTGACTCAGACACTCTGGCCCAGGAGGCCTGCAGGGAGGAGGCCTCCCAGTGGTCTGAGGCAAAGCTCTTCAGACCCCACTGGTCAGAGGCCCCTGCACGGCGCCTTGGAGCTGTCCACGGTGCTGAGCGCTTCAGGGCTCCCGATGGTGGGCTTGGGCGGTGTCCGGGCCTGAGCTAGGAAAGGGCGGGTTCGCCAATCCCTTCCCACTTGTGTGGGTGGCAGAACAGGTTTTTGATCGTTCTCATTTCCCAGAAGGGGCAACTGAGGTGCAGGGACGTAAAATGACTAGTCCAGGCTCTCATAGCTAAAAGATGGGGCCCCTGGCCCAGGCCTGCTGGGACAAGGACCTGCGTGGTTTGCAGCTGTGACGCCTGGACTGCCGTCTGGGGCCGTGGATGGGCCTCGAGAGAGCACGGACCCCAAAGCAGGGGCAAAGCGCTGTGTTCATACACACATGATGTTCCGCGTGGGCCCCCGGGTTTCAGCAGACCCCTAGGGATCCACACGTGACTCGCTAAAGGGCCACAGGACAGAGGCCTGGAGACTTGCTCATTTCTCTTCCGACCGGCCCCAGGGAGGGGGCTGGCAGACACAAAACCAGCTCACCTTCCATGCTGACCCTGTCCGTCGCGGGGCCGCCCCTCCCCCGGGGCCCCAGGGCCAGCCGTGCCCAGGATGGGAACCAGACTGTCACCTGGGTCCCTCCCCACCTCAGTCTACGAGGCCCGTATCTGTCCCCTCAAGCTCCCCCCGCCGAGCGCTCCCGCCCTGTCATCCTTACCTGGGTCCGACCCGACCTCTGGGCTCGGCCCCCACAGTCCGTTCTCTGCGGCCCAGCATTAACTTTCGACTGAGAGCAGCCAGGTCACCTCCTTCCCCCGCAAGCCCAACACCCCAGGCTTGTTTGGGGGCCCTGCATTGTGAGTCTGGCAAACCATCCAGACTGCCTCCCCCTGTACACTTTGCCGCCTGAATAACATCTGGTGGCGGACACGCTTCCACGCCCTGGGGCTCTTGTGCCCTTCATAGTCGTGGGCGCCATCCCCTCTCCGCGACCACGTGCCGTCGCCTCCACCCTCCAAGGCTCAGCCAGGTGGCACGTTCTTCCACTCCGCTCCCCGGCCCGATGCCATGCGACTTGGCGGCTCGGCCCGTGGCACGGCGGTCGCTTGTCTTCACCGCTGCTTTGTCTCCGTCCGCTTGTCCCGCAGGCCCCGCCCTCTCCCAGGAGCTCTCTTTCCCCGACATCTACGGCGGCGACGCCCAGCTCTGGGAGGCGCACTTCCGAGGCATCGGGCGCGCGTACCGCGCGCTGGGCAAGGAGGATGACTTCGCCATCCGCGTGCTCACCGAGGACTTCACGCTCCCCTTCCCATTCGCCTGGCCGCCGGGCCCCGACCCAGCGCGCGGGCCGGTCTTCT
>NW_006436294.1:6341278-6348924 GCF_000325575.1 Pteropus alecto
CCCCGGCGCCGCCTTCCCGGGGCCGGTGGGTCCCGAGCCCGTCAACTCCGGTGGGGGCACCCCCAGGCTGGGTTAGCCCACCCGCTGCCCCCCAAAGGTTAATAAAGAGTGTCTCTGCTTCTCCCGCCCCCTCCCCAGGCTCTTTGCTGGGCACACCCGGGCCGGCGTCTGCTCCCAGTTGGGTCTCTGAAGCCGGACGAGGGGCTGGGCCCTGATCCAAGCTCTGCCCTCAGGCCAGGCATGGTCACCAGCCGCCCCGGAGATCCCTGGGCCTCATGGGGATAGGGAGTGAAGGAGTCCAGCGGCACGCGGGGCAGGCTGGCCGGGCTGGCCAGGCCCCAGCGGCAGCCAGAGGGAAGAGGACCTGGCATAGGGAGGGCGGTGGGCGGGCCGTCCAGCCGCAGTGCCGGCCTTCTGAGGTCTTAGCCACAGCCCCGGGGTGGGTACCGGTGTCTCGTCCCCCAGGTCAGGACACCGAGGTCCTGACTCCTCCCAGGAGCAGCGGGGATCTGGTTCCTGGTGTGCCTGAGTCCAAGCCCAGCAGTTTCCTGTTTTCCACGAGAGCGGCGTCGGGATGAGGGGAGACGGGGTGGAGAGGCGGGAGGGAGGGCAGCAGGTTTCCGAGCAGAGCGGAGGGGACCGAGGAGGAGCCAGAGCGCAGGGCGGGTGGGGAGAGGCTGAGACCGGGAAGAGGACGCCAAGGCGGGAACATCGCGCCGCGGAGCCCCCTGGACTGCTGCTCCCCTGCGCACCCCCGCTGGCTCTGGGAGGAACGGGGTGCCTTCTGCTCCCCGTTTGGGGCTGAGGGAATTCCCTGAGCTGGGAATGGCCACTGGAGAGCTGGCTTCGTCTAGGGTGCATCTCCCTCCGCAGGCGACAAGCCCTGGGAGAGGCCTGTCTACTGTGGGCCGGTGGGTGGCAGGGCAGGGTCACAGGTGTGACCCCAGCGACTTTCTCCTCTGACCTGCACGCCCAAGGCCCCGGTTTCCCCGTGTTGCGGGCTTGGATTCCAGGTGTGCGGGCGAGGCAGGCGGGCTGGGCGCAGTTAATTTTTCTCCCTTTTCTTTTAATCTACGAGTTATTTATAGCTTCCCGGTCGTGGGCAGAAATGGTTTCTCCAAAGCCTCGCTCGGTTTGCTGGGGAACCGACAGGAAATACTCGCCTCTGGAGGAGGAGGCGGCCTTGGGACTCTGGAGGAGGGGTGTCCAGCTGCCCCTTCTCCGCCAGGGGCCCCGTAAGGCCCCTGGCTCCTGCTCCTGGCTCCTTCCCGCACACGACCTGTCTCTCCGCTTTTACAGAGACGCACAGCAGTTACAGCGTAATTGTTACAGGCGCTGGGCAGCGGCAGTAAAGATACTAGGTGTTACGTTCCCGCTACAGTGTGTTAATTGTTCGGCTTCCCCCAGAAGCAGTGCCCATGCGTGGGTTCAAGTGCAGCAGGTGTATTTGGGAGGTGACACTTGGAGAAACAGAAAGGACGGGAGTGATGGGGGAGGCGGAGAAGGGAAGGGAGCCAGTAATGGGCGTGATCGACAGCGGCTTTCTCTGCGGGCAACTGGAGATGGCGTGGGGACCCCGGGAGATGGGGGGGCCACGCCTCGGAGCCGTCCCGCCCTGTGACAAGGAAGCCATTGTCACTGCCTACCAGGGACACTGACGCTCTGGCAGGTGTGCACTGGCCCTGTAGATCTCCTGGAAGCAGAGACCGGGAGTAACCATTTGGAAATTTTTGTAACAACCTGACAGTCATTTCATGACTGTAGAGGGTAATAATTAGAATTTGGGGTTTATATTTAGCATGTTTTTTTTTTAAGCTAGAAATTTCCCCAGGAGTATATTTTTATGTATGTCTTGTTTTTTAAGTAGAAAATTTTCTAAAAATGTATTTTTAATATAGTTTATAAAGGATTGGTCTGTGACAGATCAGAAATAAAAATGCTGGTCCTTTACCACCACTCGTTTGAGAAGCATTGACCTAGGGAACAAAGACCCAAAATGAGTAGCCTAATAAAGAAGTAAACATGATTAACAAAAAGAAAGCGAAACACAGCAGTAAGTACTATGAAGAAAGTGAATAGGACAGACCCCGCTTCAAGCAGAGTGGTCAGGACGGGCCTCATGGCGGAGGTGGCGTTCAGGCCAAGACTGGAAGATCGAGGAGGAGCCAGACGTGTGTCCACTGGGGGAGGGTGGTCCAGGCAGAGGGGCGGCGTGGGCAAAGGCTGGGCAGTAACGAAGAGCTTCCCGGGCCGACGGGAGACGCGCAGGCTGGTAAACAGCCACCCCACTGTGCGCACAATGCTCTGGGGTCCAAGACCTTTCGCATTCACCGCATCATTTCATCCACCCGACAGTTCCATGTAGTCAGTGGACAGACGGGGACACTGAGGCCCAGAGAGAGGAAGGGGCTGCCTAGGGGGATAAGCCGCATCCTATGAGAACTCCAGCTCCAGCAGGCTTAACCCACAAGAGGATCATGGGGGGATAAGCCGCATGCTATGAGAACTCTGTGTCGCAACACAGACCTTCCAGCTCCAGCAGGCTTAACCCACAAGAGGATCATGTTGCTGAAAGGTCCAGAAATCACCTGCTCTTCAGGTGAGGTTTGATCCAGGGGCTCAAGGTGAAAGCCAGGGAGTAACATGCATTTGTGGACTTAGGCCTGTGTTCCCTGTGGCCGGGGTGGGATTGGTTGGATTGTAGGAACGAGGGCTGGAACACAACGCTGGCTCAGGTGGGGGAGGGTGGAGGGGATGACGGGGACGGCCAGGCGTCGGTCACAGCCAGGACGCGCACACGCTGGCATTTGGCTCCAGGGCTGGACGTTTTTGCCAAAGCACATTTTCCTCTTCCAGTTGGAAATTCTGCTCCTGGGGAGAAGCATGCTCAGAAACGGCCGCGGCGGGGCCTCTGCCCTTTTGGGCGGAGCTGGGCTGAGAACCTATTTCCTGGGACCTGCTCTCTGCAGGGTCCAGTGCTGGAGCCAGGCCTCAGGGGGAGGACACAGCCTGCACCAAGGAGCGCGTGCGCTGGCGGTCGGCGGGACGCCAGGACGACATCCTGCTCCTGGCACGGGAGCCTGGGCGGCTCTCCGGGAACTCAGTTCTCTCGCTCCCGTCCATCCCATGGGGAGAGCCATGGAGCCCTCACCTTGCCCTTTTTGCCCTGGCTGCTGGGATGCTCAGTGACCATTGGTGCCTAGCTGCTCTAAGTCTCCTCAGGCGTGATCTCCTGGGCAATGTGCTTCTCCCTCTGGCTTCGTCGTCTTCCCGGCTGTCTGGCTCTCGAGTCCTGGGACACCAGGGCTAAACCGATCAGAATGTCACCGCGAATTACTCTTGGGAAGTGGAGGGAACAACCTCCTTCTTAAAGGTGCAAACCCTGGCTCTGGGAGACAACACGTCGCCCCCACCTTCCTCCCGCCTATTTGCCAGAAGATTCTGCCATTTCAGAAGCAAGTTCAGAGGTCTCTGCTGAAATGGTGTGGCTGTAGGTAGTGTCAGGGGCTGACCTCTGTGATCTCGAGCCCTGGTAGTCCCCCGGGGTGGGCAGTGGCTACAGCCCAGGCTTTGGGGAACGACAGACCGTGGCTTGAATCCTGGGTCTTCCACCCGCTGACGTGGCAGCCTTCGGCCAGCGCTGCTTCTGAGGGCCGGGGTCCTCAGCCATAAGTGGGAGCACCGTCGCAGTGTCTGCTTGCGGGTCACTGGAGGGGCGAGAGAGCTTACAGGTCAGCCCCCAGGCTTGGCCTGGCCCCTGGCGAGAGCCGGACAGGGAGCGGAGCTGCTTCCAGCAGGACCGTCCACCCGCCCAGGGGCTGATATTGTCCTCTTGTCTGACGGCGTGGCCACCCCCTCTGTCCAGGGTCCTGATGGAAGCTGCCTGCTGTTTCTCCTGCTCTGTTCCAGAACACGCCTTCCCTCCATTCCCTTCCTGGGCATCCACAGCCTGGCGGGAGGCTCGCGTCGCCGTGGGAGCAGCACCCCTCCAAGGGCAGGGGTGTGGCCGGTCAGCCTCCGCTGGGGGACCCCTGTGTCTGGGACCCTGCTGGGCAACCGTGGGGGCACAGCTAACACTTCTGGAATGTGCAGAGGTGACAGGGACATATATTGCTGAGGAGAGGGGTTGGGCGTCTGGGGGGCCCCCTTCCACCCTGGGGGAGGGTGGGACTCTAGGGGGTTGGCTCAGACCCCGAGGCCGGGCTCCCTGTCTCACGGCCACCACAGTTTTCCCAGAGCTGCAGAGACCCCAAGCCCGTCAGTATTCAAAGCCGACAGCTCCTGTTTGATTCCGGGCTGGTGGGAACGAGGGTCGAGGGGTGTGGGGGGGCGGCCCTCCTCTCTGCTCCAGTTTCCTCGGGAACGGACTCTGAGGAGCAGTGAGGATGTTTAATTAATTGCAATTACAATCTTCAAAGGAAGCCCAGAGTTGAAAGTTGTTCCTAATTACTGTGTTATGATGTCGGCCATCTCCCCAAATTGATTGTGTTAGGATTTTTGATGGAGGATTAATTGAGTTGCTGTGGGGCCCCACTCTGGGGCTCTCCCCCTTAGATGAAGGCCGAGTTTAGCCCAGCAAAGGCTGGGTCTGGAATGACAGTGAGGCGGGGCGGGGCTGGGGGCGGCAGGAGCAGAGCTCTGCGAAAGGTCAAGGCCGAGGGCCTGGGGTCTGGGTCTGGAGTAGAGGACAGCCAGCTTGGCTCCGCGTGGTCACCAAATGTTTCCTGCTCCTGCCTCCTGGCGCTTCCCAGCCAGGACCGTGCCCCCAGCCCCTTTTGGTCGGGTGGGGCTGGTGACTAGTGCTGGCCGATGCGTCGTGGGCACGGTGGCATCTGTCACTGCTGGGCCGGAGCAGATACTGCCCGTGCAAGACTGTCCGGAGTGATCTTCTCTCCTGCGCTCGAGACAGTGGCTCCGCCAGCACCCCGAGTCCCCGGGAGCACCTGCAGCGTGACCGAGAGCTCACCCGCCGTTGCCCCAGCGCCTGAGTTTGGGGCTCGTCCCCTCCCACAGCGTAGCTGGTCTCTCCCGAGCGCCACGGGCTCCCGCGGGCAGGGCCGGCCGCGGTGCGCGGGCCCCGGGCAGACGAAGCGCGAGGCCCTCGCTCACGGGCTAGAGTCGTGAAGAATCGCACAGCGGGGACGGCAGAGCGTTAAGCCAGCGCGGGGTCCCTCTGAGCACAGGTCCCGCTGTGACTGCCCCGGTCGCCCATCTGCAGACGTGGGTGTGACTTTCGCCGAGATGCTGTTTCGTCGCCTGGGACGCGGGAGGCCTTGACGACTGAATGAGGTAGAGCAAGGCCGTGAGGTGTGTCACCGACAGCAGGTCCTGCGGGCCACGTGGCAGATGAACTCAGGCGACCCTTCGCTCTCCTTCCACGGGGCTCACGCCCCTCCCGTCCAGCCCGAGGGCGCCTCTGACCTCACTGGGCACCTGCATTTCAGACACGGTTATGGGACTGGGACCTGCAAGGGGCGAGGTGCAGGCCCTCTTGCCCTCGAGGTGGCCACAGGTGTAAGGAAGGACATGTCATCTCGGGCGCTCAGTGGCTCAGAGGGGCTCAGGCAGGCGGGGGTGGGTGCTATTTTCTATAAGGCCAGGGAGGCCACTGGGGCGAGCAGATCTGAGCAGAGCCCTCGGGGAAAGGAGGGCGGGAGGCAGGCGGGGGAAGAGGGAGCCCAGGTGGAGGGGACAGCAGGTGCCAGTGTCCGGCCGTGACACAGGGCCTGGGTGGGCGGAGGAGGAGGAGGCAGTGTCTCCTGTGGGGCTGAGACCCGATCGGGGGGACTTCGGCTTGTCCCACGTGTGGGTTTAGAGCGGAGAAGTGGCATAATTTCATGGATGCTTTAGAACATGCTCTCACAAGTGGGGGATATGGCCCACGAGGGGAAACTTCCGCTCCTGGGGGACACATGACACGCAGACGCACATATGTATGGCAGACAAGCAGATGCACGGCTCCGCGCTGTTAACATTTCACGGGGGGCGAGTCGGGAAGGAACGTTTGGAAAGGCTCCTTAGGTGTGAGTGGGCGAGATGGTGAAGGAGCAGTAGAGACACGCTGGTCTGGAAAGATCATCCCACCGCCGCGGGCTGGAAATAGATGCGGGGTGGGCGCGAGTGGAGGCCGGAGTGGCCGCGGCCGGGGCGGTCACGCGGGAGAGCCACGCCGGAGGTCCCGGGGGATGGGAAGAGGACCCAGGGGCGCCCAGGCTTTGGCCGGAGCAGCCGGAGGTGGAGATGGGGCTTCCATCTGCTAAGATGGGGAGTCGGGGGACCCAGGGCACAGCAGGCTGTGTACGGGGAAGGCTTGCAGGCAGACGGGCATGTCGGGGACACAGCCTCGGCTCAGAAGAAGGCCTGGTCTGGTGGTGGCCGAGGCGCTCGAATGGCCCAGGCGAGATGCCCTCAGAGCCCGCTGGCTTGGCTGGCCCTCCGGCTGCTCGTCTGTGAAGTGGGCCCGCTGACACTTGGCCTGGAAGCCGGTTCTTCCCCATGGGAAGAACCGCTGAGGCCCGTTCCAGGCCCCGGCACTGGGCCGCTGCTGGCGGCGAGGGCTCCCGTGGCCCTGTAGTTGCTAAATGTTAACGAGCCCTGAAATTCAATTAAGAGGAGCTGATGGCCTGGGACACTCTTCCCTCTGCACTGCGGGAGGGTTAGCGGGAATCTCGGGGACAGATGGAGGCCGCGGAGGGGTGCTCAGGGCTCCACTAGGTGGGAGGGGGCCTGAGGCTTGCATGGCATCTGCTGGGCCAGGGGGGAAGGTGTGTTGGGGACAGGTCACCCCAGCCCCAGGCCAGACCAGGCGGACAGAGTGAGGCATGTCGCACTGCCTCGAAGCAGAGGCTGTGTCTGTCTGCCACCCAGGACCTGGCTCAGGCTGTAGGGCTGACCGAGTGGAGGTCTCGAGGCGCAAAGCACCTGCGTCTGTGACAGGTGGGGAGTCCCCACGGTGGGCCTCAGTCCTCTGACCCCGGCCTTGTCGCTGCTGACAGGCCACCCTGGGTGTCTGCTGGACCCCAGGCTGAGAGTGCTGGACAAAGCCCCAGGGAGAGCGCCCCTCTCTCCGTAAATACACGGTTGTCCCAAACCGTGATCCAGGTTGTCGCCCACCCCCTCCCTGGAGCCTCCTTGCTCCCGCGGCCCGTTCCACGTGAATCACGGTGGGGAGGTTTTGTCGAGAGCCGTTCTCCCTGGGAACCAGGAGGAATAAAAGACGTTTCTTTCAAGGCGGCTGGCGCTGCCTGGGGGTGTGACGCCAGGCCCGGATGGCGTCCCCCAGCCTTGGCCGGCCCTCGCCCAGTGGCTCCAAACCGCGCGTGACAAACGGGAGGAGGGCCCCCCGGGCTCGGAGTATTCAGGGAAACAGCGCATCCAACATGTTCGCGCTTTTTTCTGAAGTTGTTGGGAGTTTCCTTGAAACCGATGAGTTTTTTTTTTTTTTTCCTTTTTTTGGCAACAACAGCTGGGAATAAGTTGACACTTTCTAAAAACTGCCACTTTTTGCTCGGGAGGGGAGCAGGGGAGGGAGACCCACGCCTACCAGCCCCTCGGCCCGTCTGGGCTCACACACCAGGACGGGGCTGTCCTGGCTTTGCAGGAGCTCAGTGGGGGGTCGGGCGGGGCGAGCCGGGGGGGGCGGTGTG
>NW_006436294.1:6349178-6349721 GCF_000325575.1 Pteropus alecto
GCACTGCGCTCACTGTGTTTTTGAACACCAATAACACAGAATCTCTTACAGTCCCTTGCCTGTCTCTGTCACAGCAACCCTCTGAGTTCCGTGACTTCGGGACCACTTTACTGAGGAGGAAACCGAGGCTGAGGGCCTTGCCTGAGGCCCCCAAACTGAGAACTACCCCAGCGGGACGTCTGTGTTTGCAAGGCCCACTCTGGGGCGCAGAAGTCGGTGCCCAGAGGGTCGAGCCTGGCGGGGTGGGTACTCAGTGCCCAGCGGGTCGAGCCTGGCGGGGTGGGCGCTCAGTGCCCGGCGGGTCGAGCCTGGCGGGGTGGGCGCTCAGTGCTGAGGAGGAAACCGAGGCTGAGGGGCCTTGCCTGAGGCCCCCAAACTGAGAACTACCCCAGCGGGACGTCTGTGTTTGCAAGGCCCACTCAGGGGCGCAGAAGTCGGTGCCCAGCGGGTCGAGCCTGGCAGGGTGGGCGCTTAGTGCCCGGTGGGTCGAGCCTGGCGGGGTGGGCGCTCAGTGCGCAGCGAGTCGAGCCTGGCGGGGTGGGC
>NW_006436294.1:6349753-6358656 GCF_000325575.1 Pteropus alecto
TGGGCACACGGCTCTGGGGCCCGCCCGCCGTCCTGTGTCTCTCCCTCCCCGCTGGCTGGTCCCTGGTATCACGCCAGCCCCTCCCTGCCCAGTCCGACCTGGCCCTGTCCTCCCTTCAAGCCTTCTCTGGCAACGCCCCCACGCTGCCCCCTCGGCCCCCGTCACAATGCCGCTCTCGTCCCGCTGCTGAGCCTGTTCCCAGGCGTACACCTCCAAGCCCCACCAATGGCTCACAGCGACATGTGGCTGCTGACCTCCCTGCACCGCCTCCTCCCGGTCCATCTCCCGATGGCCCTGGGGAGTCTCCGGGTCCTCTCGTCTTAGGCTCCACTCTGGCCCCACTGGACGCAGCCTCTGGTGGCAGCTCGGGAGGCCCAGCAGCCCCTCCCCATCCTGGGGCGTCCCGTGAGGACAGCGTGGACAATGCTTTCCATGTGTCCCCCACAGCTGGTGGGGAGCGGACTCCGCCCTATCCACAGAGCCGAGCCCCAGGAGATGGTGTCTCTCGTCAAACGTCCTGCAGCCGGACACCGCCAGCCCAGCTTCCCCCGTGCCCCACCCTCTGCTTCAGTGACTGGCGAGGCTGCCTGGCCCCTTCTCTTTCATCATCCTCCATTCTCCCAGGGAGAGCCTGGGCCTCTGTCTGCGTCAGACCCGGCTGCCACCTCCTGTTGGCCGGGCCGCTCTGGGCAGGTGTCTCCAAACCCCTGCACCTCTGTTCCTCACCTGTGAGATGGGGTGCTGCAGGATGAGGCGAGACGAGACGTGCGAGGCTGCAGACCGGGCCCCCGGAGGACCGGGCGACGGGGCGGGGACACCAACCTTGCCTCCCGCTGGGAATCTCCAGGTCTCCAGGCGTGCCGGGCCACCTCCGCCACACTTCGGAGTCTCAGCTAAGGACCAGATGGTGTTTTGAGCATTTTAATAAGAGCTATTTGCGGTGCTGCTGCCATAAAAAAAAAAATTCCTGCTTAATGAGCAAACGCACGTCGGTAGCGCGTTAGAGGCGCTCGGATGGTTTAAATATTATGTGCGTCGTGTTCGTGTTAACAAACCTGATTTTTAATTACACCTTCCCCTGCTGCCTGGCTGGGCTGAGGGTAGGGGAAGAGAGAAAAAAATTCAGGCAAAACAAGTGTGGTTTGCCGTCAGAAGCGACAGCCAGTTCCTCCGGCCGTCCCCTGGGCGGGCGCTGTGCCGACGGCACACGCACAGATCCTGGAGTTTGGCAGCGGCTCCAGGTGGCTCCACCCTCGCTGACCCTCATCTGTCAGTCGTAGGCTGAGCCCTGATCCTCGGCACTAATGAGCCTTGACCCTGCTTACAAAGTTAGCCCCGCTCCTGGTCGTGGTCCACGCTCCGATCCCGGCTGCAGACCAAGCCTCGAGCGCGTCCCAGGCTGAGCCCTTAGACGTGCTCCGATGGCCTCAGCTCCCTTTGCCGGCGCCTCCAAAGGGAGGCAAACAGGGAGGGCCTGAGTGTGTGGGGGGCCCCGTGGGCCCTGGGTCACTCACACGGGCCTCAGGGAAGGTGGTGCTGGGGTGGACCCCTTTGCTGACGGCTGAGACATGACCCCAACTTCCTGGACGCCCAAGTGTCTTTGCCTTCCTGGGGGTCTGTCCACTCACTCCTGCTTCCCGACGTGGATTCGGAAGTCCCTCCGGGAGCTGGTGGTCTCCGGGGTCTGGTGTGGCCGGCCCGTGCGCATGTGAGCACTTCCGGTCCCTCCGACAACCCCAGGCTGGAATAGCGATTCTCTCTTTTACAAATGATAAAATGCGGGCTCTGGGCGGTGATGTGCCACGCGTCGGCAGGGCTGGCGTGCTGGGCAGGGGCAGGGTCCTTCCCAGTGGCTTCCAGAGGCCAGGGAGTCTGCCTTGGGTCGGAGCTGTGGGAGGAGCCAGAGCAGGGAGATGGTCCTCAGCGGACTGGACTGGCTGTTGCCACCGCCAGGGTTTAAACGTCTAAAGCCCCTCCCTTCCTCAACCGCAAGTGTAAAGCGGGTTGATAATTCACTCAGCGAATCCCCGCTGAGCCCAGGCGCTGTTCTAGACCGAATGGCACAGAGACCCCGCACTGCCGGAGCTTGCGCCTGAAGTCATGCGTTCTCAAGGTGTGGCCTGTGCAGCCCCAAGCGGGTCTCCGCCACGCTTTCCGGGGATCTGCGAGGTCAAAACCATCTTGGCAACAACGCTCAGGTGGTGCCTGCCTGTTTTGGGCTGATATCTGCGCAGAGGGTAAAGCGGCTGATGGTTGGACGCAGATCAAAGTGGTGGCACCAGCCCTTCCGGCTGTCACTGTGCCCCAGCGCCACACACCTGCAACGCCACCCAAACCAAAGCCGCAAAGCCGGCTTCCCTGCAGACTGCCTTGGTGATGCGGGGAGGCACTCTCGCACGTCTGCGTGGTGTTCCGTGCGGGGAGCTGTGGGGGACCGGCGATGGTGTCTTGAGGAAACGCCGGCTTCCCTGCAGACTGCCTTGGTGACGCGGGAGGCACTCTCGCACGTCTGCGTGGTGTTCTGTGCGGGGGCCTGTGGGGGACCGGCGATGGTGTCTTGAGGAAACGCGCTTGGGCCACTGTTTTGAGTTTTGAGCTCGACAAACCATTTTTCTCGTGGGAGAGCTGGTGGTCGTGCCTGAGCGTGGCCTCAGCAGCCTGGACGTCAGCCCTGGCTCTACGACCCTCCTGGGCTTATGTCCAGGGACCACAGAGAACAGGCCAGCCGGGAGCGGGAGGGAGCCAGGGACCAGGCCGCAGCCTCAGAGGGACGTGTGCTGAGACCTGACCGCCCCGCAGCCCAGTGGCCCTGGCGAGCCCTCGGCCTCCCCGGACCTTTCCTCTCATCTGGACCCTGGGACCCCTCCTCCTTCCCGGAGGTCAGGGAGTGTTCGCTACGCGCCCGGCATTTGCAGAGGCTCGAAAAACAGCCCCAGTTACCGGTAGGAATGATGACTTTCCTGCAAACCGCATGAAATACGTCCTCATGTGTCCGTCTGCAAGAGGGGAAATCGGAGGCTCAGCGGAGGAAGCCGACCTGCCCAGGGTCCCTCCGTCAGCGAGGACTGTGGCCAGGCCCCCCGATGCCCGTGCCGCTGGCCTGCTCCTTAGGCCTGCCTGGCGCCCCTTCCCCGCCAGCTCTCAAACCCATGGGGTCCTCCCACGCCGGCGGCCCCTGGCCTGCAGCTCCGGCCTCTGCAGAGCCGATTTCTTGGGCGACTCCTCTATCTGTTGCCATGGGAACTGCCTTGTTATTGGCACACGCAGTCGAGCGGGGAGGCCAGGTCAGATGGACAGAAGAAAGAGCGGAGATGAGGGGCTGGGAGAGGCGGTGGCTTCTGGTCGGCTGTGCGGCAGGCACTCGGGGGCACATTCTCTTCATTGTGCCAGACGGGAGGGGGCAGCAAGGAGTGGAGCCTCAGCGCTGACCCATTGGAGTGGCCGGCGGGAGGAGTCGAAGTGGGACTTGCGGGTGATTGCGGTGCTATCTGATTTCATCAGGGGGCCCGGGAGCACCCCAAACTCGCCCGATGATGACTCCACACATCTGTCCCCCGCCCCTGCCTGGCAAGGCGTCGAGTAAGCCGGACACTAGGACATGGGCAGGGTGCGAGTCGAGGGGCCGCTCGTCAGCAGCTCGGCACTTTGTGACTCGGCAGGGCTCTGGTCAAGGACGAGTGGGGATAGGAGGCTCGGACGTGAGCCCATGTTTGGAGGCTGCATGGTGTGAGATCCCTGGGTCCCGTCCTGGCCCTGCCTTTGACCCTGGGAGTGACCTTGGACCCTTGCTATCCTCTTAGCATGGCCGCCTGCTAGTGAGGAACAGGAGGACGCTCCAGCCTCTGTGCCCTGGGATTTCGAGATGCTCATGGGGCCTGAACTCCGATTCCCCTCCTCCCGGCGGTGACAGGGCAGGGCCGGCTTGTCCTGGGTGTAGGAGCTGCTGGAACCTTGGCTCTCGGAAGGAACACGCTGCGGAGAGGGTCTGAGGCCGCTGATGGGCGCAGAGCTATAGCCTCGCAGCTCCGGGGGAAGATGGAGCTGTTGCTCAGAAGGCACCTACTGTGTGCCGGGTGCTACCGTAAGTCATCGGTCGCTCCCCAAGGACCTGCCAGGCAGGTGCTGTTGTCTCCTTCCCCAGGTAGGGAAACCAAGGTGGGGAGAGAGGCCAAGTGACCGCAGGGTCAGAAAGAGGAAAGGTCAAACACAGGTTCGTTGGTCTGACCCCAAGGGAGGTGGTGCTGCTGTCGGCATGTGTGAAACAGATCACGCATCTACCCACCCACCCATCCATCCATCCATCCATCCACCCATCAATCGATCCATTCACCCACCCCTCCATCCATCTGCCCACCCCCATCCATCATCCATCCATCCATCCATCCATCCACCCAGCACCCACTCATCTACTCACCCACTCACTATCCATCTACCCACCCTCCATCCATCCATCCATCTACCTACCTTCCATCTAACCATCCATCCATCTATCCATCCATCCACCCAGCACCCACTCATCTACCCACCCACTCACTATCCATCTACCCACCCCCCATCCATCCATCCATCCATCCATCCACCCATTACTAGGCTGGATGCTGACTTCTCACCTCAGATTAGTCTGGTATACACCAGGCCATGTTAGGGTGCTCTTTGGGCCCCACTTTCCACATCTGTGGTATAGAAGGTGTTGAAGTCAACAGCCCCTTCGTAGCTCTGTGGACTCAGGCTGCGAGAGAGAAAGTCGCCCCACGAGCCGTGACCCCCATGCAGGGACCAGTCCAGCTCCTTAGCCTCCCTCCCTCCCCCTTCCCCCAGTCAAGCCCGTGCTCGCCCTCGCTCTAGGCTGCCCTCCGCTCCTGGGGGCTGCTCGGGGGACCGACCATGGGGTGTCTCTCCCTGCACCCCTCCCTCCATCTTCCTGATGGACTCAGCCTGCTTGACCGGCCTTCCGGCTCTACTCATGGATCTCACCGTGCCTCAGTTTACCCATCTCTGAAATGGGGAGTCCCCACCCCAGCAGGTGGTTGGGAGGATTCAATGGGCCTGGTCCGCTTGGGCGCCCAGGTGCTGGCTGTTATCATTATGATCCAGCTTCTCCTGTCCCTCACTGGGCACTGGGCTCCAGGGACTCAGAGGTGAGTAACCCTCAGCAGGCCCCACCCGTGGGATCTCAGCTCTAGGTGGGGGCCTGACAAACGGGGGGACATCACATGCAGTGCGGTCGATGACAGTGGAGGCGAGGTGGGTGGCCAGCCCGGGCGAGAGGAGCTTCGGAGGGGAGGAGGGAGCTTCACCTGCACGTGGCTCTGAGCTGTCACCCAGGGTAGGAATGAGAGGGACGGGGAGGGACCCGTGGTCGAGGGGGCTCACGGCCCTATTATCTACACCGACCCCCCGCCTTCACCCTGAGTGGGGTGAGGTGGCCCACGGTCCTGACGGACAGGGCGAGGTGCCCTCAGAAGCACCAGCACGTCTCCTTTACCCGCACGTCCCCCAGACTGGCCGCTAGGGCCTCGGGAGCTGCCGGCAGACGTGATTTCCCCATCAGAGGTCAAGCCCCGGAGACCTTGGGTGAAGTCCCCGGGGTGTCAAGGCAGAGGGGTTTCGGGAGCTGTGGGGCTCAAGGCCTGCGTCTCCTGGGCAGGGGGCAGGGGGTGGAGGGAGGGGGCCGCGGTCAGCCAGCCCCTCAGCTGCAGGGCATGTCCCTCAGGACCCGGGTCCCCCGATCACGCAGGAGCAGCCCGTCGGCGTGAGACGCTTCACACACGAGAAGCTGAGGCCGAGAGGGCAGGGCTCAGACCCGGGGTAGCCGCACGTGGGGGACAGGCTGGGTCAGACAGGACCCCCCAGGGCCCTTCTCAGAGCTCCCCCCACTGCCTCTTCCTCCCCCATCACAGCCTTCACCCCCTCCGGGGTCCCTGGCTCCTGCCTTCTCCAGATTAGGCTCCCCAGGAAGGGCTTTGTGTGACACGTTCATGCCCTGTCCCCAGCACCTGGCTCAGAGCAGGTGACGGACGATTACTGAATGGCCATTTGCATAGACAAACACCACGAAGAACTCAGGGCCAGCCTGAGAATTTGGGGTGTTTGCAGGCTGATCAACTCATGGCCATCAGGCCCATGCCCTGCGTCTGATGCTCTTGGCCGACATCACTCATCAACCACAGACCTGTTTCTCTCTGATCCAGACGCAAGGAGCCTCTCAGTCCCTCCCGACCTAGGGCTCCAGGTGGCCTCCACCCAGGAGGCTTTGAGCAGCCCCGAGAGGACAGCTGCGCCCCCTGGGCTGGGGCAGTGGGGAGCCACTGAAGGTGCCGGAGCGGGAGTGTGACATGCTTCCGGAGGAGGCATCGGAGTGACCTCGGCCCTGCAGGCTTGCGTGGGTCATGTTCTGAGGGCCGCGGGAGTTGAGGGCAGGTCTCCGGGAAGAGCTGGTGCAGCTGGGGTTGGGAGACAACTTCCTCGAGGGGGCCGGAAGCGGGGTCAGGGCCATCCCTCTGTCCAAGAAGAGCTGCGTGTGTCCGAACCCGAGCAGGAAGCGGCGCCACACGCTCACTGGCGTCCCGCCGCGTGCCAGGCGTGCTCGCGAGGCCCGCGCTCCGCACCTGCGGCTCATCGACAGTCACGAGAGGCAGACGACCTTGTCTCCATCCTCCGGATGAGGAAAGAGGGTCGGGGGGTGGCTACGGCCACCCGAGGTCTCCGGCTCTGAATAATGGACGGAGAGGGAGTGAGCCCAGGGCGAACGGGCCCCTTTGTACACACACGTGCACACGGACTCGCACTGACACCCTTGCACATGTTCACAGTGCACATAGGTGTGCAAAACTAACACGCACCAACACGCACACAGGCAGCACACACCCTCACACCAGCATCACTCAAACGTGCACACACCGGGCACGAACACGTACACGTCACCCATCACACGCATGCGCTCACCAACAGGCACACGCTCACATCCCTCATGGCGTAGGTATTACACAAACACACACCCTCACACGTATGCACTCACACGTACGTAGGTGAGGCTCGCCTAGGTCTCACCTGCCTGTACGGGGGGTTCTCACGCTGCAGTAGACCGAGCGTCACTGGGACCCCACTTGCTAGTCTGGGTGGGGCTGGCAAGGTGCCTCTTAGGCTGCCCCCCGCCCCCCCAAAAGGTGCTATCAAGTCAGCTTGTCTCAGCTTGCTGACCTTCTTCCCGAGTTAGTTCAGTAGAGACAAATGCCTTCCTGGAGGGGAAGGGGGGGCTGGGGGTAGGGGACCCCCACAACTGCTGCCTCCTCCCCAAACGCTTTCTCTCTGCTGGCTGGGAGGGGGGTGGGCAGACCCAGCCAGAACCAGCCCGCACAGGACGTTGCTCACACGGTCCCTTAGCCTTTAATCGGCCGGCTCCACTTGGCTCGGGTAGCCGGGCCGGGGGCCCCCAGAGCCGTCTCGGAAGCCAACACATTTGGAAGGAACTGGAACCTGTCCCTGGGCGGGCGTGGACAGCGTTCACTGCTGAGGCCGAGCTGCCGAAAATGTAAATCTCTAATTAAAATAGAAATTAATCCTCTCCCCCAACTACCTGCTATCTTCAACAGAATGAGCAAGGGTTTGATGCTGCTAATTAATGTTATCACCCGTTAGCTTTATTTACATAAGTAGATATAATTCACATGGCTTTGGAGGAGCTGATGGGGACATTAAAAACAAAGTTTTCTTTAAGTTAAAAAAATTAATTTCCTTGATCCTCCCTCTTGTCTTCTAATCACGGCTTCGCAGGGTCCGCCTCTGGCCCTCCCTGGACCCCGGGTCGGGCCTTCTGGGATGAACCGAGAACCTGTTCCAAACGCAGGGAGAGAGAGCGGAAAACGGCCCGGGAGCGGCCCGGAGCGGGCGGCGGCCGTCCACACGGGACGAGGAAGGTGCACGGGTGCGACCATTCTTTACGGCTTCTGATGTTGGGTGCTTATGTCGCCCAGTGGAATAGACTCTAAATACCACATTAGAATCTTGAAAAGTTCCTGGCAGACCAGTAAATCATCTTAAGTTCTCGGCGTCTGGGGCAGGCTCGGGGAGGGTTTGAGTCCGTCTGGTGAGGGTGCCTTCAGTCGCCTCTCTGGAGGGCCGTGCCGGGCGTGCTGGGGGCGGGGGGCAGTGGCAGGAAGCCCGGACCTTGGGGCCCAGGGCGTGGCCGAGCACCCCACTCGCCGGCCCCTTTGCTGGGGGAAACGAAGACTCAGAGGTTCAGGTGAGCTGCCCGTTGCCAAGTGATGCTCGCACAGCGTCAGGAGCTGTTGTTCCTGGCGGGAGTGGGGGGCACGCCCAGGTGCAGCGAGCCGGGCTCTGCCTAGCTCGGAGCGCCGGACTTCGGGGCGCCAGACTTCGGGGAAGCCGCTTAGCCTCCGGGGCCTCAGTTCCCACACCGGTGACATGGACGCGGTCCTCGTCCTGTGTGCTTCGGGGCTGGGGGAGGTGGCGTATGCTGTGGAAGGTGCTCATGGCCGCGTGGTTCCTCGACCCCAGTCCCATCATCTCCTGCAAGGGGAGCAGACCTGCCTGTGACCTGCCGGCAGGTGAGTCCGGATCAAACACCACCTGTGATCTGAGGCCGCAGCTTCTCAGGAGCCCAGGCGCGTGAGAAGGAACCGGTTGAAAGTCGGAGTAACTTTGGAGGCGCATCCTCCCCGCCCCCAAGCAGAGAACAGCTGTGCAGAGTCTGAAAGAACTTCCTCCCCGCAAAGAGATTCTGGTGTGTTTCCGTCCTCCTTGAATGGAGGGAAGAAACGGTGCTGAGTAGGGCAATTACCCAGATTGAGGCGGAAGTCGGCCGTGAAAGGGAGAGAGATGAAGAGCCCAGGCGGGAAGCCGCCCGCCCCGCCGCCCCCTGCGCCCCCGCCCGCTGCTCCGCG
>NW_006436294.1:6358682-6363896 GCF_000325575.1 Pteropus alecto
GGTCCTTTCCGGAAGCGGTTCTCGGCCCTGGCGGCCTGTCCCCACCTCCCAGTCAGGGCTCCCCAGGGGCCGTCAGCCCCCTGCACACAGGGCCTGGCAGAAAAAAAAAAAGTCAACCTCCTAGCATCACGAAATTACTTAAAAATCTTAAAATGACGGAGACGCTTGAGTCTTCCCTCTTCAAAATTATACCAGTTTAATGCTTGAGCGGAACGTGGAGCCTCCCTCTGACCCCGCGATCCCTCCCCGAGGCGTGTTCCCAGCGAGAGGAAGGTACGGAGGTTTCTGATGTGACCCCTGACCCCACGTGCACAGCCTCCCACGAGCCCCCACTGGAGCGAAACCTCTGCCGCCACCATGCAACCTACAGTGACGCTTCGTGACCAGCCAAGTCCGTAGCTCCACGAGGGTTCACGCCTGGCGTCGCACCTCTGTGGGCCTGATGACACGCGAAGACACGTACGATGACATGTGAAGACACGTACGATGACACGTGAAGACACGTATGATGACACGTGAAGAGCGCGTATGATGACACGTGAAGAGCGCATGACAACACGTACAGGCCACGTGAAGACACGTACGATGACACGTGAAGACACGCATGATGACACGTGAACACACGAGAAGACACACATGATGACACGTGAAGACGCGTATGATGACACGTGAAGACACGTGTGAAGACACGTGAAGAGCGCATGACAACACGTACAGGCCATCACAGAGCCACACAGAGCAGCTTCGCTGCCCTGAACGTCCCGCGCCCCGCCCCCTCGCCCCCAGCTACCACTGACCTTACGGTCTCCAGCGCCGCCTCTTCCAGGACGTCCCATTAGAACCACACGCCATGCAGCCTTTCAGACGTGCCTCTTCACTTAGGAACGTGCATTTCAGGGGCCTCCATGTCTTTTTGAGAGCACGTTTCTTTTTGGCTCTGAATAATAAACATCCCACCGTCCGGATGGACCGCCATTTATTAATCCATCACCTGCAGAATCCCCGATGAGAGTTTGCATTGAGGACCCCGCCTCCTGGCCAAGCCTGGGCATCTGGAGGGCGGGGTGGGGGGCTGGACCCGAAGGGGCTCGCAGGGAATGCTCGTCGAGTGAGTAAGTGATGGAGCAGACAGCCGAGAAGGCTCCTGCTGACACGCCCCGGAACCCTCTCCGAGGAGGTGGGGGCGACCAGGAGCCAGAAGTAGGGGGAGCACGTGGCTTCGACGCACAGGTGAAGCGTGGTGCTGTCCGACGCTAGCCGTGTGGCCTTGGGCCTGTCGCCTCCTCCTTTGAGCTTCCGTTCCCTTGTTTGAGGGATGAGGAGTGAAGCTGGGGGCCCTGCTCCATGGCGCCACCCAGCCCTCCAGGACCCCAGAAGCCCTGCCTTCTGGGCTCCACAGGAAGGGAGGGCAGATCTGCAAAGTCAGCTACTGGCTGGTCTGTGTTTCGGCCTGGAAGTGACATGGCACCTCCCCTCACAGCCCAGTGGGCGATGGGGGAGCAGGCGGAACGGTTGGGGTGCTCCGCTGTCCTCGTCCCTGTGATTCTGAGAGCCTGTCTCCTCAGCTGCATGTTGGGGACACCGTCTGCTGAGGCTGCGTGGGGATTAAACAGGACCGTGGGTGGGTGAAGGGGCCGGTCCAGAGATTGCGTTTGGCTGGCGCCTGATGAAGGCTTAGTGCCCGGCATCGCGAGGTTTGGGTGTGGGGACCCCTGTGCTCTGCAGCCCTGCATTGCCCAGCGTGCGAGGTCTGGGACTCAGGGCAGGAAGGGGCCCCGGGGGACAGGTTCACTTGCCAGCCAGAATCGCTGGGAGTGGGAGGGGGCAGCAGTGGCTCAGAGCACTTCTCCGGAAAGTGACATTTGGAAGGTGGGCCTGGGGCTCAGTTAATATTTGAGTGCCACCTGTCAGTGCTCCCCGGGGCGACCTTACCTGGGCTGCAGAGGTTGGCAGGGAATGTGCAGGCAGGATTTAGGGGTCCAGAGGAGTGCTTATGGCTGGCAGCTTCCTCCTCCCATCCTGGCGGGGGAGGGGGAAGGGAGGGAGGGAGAGGGGCCAGGAGGATGCCTGGGAATCGGGCTGTCTGTCTTATCGGCTGCCCCGGACCCCTGGACCCAACCCTTCAAACCACATCGAAGCTGACCTCCCAACCCCCGACCCCGCCATCTGTCATCCCGTGTGACCCTGCCTCGCTCCTCAGCCGGCTGCCTCTCCCAGGCACTACAGGCAGCGGCTCCTCTCCCCTCTCCCACTCTCTGGGCTGTCTCGGGGCCCAGCTCCCCGCCCCTCCGGGCCTCTGACGGCCCCTCCCTCCAGCCCCCTCCCCTGTAGGGCTAAGACACCTTCTGGCGCCCCTGGGGACTGCAGGGCTGTCCTCACTTAGAACAGGCACCTCAGATGCTGGCGGGAGAGGCAGGCAGGACCCTGCTGGGGGGGCCGGGGGGCCTCCTTGTCCATGGGCTCTGGAGCCCAGAGTCTGACCCTTGGAGAGGGTCTCCAGCCGTTATCACAGCCCCGGCTCCCTGGAGGAAGCTGGGGCTCCGGCTCCGCCCCTGCCTTAGAGAAGGCGGGGCCCAGGCCTCACCTGCCCTCCTGGCTTCCTCTTCCTGGTGGGCCACACCTGCGGTTGGCGGGCGAGGCAGGGGCAACTCTGCGGCCTCTACCGCCACCTCTGTTGTGGCCTCTGTCCGGGGACGTGTCCTTGCCTGCGCGGGCGTGTCTCCCGGGGGTCTCACCCTAGAAAGCCTGCTCCTCTGTGTGTCCCTGGCTGACCGCTGGCCACCTCTGGTCGCTGTGGCCTCAGCCGCCTCTCCAGAACCAGGGCCTTCGGGAGAGAAGGTGGCATTCTGCACAGGCCCTCTGTGGGGTCCCCAGAGTGGGTTCGGAGGCCCCCAGAGTCACTTGGTCACAGGCCTGTCCTCTCTGCAGCTAGCTTAGGTCAGGCCCCTGCACCCTGAGCTGTGTCATTGAGAGGCAAGGGGGCACCTTTCTGTGTCCCTCTTCATAGCAGAGCTTTCTGGACGCTGTCCCACGCCCCCCCACCCCCCTACCGAGGCTCTGCCCTTCTGCTCAGGCTCGCTCCTCCCCCTGTGACTCAGTGGGCCTGGCCCAGCCTAAGCTGTCTGTCAGGAGGCCCGGCCCTCCCCTCTGCAGCCCACGATGGGCCAGGCTGCCCCACGCCTCCAGGCCCACGCCTCCAAGCTGACCCCTCTGTCCTTCACCCCCTGTTGACCAAGACCAGCCTGTGCGACCTGGTTCCAGGGCCACTTCTTCGGGGGCTTTGTCCTGGCACCTGCGTGTCCTGTGTTTTACAGCATCCGGCCACTCGCCCCCTGCAGGGAGCCTGGAACAGCAAGGGGCCCTTCTCGGCTGGTGGCACGGCCGCGCCCCCCCAGCCGCCCGAGCGCTGAAGCCAACCTGGGTCCATCAAATCCTGCGTGTCGAGCGCTGCCCCAGGCGCTGGGGAGGGCGTGGGGTGAGCAGGAGAACCAGGCGGGCGGGCGAGGATTTCTCAGCGGCGCTGAGTGCAGGCGGCGCTCCAGGTGAGGAGAGGGGGCTGGGGCGGGAGGCTTCGCGTGGCCGGGGCCTCTCAGAGGATGAGCAGGCACATCTGTGGAGGCAGGGCTAGCCAGGTGGGTGCGCCCTGCAGGCTGGGAAGCCACCATGCCCAGCCAGGAGGGCCTGCACCCTGGCCTAGTGTGGGCCGGCCCCCCGTGTGCCTAGGGCCACCCTGCCACCAGGTCCCTGCCTGCTTTCCTCCTGCAGGCTCCTGGGGTCTGGGCCTCGCCCTGTCCACCTCAGCCCACCCAGGGGGACTCTCAGGCGAGCCCACGGCCCGGCCACTCCTGTGGACCTCTGTAGCGTGGCCCTGGCCAGCTCTTGCTGCATCGTGGGGTCCCTGCTTCTGGCCCTGCTCCCTCTCTCTCTGAGCGGCTTCTCTGCCCCCGCTTGCCCCTCTGGCCCTGGTCTCCCACGGGATCCTGGCAGAGCAGGGCCCTCCCCCCGCATCCCCCAGGAGGACGGCCGAGTCCCCAGCACGGAGCCTGACCCGAGTGGGTTGCCGTGTTAATTTTCTGCTGACTCATTCTCCGACTTAACCTTATCGCACCTGGAGGTGAGTCAGAATTGCTTTGCAGGTTTCCTTTCCTCGAGGTGACCCACACACATCACCGGAACACGTGGACGCGAGTGGCCAAGGGCAGGCCTCCCTCCCACGCTGCTGCCCGCTCCCTCCCCCATCGCCCCCAGCTCATTAGGGACCAGAGGGGACGCGTGATGCCCTGCTGGCCCTCAAGCTGCCACCCTCTACTCCCCGCCCCTAGGAAGGCCGTGTGCCCCTGGCTGCCCATCAGAAGGTCTCCAGGACTCTGAGGGTGCAGTTGGTCGATCTCAGGAGCAGCCCCCAGAAAACTCAGTCCCTCATTCACTCAACAAACACCCGTTAGGCTCTTGCCCAGAACCCTCGGCCTCCCTCTTTGGCTCTGTGATGCCGGGCGGGAAGTCTGTCTGCTCTTTGCAGCTGGAGGCTGATGGCTGGGGGACACAGGTGGCCAGGTGCTGACCCCTCCAGCCTTCCAAGGGGATCTTTCCAAAACCTTAGATAAGTTTAAGTGCTGGAGTGGGGGTCACTTCTGTACGAACTTAATAACTAACTCCAATTTGCGAAGTGTTGTGAGCAAGCCCAGCGGTGGGCAGAACCGTCCATCGGAGAGAACTCTGCCTGACAGCCAGGCTTCTGTTTGGCACCAGGGCTGGGCGAAATGGGGAGACACCTCGTTTCTCTCTCGGGGCTGGATGCTGGGTTAGCACACAGGGCAGACGTCTGTGGCCTCCACAGTCCTGGTGGACTCGTGTAAAGCCTCACCTCACAGTCCTAATGTGAACAGCAGCCCTGTGCCACGTGAGCTTATTTTGCACGGGGTTTGAAGCCAAGGACTGGCACGGTTCTCTCCCCGCCCTGCTGTGCCAGCGAATGCCAAGGCTGCTCTTCCTTTAGGCTGCCTAGCTCCACTGTCCCCACGTCTGGGACGCCTTCCCAGAGTCCTCTGGGCGAGGCTAATGGCTGCCTTCTCTGTTGTGAGGGCCACGAAAACGGCTTCAGAATACCCTCCGCTGCCCTGTACCCCCTGCCCCTTCACCGTGCGACCTCGCGGCCCCGCCCCTCGAAAGGCGGAGCCGGTGTTTCCGCCCCTTGAGTGTGGTCTTCGCTTTTCC
>NW_006436294.1:6364018-6377025 GCF_000325575.1 Pteropus alecto
GGGATGGCGCTGTGCCCGGCCTTGCAGCTCTCGGGAACGTAGGACCTGCCACCACGTGAAAGAGCCTGGGCTACGCCCTGGATGACGAACAACACCTGGCCAAGGTCCCTCCGTTTCCCCTGGAAACAGCCAGCTGTCGGCTTTGCGATCGAGGCGAGCTGACTGTGCACGCACACGACCCTGCGGGCTCCGAGACGAGCACCCTGGCCGAGCTCTAGGCAAACGAACAACCCACGGCTGTGAACGACACGGTCACTGTTTGAAGATACTTGGTTTCGGGATATTGTTGCACAGCAGCAACCGACCGATGCACCGCACCTTCTCCCCGCACCACCATTTCCGCTTGGGCGACCCTTGTGGCAGCGACGTCACACCCGCTGTGGGTAAGCGGCGAAGAGGATGAGCTTCGGAGTCAGAAAGACTTGGATTCCAAGTCTCGCTGTGCTGACTCCTGGCCCCAGGCCTGCACGTGTCACGTCACCCCAGTGGCAGCTGCCGCCACTGCGTGGAAGTTTCCTCGGAAATGACTCCCTATTACAGCCAGCGCGGCAAACGTGTGGCCTGACACCCGCAGAGCCGCGGGAGCGAGGCGGCCGCCGGCGGAAAGCAAGACCCCCAACGACGGACCAAGCTGGCCTCGGGGGCCCACGTCTCCTCCAGCTCTTTGCAGGGCGCATCGAACGAGGGCTGTGTCCACTCTAGTTACCGCGACAACGGACAGGTGTGACGCCGTGGGCCAAGGTGTTTACCTCTCGTCGCGAGGGTTCAGGCTTGGCGCCGTGTGGGCAAACACACATAGCACACACGCATGTGCACACTCAGACCCAGACGCACACGCGCACACCATGCACAGACACGGAAACACAGACGCAAATGTATGGGCACAGGCACATGCACCTCTGTGTGGGACGCGGCTGGTGGCCCTGCAGAGCCAGGAGGGAGCTCTGAGTGGCCCTCAGGTGCCGGTCATGTGTGCTATTTTGGGGTGAGGGTTCCCTGCAGCTCCCTCTTGCCTTTTCCCCTACCCCTGCTTAACCACCGATCGGGCAGACGCTGCCTCCCATACACGTCGACTGTCCACCTGCTGCTCAGGGCTCAGGGGGACAAGACAGGCCTCCTGCAACCTCAGAGGTGTCTCTCCCAGCCCCTCCCACCTGTGCTGCTGGGCCCTGGGCCGTGGCCAAGCCTGGCTGGTGCAGACTGGCGGCTGATGTGTTTATCTGCCCGGAGGCAGGGGCGGGCGGGCCGGCGCAGTGGTAATTGGTACATTTTGTAAGCGATCATCTCTTGGCACCTTCTGCGGCAGCATGTGGGCTGCCTGAGCACGTTAATCATGGCCCATGGCTGGGGCCCCTCGCCCGGCTGGCTCGTTCCTCTCCCCTGGAAGGGCAGTTCTGGCCCTTAATGGTGTTATCTGTTATTCTTGGACACACCGCTCCCTCCCGGCATGAGCCAGGGCGTGCGCACGGGAGCAGCGGGCAGGCGGCTGGGCGGGCGGGTGAGGCGGCTGCAGCAGGGGATGGTGCTGACTCCAGGGCCGGGTGGGGCATCAGGGACCTCATCGTGGCTGATCCTCTGCGCAGGGCTAAGTCTATTCCAGCAGCTGAGACAGGTGGGAGAGGCTGAGACCTCGCACACCGTCACGCAGCAGGCGGGAGGCGGCACTGACCCAGGCCCCCCTGCTACAGCCCCCGTGGTCAGAACGAGCCGCCGAGTCCGTGGGGCTCACACAAAATGGAAATCGAGGCCCACTGTTAAGAAACTATCGATTCTTTCAAGAGGCTCACAGCGCAGTGCTGGACAGAGCAGCTCGTGCTTCCAACCTGGAGCCCCGAGTAACTGCCCATGTCACGCATGACCAGAGCCGCCCTGTCCACAGTGTTCATACTCCCCTGCGTACACACATATGCACACTCACACGTGTGCACTTCTGCACACGTGAGCACAGGGCATCAGGGAGTGCTGTGGGGGTCATGGCAGGCCCTGCTTACTCAGAGGTCACGGGCAAAGCCCTCCCTGCCCCGGATTTCCTCACCTCTCCGAGGGACCCAAGACAGCACCTAGTGCCCGGGCTGTGACGGGGTTCGGTGGGGGTAGGGGAGCATGTCCTGCGTCAGGATTCATGCTGTTCCTAATGACAGAAATGATGGTCACGTGCGGCAAATTAATCCCTACTCAGTTCACGCGCAGTTCGAAGTGCGCCAGTGGGATTAACCCCTGCGTTTCCTCCGCCATGCACACAGCACCCGCTGGGCGCCAGATCTTCACAGGGTGCTGATTCTCCTGCCCGGGGCTCCTCCCAGGCTCACCCAGACTTCTGCATTCCAGACGCTCACCCACACACCCACCCGCCCTTCCATCCATTCGTCCATCCACTCACTCAATTGTCTGCCGACCCACCCATCTTTCTTTCCTTCCTCTCCTCCCTCCCTCGTCCGCCCTCCTCTGCCTTCTTGCTATCCCTGTAAACAGTTTTTTGGGATACGATGTTGCTTTAGGCCCAGTGCAATAGTTACTTTTCCCTCTTTTAAGATTCCAAGGTTGGAGGTGTAAGGCGGACGGGCGAGGCAGTTCCTCTGGCGTGGCATCTCCGGCTCCGTGATATACGTGTTACAAACTAAACTTCCATTCACCCTTCTGTCCATATGTCTATGCGTCCGACGGTTCGTCTCATTCATCCACCACGTCATCCATCTTCGCAGCCAGCCAGGCAGCAAGCTCATTCTTCCAGCAAGGATTCCCTAAGCACCCCCTGTGCGGGCCCTGGGGATCCAGAACGAACAGTCCACAGTCCATGTTCCTTTCAGCCCCGGCTTCGTCAGACGGTGCTGGGGTGCTGCAGGGACCCCAGGTCCGGATCCGTTTGGTCGTCCGTGTGTTGAGAGCGTGGGCTCGGGAACCCGGCTGCCTGAGTTCAAGCCCCGGCTCTTCCACTCATCACTCTGTGACCTCCCTGAGCCTCAGTTTCCCCATCTGTAAATTGGGGAATCTCTATATTTCTCGATCAGTTCTTGAATGGAAGGTGCTTGATAAAGGAAAGGCTCCTGGCATTCAGTAGGCTCTGTGGTGGAGCATCCGGGGCCCTCTGCCAGGCTGGCTGTGGCCCCGGCCACCAAGGCCAGGCCAGGTGTCTGCATCGCCCCTTCTCCTGAAGGCTGTGGCCATAGCCTCCCCTTTGGGGCTCTGAAAAGGAATGTGATTTCTCCATTCTTTTGTGGAAGAGTAAAGTTTTCTAAGGTTGCACTACCAAGGTCTGCTCCAATCTCAAAGGGAAACTGATGTGTCCCACTCATGCAGTCTGGGGTGGGGCAGCTGTGTGCAGCACGCACCCCCAGGTAGAGAGGTAAAAGCCCCACCTGGCCAGCCGCCCTGGGTTCTGACTTCAGGCCCCGGGACATGAAGTCCAGTGATTCTGGGCACGGCTGCCACCAAGCCGCACTTCTGGAAGGAGCCCCTCACTTGCAGGCCAGGCAGGGGTGGACATGGGCCATGTAGCTGATGGCCTGTTTGAAAGGACAGGGTCCACCCGTCAGCACCACGGACAGCACTAAGAGCGTGTGGAATTCGCTGTGGCCAGGAGCCCAGCAGTCTCAGCGGTGGGACAAGGTGGTGGGAGGAGCCCAGGGCAGGGCTGGATATGTGGGTGGCTAGAGGCGCTTGTCACAGATGTAGCGATGCTGGGTAGCCAGCTTCCTGGCAGATGACCACTGGGAAGGGCAGAGCCCCTCACACCCCATCAAGGGCCTCTGAGCACTGTTTTGCTGGGGCTGGGGACCAGCATCGAGGCTGAGGGAGGGAGGCGGGTGGGCCACCTGGCTCAGGGACCTGAGAGGACAGTGTCCCTTCCAGGACCAGCAGCGTGGAACCCCCCTTGGCCAGGACACACTCCTCGGCCGCTGCGGCCCCTTGGCCAGTGTGCGCCTATAGCTCCCACTGAGTCTTAGGTCCTCACCTGCTGTCCTGTGCGGGGGCATCCAGGAGGATAGGGACCTTGGCCAGGACACACTCCTCGGCCACTGCGGCCCCTTGGCCAGTGTGCGCCTATGCTCCCACTGAGTCTCAGGCCCTCACCTGGCTGTCCTGTGCGGGGGCATCCAGGAGGATAGGGACATCCCCGCCCCAGAGCAGGGCCCCACCTGTGGGACAGGAGTGGGCAGACGAATGCCCAGCCTCTCGCCTCCAGGGGGTCACGTCTGAGCCCTGGTTAATGTCTGTTCAGGCCAAGGGGCTTGTACTCAGGCTCGCGATGTCCGCTGCCAGCCCCACATAGATGCCACCTCCACCACGTCCTGGCTGTGTGGCCTCTGAACCGTAGTATCTCCGTCTGGGAATTGGGCACTAACACCTCCCCCAATGAGGTGGCCTCTGGGAAAACACCTGGCCCACGGCACCGTCGAAGTCCCCGGAAGCTACCGGAAGTGTTGGTCTGCGGGCAGAGACTGCCAGGGCGGGCGCAGCCCCAGGGAGGGAGCGCAGGGCCAGCCCTGTCCCCCTCTGCCTGGTCATGGCCGCTGCCCTGGAAGCCTGGTCCGTGTCGGTGGGGCGGCTCTGGAGGGAGGGCCTCGGGGGAAGCCCTACCTGGATGGACGGCCCGGCTGTGCTGAGCGTGGGGTGGGGGCCGTGGGAAGATGGAGAGAAATACAGCTGCCCTCTTAACAACAGCGTGGCTGTAGCGGGGAGCACCCCGAACGCAGGACATTCAAGCACCTTTGTAAAACGGGCCGTAATTCTCTCCCCGCTGGGCAGAGCTCAGGGACTGGCTACTTGGGGACTCACCTAGGAGGGAGGGCCTGACCTGGCTGCTCTCTGGGCTCCCTGCCAGCACCCATTCGCTCCTCATGCCCTGGGCAGCCCCTGCCTGTGCCCACTGTCCAGAGCCCGCCCCCTGCTGTGTCCTTTTCCCTCCCAGCCCGCATCCTGGCCACCTGCCAAGGGCCATGCTCCCCTCAGAGGACAGCAGTCATTTGGGCCCCCTCCAGGAACCAGCCTGGGGTGAGGAGAAGGCTCGCCTTCGCTTCCAAGTTCTCCGACACATTTGCCCGGAGTTGTGGGTGGCAGATGGAAGCTGACAAGTTGAATAAATTAGGGCACAATCACTCTTTAGCAGACGTCACATTAAACAGCTTGAGGCCCCGTTAGGAAGGCACGCCAGGCTGCCTGTTGGGGAGGGAGTGGTCTCTCCAGGATCTGCGGTGCTTCTGGGGTGTCTGGACCCCTCCTGGGCTGCCTGGGTGGTGCCACGGGAATCGGAGCCTGCCGCACCGCCCCCTGGAGGGTCTGGGTGCCACGGCTGATGAAGGTGCAGCTCCGAAGGCACGGCTCACAGCCCCCTCCGCCTGCCGTGGGAGCAGGCACCCCCGGCAGGGCAACGTCCTAGCGTGTGTCGATGGCGGGGAGCCGGCCGGAGCCCCCTGTCCACCACCCGGGGACTCTGAGAGCTGGGCTTTGTCCATTTGTTCAAGAGCTATTTCCTGGGACCTTCCGTGAGCCAGCCGGTGTCGCGGGCGTTGGGGTCAGCCGTGGACAGCAGAAGCCCCTGCCTGCGGCAGCTCCGTTGAGGCAGGAGGGGGCGACGGCTGATTCCATTTCACGCGGGAATGTCTTTGTGTCCCCTCCCGCGTGCCCGCCTGCTGCGAGCGCTTCGTGCACACCATCACCTTCAGTCCTGGTGACGACGCTAGGTGAGGCCGCAGCGCCCGACCTCAGGTGGGGGCGGGCGGGGGGAGGCGCACGGGAGCGCAGGCGGGCTGACTGGAGCGCCCTCGTTCCCACGCCCGGCGGGGTGCAGGTCGCACGCAGACAGGAACGTAGCGCCCCGGAATGTGGAAGCTCTGTGACCCTGGATGGCCAAAGGGCAGGCAGTGGCCGGAGGTACCCCGAGGGGAGCTGAGCAGTGACCGGGCGGGAGGCCTGGGGCGGTGAGGCTGCGGGCGGAAACCTGACCCACACTGGGCCAAAGGCCAGGCAGACGTGGGTGGGTGGCAGGACGAAGCACCACTTTTCAAGAGCCTGCTGTGTGTCCAGCGTCTCCCTGGACACTTGTCATCGTTACCGCGAACACTCCCGATGCCCCAAAGCAGCCCCCGTTAGGGTCACCCAGGGGGCATTTGGACCCAGGCCCACCCGGCTCTGAGCTGGAGCTCCTTCCTCCCCATGGGCCTGGAGACCACACCGAGGCTGGCGGGGAGTCTGGTCTTGGACAGGCCGAGTTTGAGGTGCACGCGAGACCTCTGGGAGCTAGGGCGTCTCCGTCTACACCCGGGGAGGGAGGCCTGGGCAAGAGACAAGAACCCCATGGACAGAGCTGGGTCAGATACCCCCAAAGCGAGGAGCCAGGCCTCTCCTCTCATCAGCCCCGAGCCAGCCCGTTCCGGAGATGGGCAAACCGAGGCGTGAGGTCTCTGGGCCCGGTCCAGCCCAGGTTCGTGGCCAGCGCTGCAGCCGCTGCCCCACACGGCGCCCCGGCTCGTTCCCTCCTGTGAGCGGCTCCGGAGATGGCTCAGGGCTCCGCGAGAGTCATGATGAATTGGCCGAGAGTCTCACGAATTATTGAACTCAATTACCAGGAAGGAGAAGGAATGAGTCAGAGCTTTCGGAGAGAAATGGCAGGCGTGTGTCAGGACCCGCAGGCGGCTCGCTTCTCCTCCCGCCCCAGGCCCCGGGCAGGTGGCTCCAGCTGGGAGGTGGGCGTGCTGGGCGGTAAGCCAGGGCGTCCCAAGCGGAGTCCAGCCTCGGGCCCCTCCAGGGGACACATGGGGGAGTCGGAAGGTCCTGCCGGCTCCAAGTTTTCTTCCAGTTTTGTAGACATTTTCCCCTGTACGAAGGCGCCGTGGACACAGAGCCCTTGGCCGAGGCCACCTTTGCGGGAAGTTGTTGCAAGCACTGGCTCTGCCATCAAATGGGGCACAAATCTGGGCTCCCTGACCGCCCAGCTCTGTGACCTTGGGCCCCTTAATGAAACTCCCTGTGACTTGGTTCGCGAATTATAGCTACTTCGTAAGGTGGTGGTTAGGATGAAATGAGTCAATTCACAGGAGGCACTTGGCACTGTCCGATAAAGCTGGCCACGCAAAGTGCTCCGGGTCCCCGTGGCTGGCACGGTGAGCAGCGGGCAGCGCTGGGCTGGCCGTCCAAGGTACTCGCCCAGCTGCGTTTGGCTCCTGCTCTCTCTTTCTGCCTCACATCTGGGGACCCGTGTCCCGTTTGCTCAGCCCCTTCCGCCAGCCCGCCCTGAACCTCGAAGCCCTGGATCCCTGGTCTGGAAGCGCCCGCAGTCCCATCCTGTCCACCCCCAGCCCCGGAAGCTACGGCTCCGGAGTGGGGGGGCCTCCCACCCCCTCCTGCTCCTCCCCACTCTGTGGCTGCAGTGGGGCCAAGGGCACAGGCCTGGGAGCGAATCCCGGCTACTTTCCAGCTCTGGGAGTGTGGGGGAGCACTCCTCCCCTTCCCGGGGACTCAGCCCCCCCATTCTCAACGGGGCGGTCGGACTCAGCGAGGTCCAGCCCTGGTTTTTATTAATCCCATCATCTCCTGTGTGGGGTGTGTGGAGTGGGTGTCATATGCCCCAGGCCTCGCCATGGACCTGAATTCCCAGGTGCAGGCCTGGTGCCTGGGACTCACCCACCGGAGCTGGCTCTGTTCTGGGTTATTGTCTTCGATCCAGGCAGCCAGGGATGTTGGGCCTGAGACGCAGGGGGGCGGGTGCGGGCGCGGGAACAGGAGAAGGCGGGAGCCTGGCTGCTCTCTGGGACCGGGGGGAGAACGCTGGCCTGCTTGGCTGTTGCCACCCCACGTAGTACCAATTACAGGGACACCCCCGAGTGGGGCTCATTGCCGAGCCCTTCGGTATAAGATCTGTCACAAAAGAAAAATGCTGTGCTTCGTTTCGAAGACCTTCCCTTGACCTGATCTTACAAGAGACGGAAAAAAAGAGAAACAATGAGGGTGGCCTGGAGAATGAGAGATTTGGGAAGGGAATTTCTGAGGGGAAGCCAGAGCCAGGGAGGTCTGGCCTTTGCTCACAGAGGACACCTTCCTAACACCGCCGCGAGCGGAGCCCTGTGCACACCGTATCAGCTGGCCGTGGCCGCGGGAAAGCTGCATAACAAAGTGCCCCGCACGTAGCGGCTTAAAGTGACAAGCGTTCATTATTCCTCGTGAGTCACCCGCAGACCGGCCAGCTGGTTGTGCTGCTCTTGGCTGGGCCCTCCCCGCTGCCTGGGGCCTCGGCTGGGACCACAGGGGCGCCCCTCTGCCAGCGACTGATCCGGGCTTGTCCTCGGGTGGAGACAGGGGTCCAAGACAGAGGTAGCAGAGGCACCACATTCTACTGGCCAAACGCGGAGGGTGGGCTTGGTGCTACGGTCCTGGAGGCCGCAGCAGGCATCCCCCTGTCAGGGTGATGGACGGAGCCCCGGAAGTGGACAGAATGAGAATTCCGTGCGGAGTGCTGCATGTCACATGTGTCTGAAGGGTCCCCTTCTGCCGTAAATACGTGGATACGGGGCGCAGATGGGGGCGCACGTGAAACCAGTCAGCCCGACACTTACCCTCATAGTCCCGACACATAGTGGGTGCTCGGCACACATTTGTCGAAGGAACGAGTTACTCTTTCCAGGCTCAGCCCGAGCCTCACCTCTGACACATGCTCAGCACACATTTGTTGAAGGAACAAGTTACTCTTTCCAGGCTCAGCCCGAGCCTCACCTCTCCCGGGAAGCCTTCCCTGACCATTATTGTCTCTGGCACAGACTGGTTCAGAGCATAGACCTCGGCCAGGTAGCCTGGGTTCAAATTTTGCTTGGCTCTTTCCTAGCTTTTTTGTACTTTAATTTTCCTGTTGATAAAGTGATTATCAAGTAGCAAGCCCGTAGTGGTGGCAATGTCCCTTCATCTCTCCCTCTCGGCCCCGTGTGGCTGGCCCCAGGCATGCTCGGAGGTGACCTGTCGGATCGCAGGCCGTGTTCAGTTGCAGGTCCATCACACGGCAGCCCGTGACTCCCTCCTCGCCTCCTTACGGAGATGTGAGGGCGCCAGGCCAGCGGTCTCTGGGGTCCCCCCAGCCCCACCTGTTCTGATCCCGTGCCGAGGCTCTGTGACTCAACGCCATGATTATACGCAAGTGTGCAGACTTCTGTTGTGAGCGTCTAGGGTTCCGTTTTGATTACACGACTCGTTTCTGTGATCCCGTTGTTTTAGTCTATGATCAGGGTGCACTATTCCATTATTATCGTCCATGAGTCAATGATTCTCCGGGTCCTGTGGAGCAGCGTTCCCAGCGGGCTGCAGAGACGGAGGCGGGGGGCAGTGGAGCCGAGCGGCAGCCCCGCCGATGAAAGCCCAGCTGTGTGTGCTCCGTGGGCCTGGACTCCAGGCCGTCTGTGGTCCGGCCATCGCACCCACCGTGAGTTGGGGGGACCTGATGAAGCCTCTGTGGTGGGAGCGGGCGTCTGTGGTGGGAGCGGGCGTCTGCGCCCCTGTGCGGCACATGTCTGTGGGGCCACAGCGCGGCCTCCTGTCCCTCCTACTCTGTCACCTCCCAGCATCGTCCCACTGTCTGCTGGGGCTGGAGACCGGCAGGCTTGTCCCACTGGGAAGGGATGAAAAGCTCAGGTACATTTTCTGACTAAGGGGAGGGAGGGAGAGGCTGTCACGAAGAAGTTAGGAGGAAGCGGGGCCTGAGGGTGGAGTGGCATCTGTGCAGGTCGGTCCGAGGAGCTGGTGACAAGGGCTGCAGGTGCCGGAGGGGCCCTTCCTGGGGTGGGACTGGTCCCTCTGTGGCCAGCCAGGGCCTGCTCTCCCTTCCAGTCCGAGGAGGTGGCCTCCTGGCCAGCGCCCAGGCCCTGCCCCTGCTGTGAAGTCGCTGGCCGAAGCCTCCTGAGGGATTTGCCCAGAACCTTCTTCCCCGGCCCCAGAACTCTTCCCTGCGGGATCCCGGATCATCTCCGCTTCAGCCCTTCACGCGCCCTCCATTCCGAGTGGCTTCCTTTCCTGTAGCTAAGTGGACAGTGTGAAGGGACGTGCTTGGCTGGGGGCTTTGAACGGTGGTTCTGACCCAGTTGCTCTGGGGGCTGAGGTGATGTGGGCCACCTCTCCAGCCCTGTCTCCTCACCGAGCTGTCTCACTGTCCCCGGCCAATGGCCTTTCTTGTTTAGGAGGCTGTGCTCCCCTCGCATGGGGACTGCCTCTGTTGGCCAATGGACACAAGTGGACAGAAGGCCACCTCTGTGTCAAGATGGGACCCACCCGGGAGCCACACATGCTCCCGAGCTCCCGCGGGCCGTGTCCCTTCTCCTGCCGCACCCTGTCCCTTTCCCGCAGGTGACCAGGCGTGAACCAGGAATCCCCCGGCCGGCTCACCAGCTCTGCACGCGGCGACCAGGACTGGCCTGAGGAAGTGACTGGAAGGGAGGTGGCTACATTGCCCCCTGATGGCAGTGCAGGCCCCACGGCTGGGGCAGGTCCCGTGTCGATGGTCACCGTCTGCAGTGTGGGGCGGCCAGGCGTGTGAGCGGGGGCGCCCGGGTGGGTGGGGAGGTTGGAGCTGATGCAGGTCTCCGGTGTGGAGAGGGACAGGAGGTGTCACGGCTGGGAGGACCGTGCAGTTGGGCTGCTTCTGCTGAGAGCATCGCAGAGAGAAATGACAGGCTCGGGTCTGTGCGTCATCAGGTCGGAGCCGGTCGTGAGGGTCGGGAGCCTCCGTGGGAGCATTTGGAGAGACACTTGCTGCAGTCAAGGGCACGGGGCCAAGGCCGAGTGCCCGGGAAGCCACAGTCCTCGAGTCTGGGGGGGGGGGTGCACGGCTACAAGGAAGGAGGGAGGGTTAGGGGGAGATGCACTGAGAATCCCGAGCCCCGGACTTCCCCGGCTGGAAGATTACTCAGAGGCCCCAAATAGGACCCGGTGGTGAGTGACCTCTGATGTGTCCCCCAGACAGACCGAGGTCGGGTTAAATCTTGGAGAAGCCGGCCTGCGGGAGGGAGTGTGGGGCCGGGGTGTAGGGGGAGTGACAGGGCAGGGGGCGGGTGGGGAGATGCACTGAGAATCCCGAGCCCCGGACTTCCCCGGCTGGAAGATTACTCAGAGGCCCCAAATAGGACCCGGTGGTGAGTGACCTCTGATGTGTCCCCCAGACAGACCGAGGTCGGGTTAAATCTTGGAGAAGCCGGCCTGCGGGAGGGAGTGTGGGGCCGGGGTGTAGGGGGAGTGACAGGGCAGGGGGCGGGCCTGCGGGTCTGGGGACAGATGCCTGGGTGAAGCAGGGCGGGCAGTCATGGAAAGGACAAAGGGGGCTTGCCCACCTGGGGGACTGTCCTGTGACACCAGCTTTAGCGCCCGGGCCAGACTCGGTGGCTCTTGGAAGCTTCCCATTGGAGATGGCGGACAGCCAGGCAGGCTTTGGGGGATGGGGCTGGGAGGTCAGGGCCGTGGGACCGGGCCGGACACCTGCCGTCCGCTCCCTGGGTGAGGGACCGCCTTGGCGCAGGTGAGGTCCCGCCGTGGGGACCGTGGCGGTGGCCTCCTCTGCAGTGGGGCTGATGGTTGATGAGGCCCCAGTCTGCAGGGGCCGGGGAGCACCCCACTGCAGGCGGAGGCTGGGGAGTTCCTGTCACGGGCGGCAGCCCCGCCGCGGGGAGCTGTGACGGTGGCTCCCAGAACACGGGACGAGAGGTGTGCTAGTGTTTGTAGCCCAAAGAGACAGGACGGGCAAGGTGGTGCCAGCTGCCCATCTGCCAGACTCAGCAGCAAAGAGCTGCTGGCTCCCTGGCGGTGTACACTGCAGGGGGGTGCCCATCCTTCTCAGGGGGCCCATGGCTGCACACTGAGGGGGTGCTCCGGGAGGCGCAGGGCTGGGTGATGCTGGTACCTGGTTTCCGAGGCGCCGTCCTGGGCCTCCCTGGGGCCTGGTTCTGTGTGCCGGGCACGTGTTTCTGTGTGTCGGCTGCTTCAGCTGAGTGTGTTTCTGTTTTGAGGCCGCTGCTGAGTGTGTGTGTGACTCCCAGGGATCTGCCATCCCTCCGGCTTCCGCCCCTGCACCTGCCAGCTCTTTCTCCCCCTCCCCCCTCCGCCCTAGGAGGCTGGGGGCTGGGGGCTGGCTGCCACGCCAGCCTCTTCAGCAAAGAGTCAGGGACTCACACCTTCCCGTTAACCTCACCGCTGCACAGCTGACTCTCCCTCTACCAGGAAGCCTCCCGCCTCCATGGCGACCTCTTCTCCCGGGAACTGTGGGGACCAGCACGTCATTAATCATCGTGATGAAGGATGTGCCACCGCCTCTCCCGCCTGGAGCAGGCCAGGCAGGCCTGCAGTAGCCACGCCGGACGTTCGCACCTGTGGATGGATGGAGGCAGGGCGTGCGGCTTACAGTGGTGGCCACGTGGGAACCGCTGTCCCTGGGCACTGACCGAGCGCCCTGCGTGCCAGGCCCGGCCCTCCAGGAGTCCCCCCGGCTCGTCCGCAGAGGCTGATGCTCATTTTGGGGGCTGGTTTTGATCTGGGGACTGCGTTGTTAGCTGTGTCTCCTGGGAGTAGAACAGAGAGCGAATGTTACTGTCTCTTAGCGGAAGCATCCGGAGCCTGGCAAAGGCACCTCCCTCCTGCTGGGAATCCCGGACCTCACCTGCTTGGCGTCCGGCCAGGCGAGAGCCTCCCTCGTTCTCTCTCGGAGGAAGGAGGAAGCCTGGCCTGGGGTTTCCCACCAGCGCCCGCAGACACGCTGCTGCGGGCCTTTGGCACATTCGTCCCTTCCTCCTGCCTCGGTTTCCCCATCCAACGTGTGCAGTGCATGATGAGGTCTCCTGGCCCCCCATCTTCCCGGATGCTCCAGGAAGCTGACCCCTCCCCCCAGCCACCCCTGGGGGAGGAGGGATGAGGCAGACATTCTCCTCCAGCTGATCTGGGGGTGGTGTGATCTGCATATGATTTGCATGAATATGCATGCAGACTTCTTAAAAGCCCTAGCTCCAGGCATTTAAGAAAATTCCAGCAAACAGATCCAGGCAAAAGGC
>NW_006436294.1:6377091-6377836 GCF_000325575.1 Pteropus alecto
TCCTGTATTTTGTTACCTGGACGCCTCATCTGAGCATCAGGAGGGGTCACAATGGAGTGTTAGTGTCCCCTGGCCAAGGCCGCTGGGCCCCAGATAGGCCTCAGGAATCCCCAAGGGTTGCCCAGCAGATCAGGTGGAGGCGGATTCTTGCTCCAAGATTGGGGTACCCGGGGGAGCCTCCAAGACCCTTCCACTCCCACAGAACCCCACACTCAGGAGCCTCTAGAGGGGCAGAGCAGTGGGCCCTTTAATTCAAATCAAAGCCAGTCCCCTTTCCTCCTGCTCCCCTCGCCCCCTCCCCCCAGCTTGGGAAGAGCCTCCCTTCCTCTGAGCCTGGAGTCTGGAACCTTCCCCCATCCAACATCTTGTCTTGTCAATTTCACTCTCTAAATAGCTCTCGCATTTCACATTGTGAAGTTGATCATGCCACCATTCCCACCACAGAACGAAAAACAAAAACAAAACAGCAAAAACGGGGCGCTCCGGGGGCTTCTCCCTGCTCCTGGAATAAAGACACAATCCTTTCCTTTCACAAAGCCTCTGCCACCTTCACAGGCACCTACCCGAACCCCAGCCTCTCCCCTCCCCACTCCCCGGCTCAGCCTGCTTCCCCGCTTCTCGGGGCATTCGCATCTGCCGTTCCCTCTGCCTGCTCCCGCTGCAGCACCCAGCTCCGCCCCCTGCAGCACTGAGCCCCGCCCCCTCCAGCACCCAGCTCTGCCCCATAGCACTCAGCTCTGCCCCC
>NW_006436294.1:6377995-6383752 GCF_000325575.1 Pteropus alecto
CAGCCCCGCCCCCTGCAGCACTCAGCTCCGCCCCCTGCATCACTCAGCTCCGCCCCCTGTAGCACTTAGCTCCACCCCCTGCTGGGTGGGGTCGGACCCCCAGCGGAGCCGCTGGTGGCTCCCTCCTCCTCGGAGTTCTGACCCCAGGGGTTTGACATCTGTGGGTGTGCAGTTTTGCTCGATCTCATCTCCCCTCAGGACAGCTAGTGCTACAGAGCAGGGCCCAGGCCTGCCTTTTGTTCCTCCTGGTGTCTGCGCATAGTAGGTGCTCCCTGAATGAATGAGTGAATGAATGAGTGAATGATTTCGCTGTATTTGCGTCCGACAACCACACAGGCATGGGCTCCCGTACGTCAGAGCACGCAGGAGGGCCAGCCGTAGTGGGAAGGGGGCCTCCGGACACTCCACACCCACGGACAGGAAATGTGGCCACGGCAGAAGCTTCCTGCCTCGGTCAGTGTGGGGGGGCACATGCTTTTAGAGGCTTTTGTTCTAACAGTTATATTTGGCATTCTGTTCCATCTGCCGGTGACAAAGCCCTACTGGCAGATGACGCTCCTCCAAAGAGACCCCCGCCCCCACCAGAATGGCGGCCGTGTGGAGGTGGCCTGCCGTGGGAACGGGGGGCAGCTCGCTGAGGGGCCTCTGGCACCTGGTGGCTGGGCCAGCCATGGGGGGCACCCCTGGCTGCCGGCGGTGCTGGCTCTGGCTCCGGGGAGAATGCAGAGCCAGGCTGGGGGCGCGGCTCTGTTCAGTGGGTGTCGGCAAGTGCCCACGTGCCCCGGCCAACCCCGGGTGAGTGAAGGCTCGGGGAACCCCCACGGCAGCTGTTCAGAGCTGAAAACACCTTCCGGAAGCATGGGGACATCAGAAAGGGAAGAGCGAGGCCACCAGCGGACTCTGGGACAGGAGCAGAGAGAGGAGGTGGGCTTTGCCGGGCTGGGCCTGGCCAGCCGAGGGGGGACCAGCTGGCTTGATCACACCAGCACTCCAGGGCATCCGGTCCAGGCTGCCTTTCTCTGCGTGAGGTCGGCCTTCAAGGTCAGGAGCCTCTAGGGGGGACTCACTGCCGTGTGGCCTGGGGAGAGCCCGTGGCCATCTCTGAAGCTCATTCTGCACCAGCAAATGGAAAGAGCCACCTCTCATGGCAAGAGACTAGGTCGAGGCCAGGCCAGGGGCTGGTGAACCTGTCCTAGGCTCTGTGGCATGTGTAAACGAGTGGGCTTAACAGTTTCAGTAAAACTTTAATTATGAAAACGGACAGTGGGCTGGGGATTTGTCTCTGTAGGCTGCTGACTCATGGTCAAAGGGATCAGACACTCCTCTGTACATGTTCGGATCCTGGAGAAATTAAACACCCTCCGTAGGTAGTCTTGCCATGACCTTGTCAACAGCACCTGCCAATTTCTCTCCGATGAACAAACTCATCCATGAGGAGAACAGGAGGGAGGGCTTCCTGGAGGAGGCGTTGTCTGAGCTGCCTGGAAATGTGAGGAGGTACACTGCAGGCAGGAGGAGAGAAGGGATTCCAGTTGCTAAAGGAAATTAGCAGAGGGGAAGGGGCTGCAATTTGCAAATGCAAGAGTGAGCAGGCTGTCATCGTCCCTGAAACCAAGATGAATGTGTCCTAGCTTCCGGGGCTGGCCCACGTGCTCCTGAGCCACGGTGATTTATGACGGCTGAGATTTTTCTTAAGCAAGTGGTTTTCGAAGAAAAAAGAAAGGTCACAGCGAGTTAGGCCTTACATATCTTATCTTGTTCTCCGCCAGCCTGCGAACCCCCCGAACTTGGCAGAGCCTGAGGGGAGCGTGGGCCGTGGGGGTGGACGCAGATATCCGACAGCAGAGCTGGCTGAGCAGGGGTGTGCTCTTTCTCTTGGGGTTGGTGACGGGCAGGCGTGGGGGGCGGGGGGGTGGCTCCCTGCAAAGACCAAGGACTGAGATGAGAAAACCCACACCGAGCTGGAGGAGGTCGCCATGCAGGGGTCCCGGGCCGAGCTGGGGAACAGGGAGGCCAGGCGGCTGTGGGCGCCGGAGGTGGTTGGGCTAGCCCCTAAGGCCGCCAGACTCCGCTTGGTCCCACCCTTCCCTGTCCCGTCTGCCTGTCCCCTTGGTGCCCCTGTGCCCGCCTCGGAGGCACAGGTACTGCCCACACTTCCTCAGGCTTTTTCCTGCAGTTCTCACGTCACCCGGCCTGGGAAGTGAGTTTTCGGTGGCTTGTTCCTCTAAGCCACGCATGGCTTCTTGGTGGACTTTTAAATCCCTGCGTGTCCAAATCCGAGGGCCCAGGTCTGTAGGCAGCGGGCTCCGGGGACGAGGGCCCCCCTTCCCGGAGGGGCAGCCGCCCAACCCGCCTGGGGGTGGTGCGCACCCCCCTCCGCCGGGGTGCAGGCCAAGACGAGAGAGCAGGTGCCGTCCTGCCACGATGACGCCTAAGTGGGCTGACTGCGGACCCTCGAATTAAGTTAAAAGCTGCAGCTATTGATGTTTTCAGAAAATAACACTTCATAAAAGATAGGGAGATGTTTTGTTCGGCAGGCTCCTTTTCCGTTTTTTTGGGTGCATTTTATTGATTTCTGCTCTGAAATAGTGCTTTCGGCGTTTTAAAATAGAAATCCAGGCGAAGGGATCCCAGACTGGGGATTTAAGTGGAAATTGACACAGCTCTTCATAAAATCCCCTCGGAAACAAGACACTCGGCGTCCTGTGCCGGCCCAGGCACCTTCACGCTCTCCACTTTGTAGCCTGTCTCGGCTCTTGGTCTGGAAAAGTCACTCAGACAATTAATTGCTCATCCGGGTCCATCATTCCGCTGCGGGTGACTTTCTCTTTTCCGTGTCCCTAGATGCGGGGGGAGAGAGCGGTCAGTAACCGGAGCTGCCTGTGGAACACACGCGGCTAAGCCCGGTCCCTTCCTGGGGCTTCCTCTCCCCGGCTGTCCAGGGCCGGCCAGACACCGAGGGTGGCCTCCCCGCACCGGCCAGCCCGCAGGTGGGATGTGCAGCTCCTCACCTGGCCAGGCACGGGTGGAATGACCTCATTCTAGAGCACAGTGACCATCCCTGTGTGTCTGGGATCTGCCCGGAGGTGGGTCTCGTGTGTCCCTGGGTCCAGGGACCACCTCCTAGTGGTTCGTCTTCCTGCTGCTGGAGTCCCGAGGTCCCCGCCTGGAGCCGCCCCCCCACGCCCCTCAGCTTGCTTCCACTCCCACCGGGCGCTCTGCCCTTGACCTCTGTCCAGATCTCTAGTTAGGGCACTTCCAGGTGTGGCCCTCGAGTGAGCCGTTTCCAGGGCCACCGTGGGCTCTCCCCACCTGCCCCCCACACCCCCAATCCAGCTCGCAGACTGGGCACCGAGAGCGAGCGAGGAGAGGGTATCAGAGGTGGAAAGGAGGTGCAGAGGAAGGCGTGAGGGGCCGCGGGCGGGGCCGGGCGGAGGCTGGGAGGGCGGTGGGGATGCCGGAGGGGAGAAGTGATGAGGTGGGTGCTGGCCCTGCTGAGCCCGCAGCCGGGGGCGAGCTGGGGTGCAGGGGCCAGGTGGGAGCCGAGGCCTCCCGGTGGGCCCTCCTGGGCTCGCGTGGCCCGCACTCGGAGAGCTGGCCCGGGCGGGGCCCTCCCCACCGCCCGCTCCTCAGTGGCCTTGCTCCTCCAGGCTCTGCGTTCGGAGGATAATTATCCGTCAGCTGGAACCACATTCTCTGAGCTGGTGCCAGCGAGGACCCGGTTGTTCCAGAGCTGGAGTCACAGATCTGTGGACCCTTTTAGTCTGCAAGGTGCCCGCTTTCTCCTCTCTGTCAGGCTCCTTTCCTGCAGCTGATGGTCAGTAGGGAGGGAGATTTCCGGGCCAGGCTGTGGCGGCCGTGGGTCCCTCCTGCCCTGCACCCTGTCTGAGGGGGCCGGAGGCCAGGATGGCCTTAGGTTAGTCAACTCCCTCCGTCAGTCCAGAGAGATTAAGTCGTGACGGCCGTGACTGCCAAACGAGGGAGAGTTATTGTGACTGGTCCAAGGTCACGGTGTAAACAGGCCTCGGTGGGGCCCTGCACTCCAGATGGTTCCCGGAGCCTGCCAGTGACAGCCCCCCCACCCCCCGGGATTCCAGTGGCAGCGACACCCGAGGGAGAGCCCGCCCGGCCCCCTCAGCCTCTGACCCGCAGAGGCACCGCGAGCCAGTAAACACGGCTGTTTCGGCCACTGGCTGTTGGGTAACTTGATATACGGGAAGAGGAAACCAACCCAGAGTCACGTGGGGTGAGGACGGTGGAGTAGGTGCTTGTAGGACATCTGGGGCGGGGCGTCCAGCAGGCAGTCGGATGCCCGCCCATGGCCCTGGGAATGGAGCACGGAGTCGGAACTCAGCGGGGGTCCCAGAGCGGTGGAGAGCATGGCATCGGAAAGCCCACCCTGACCCCAGAATGCCACCACCTGCGTGGGGACAGGGTGTCAAAAGCAGCAGGAGTGTGCTCAGTGTGCGTGACTGGTGGCTGTCGTCACCCGCCTCTCCCACTGAGCCGGACCGCCTTGGGGGACAGTGGAGCCCTGTGGAGGGTCCAGTGTTCCCCAGACAGCAGGCATGGGGGGGCACGCTGCTGGCCTTTGGCTTGTGAGTCCCCTCCCAGATGCCTCGGTGGCAGAAAGTGACACCTGTCTCTTGAGTGTCAAGAGCAAAGTTTCTGATTTGGATGCTCTGAGCCCGAAAGGCAGTTTCCACTGACAGGAGCTCTCGGCCGAGTTCCCGAACCCCAGGGGTTTCTCCCACTGCTCACCCCATTGTGTCCGCTTCCTTTTCAGAGCCGCATTCAGCTCTGCCTCGAAATAGGGCAGGCTGCCGCCCCCCGCTGCGGAGGACAGGGGGCCATCTCCCCGATCTCCCCGGCAGCAGGAGGTCTGGCACCTCCTTAGAAAGAGCAAATGGCCTCGGGGGAACAGCAGCCTCAGGTGCCAGAGGGAATGTGCTCCCCTTGGAGGGGCCCTCGCCTGGCAGGAGGGAGGTGCGCTCTGCGGTCACATGAAGCTGTCCTGTAGGCGCGGGGGTGTCGTTGAAGGCTGAGTTGGGATTGACACGTCAGAGGGGCGTTTGGGACATTCATCTTGCCAGGGGGTGGGGAGCAAGGGTTGGGGCACCGTCCTGTTGTCCCTACCACCCCGACGGGGGCGGGGCGGTGTTAACGTTGATGCTGTCCCGGCTGTGCCAAGGTCTGGCGTCTCACCCCCATGTCCCAGAAGGGTCGCCTCTCCACCCCACAGATAGTAACGGACGACAGCCTCCTGGTCTTTCTGAATGGACGAGAGACCGTGGAGCGGGTGCTGAGGCTGTACTGGGAGCGTGAAGGCGATTGTGGCCAGCGGCCAAGGTGGCCCCGGCCGCCGCATCAGGAGACAGGCGGTGAGGGCTGCACTTCCCACGGGCGTGATCCTGGGGGCTTAGCAGGCCGCAGACCTTCGCCCTGGGTGTGGGGTGTGGCCTGGTTGCCCCGTGCAGGACAGGGCTGGAAGCCGGCTTGAAGCCACACGCCCCGGGTAAAGATGAAACAGCAGCCAGCACAGAAAACGAGCATCACTGTCCCCTCCGGGCCCCGGTGCAGAGCCGGTGGCCATGCTGGGGCGCCGCTACGCGCTGACCAGGGCCTGTCACATGTGCCACACAGAGGACGCTCGGCAGGCGGTGTTCCCGGCGGGCCCGCTTGCCGTTGCAGCCGTGGCGCAGTGACCGGAATGACCGTCCCGTGGTGCCTCTGCGGGGAGGGCCAGGGCCGCCTGGC
>NW_006436294.1:6383941-6393010 GCF_000325575.1 Pteropus alecto
GGCGGGCGAGGTGGGAGGACACGGGCGGGGGCTGCAGGCGTCCAGGTAAAGTCCCTCCGGGCAGAAATCTTCCCAAGTGACATTTGTCACTTAAACACCCACCAAAAAAAAAAAAAACCCAATCCTCAGTCAAAACATGGCCAGGACGGCTGTGGGAGGAGGCAAGGACATTCGGGGTGCCAGGCGGGGGCGGGGCATGTCCCGAGGGGCTGGTGGGTGGCCTTCGTCACTGTCGCCAGGAGACTCGTTGACTTAGTGGCACCTTTGAGCCACCGCGAGCATGAGCCTCACGTCCTCCTCCCCCAGGACACCAAGGCAGGGCCCTCTCTGCCTTACCCTGAGCACGTCCACTCATTTCTTTGAGCCCAGAATGTCCTCCTTCGCAAAGCGGGGGTGCAGATGGCGTGGCGGGGGAGGGACGGTGCAGAGACAGACATCCCGAGGCTCTGCATTGCTGAGGGGCAGGCTGGGACCGGGCTCCTGGAAGCAGCTTTAGAGAGGGGGCGTGGACGGCTAACAGGACACAGTGACCACAAGCAACTCCACAGCCGTTCTGGGAGAGGCTGGGCCGCTCCAAAGGCCCCAGAAGAGCCCCGGGCTCCTCATGGTGGGGGTCCAGGGTACAGGCCGCCCCTCCCAAGTCCCTCTGACAAAGGCTGCTCAGAGGGGCCAGGGGCTGACCCAGGCACCCAGCAGCCCCCGTCCGCCTCAAGGTGGCTGGTACAGCAGGCCTAGGGTCCCGGACAGCCCCCCGGGCATGGCCTCCTCTCTGCTACCTCTGACCCAGCGAGGGCAGAAGCAGGTGAGGGGGGCTTTCTGTCACCGACCCAGAGGGCGGAGATAGTGGGCCGTCCACCGAGGCCCCTCAGGGGAGAGTCCAGCTGGGACGACTGGAGGCCTGCCCTGGGATCCCCTGATCTCTGGTTACCCGGCGGCCCTTCATCCTTTAAAACCCCCCTTTTTGTAGGGATTCAGTGAGTAATGAGGGGGGCATTGCCGCCTTGGGTCTGAGGCTGCCGGGGAGACCACATCAGCAGTGGGCGGGTGCACGCATCACACGGGAAGAGATGGGGCAGGTGGGGGTTTGGGGGTCCCCGACCCGTCCTCTCTGGTGTCCACGGTCGCCTGGACTCCCTCGGTCAGCGCTGAGCCGTCTCCCAAGCCCTCGGTTTCCCCTCCGTCCGTCTCCCGCCCGGGGGGGCGGCGTCCGCCGAGCCCCGCTGCGTCTGCGAGGCTGGGCTCCGAAGTGAGCGGACGCAAGATTAGATATTAATTTAATTTAGTTCAGGTTCTAATTGTCTGGAGAAACTTCTTAGGCACTAATATTAATTTATTTCCACGTAGGGCCAGTTACGCTAATTCGAATCCGCTTGAAGTGTTTAAAACACTGATATCGTGAATCAGATAATGAAACGGGGGAGGGGAGCAGGCCGCCTCTGCGGGGGGGAAGGAGGCTCCAGTGCGGGCTCCGCCTGGAGGAGCGAGGGTGAGGGCGCACCCCCTCCCGTGACCTTGACCTTGGTGGGGGAGGGTCGCAGCCACACCTCTGCCCCCTAAGGGCCTGTGCATCACGTGTGACCATGTCACAGGCAGCGCCCAACGTGCTGTCACCACCGCCACCCCCAGGTCTCCTGCTGGGCGCCCTGCCACCCTGTCTGTGGTCTCGCCCTGTCACCAGCAGCTCTCGAGAGTCAGGCAGGCCTGGCGCCTGGTGCCGTCACCTCGGAGCTGTGACCTCCCCATGGTCACCTGAGGGTCAAGGCTCAGGCTCCCGCCTGCCATGTGGGGCCACCTGGGACGTGGAAGGGGGCACTTAGATCGGTGTCACCCAGGCCCAGGGGGCAGGGAGCGTGAGCCGGAGCTGCTCTCCGCCGTCTGCAGCAGCGTCACCGTGCCGCCCGCGTCCCCTCCTGGAGGAGCTGTCACCGCGGCCTTGACCTCTACACCTCCGGGCAGGCTCCAGTGCCCCAACTTCTTCTAGGCTGTGATGAGACCGCAACCGTGTAGGGCGGCGGGGTGGGAGTGGCCACTTTGGCCCCCGCACCACTGACTCTCCAAACGGACACTGTAGGCCCCCGCGAGTGTGCCCGGCGGGGCCCCACGGCCAGTGCTGCGGCCTGAGCCATCACCGGCGGGCGGTGGCAAGGACAGCGGGGCTTGCTCCCTCCTCCATCCCAGGCCCAGTGCAGGCTGGGTGCCCCGCTCGGACTTGCAGCGTGAGCGAGTGAGTGAGTGAGTGAGTGAGCGAGTGAGTGAATGAATGAATGAGTGAGTGAATGAGTGAATGAATGAGTGAGTGAGTGAATGAGTGAGTGAGTGAGTGAGTGAATGAATGAGTGAGTGAGTGAGCGAATGAATGAGTGAGTGAATGAGTGAGTGAGTGAGTGAGTGAATGAATGAGTGAGTGAGTGAGCGAATGAATGAGTGAGTGAATGAGTGAGTGAGTGAGTGAGTGAATGAATGAGTGAGTGAGTGAGCGAATGAATGAGTGAGTGAATGAGTGAGTGAGTGAGTGAGTGAATGAATGAGTGAGTGAGTGAGCGAATGAATGAGTGAGTGAATGAGTGAGTGAGTGAGTGAGTGAATGAATGAGTGAGTGAGTGAGCGAATGAATGAGTGAGTGAATGAGTGAGTGAGTGAGTGAGTGAATGAATGAGTGAGTGAGTGAGCGAATGAATGAGTGAGTGAATGAGTGAGTGAGTGAGTGAGTGAATGAATGAGTGAGTGAGTGAGCGAATGAATGAGTGAGTGAATGAGTGAGTGAGTGAGTGAGTGAATGAATGAGTGAGTGAGTGAGCGAATGAATGAGTGAGTGAATGAGTGAGTGAGTGAGTGAGTGAATGAATGAGTGAGTGAGTGAGCGAATGAATGAGTGAGTGAATGAGTGAGTGAGTGAGTGAGTGAATGAATGAATGAGTGAATGAATGAGTGAGGGAGCGAATGAATGAGTGAGTGAGTGAATGAATGAGTGAGTAAATAAAGTCCTTCGTGGCAGCAAGTATCTAGGATGTGCTTAGTAGTCTTGGCACTGGGGCCATTCCCCCAAGAGGTCTTCCAGGGTGATCAGACACAGCCAGCCCTGGCCAGAGCAATCGAGGCTCTGCACCATCCGCAGGGGTCGGCAAGACCGGGAGAGGTGAGGGCCGTGGGCCTTGTGCAAAGATCCCGGACCTACGGTCAGACGGGCTCGGGTTTCGATCACGGCCAAGTCGCCTGCTGACCTTTCCCCCCTCGTGGCCTCTGTCCACCTCCCCCCTGGGGCTAGGACTTGGGGCTCTGGGGGGCCGAGCCTTGTGTGGGCAGAGCGAGTCCCAGGAGGTGGGCGTGGGTGCGGCGGGGTGAGCCCTCACGCCGGGGGGCCCGCGTGGAGGCGTGGCCTCAGTGCGGTGGCAGGCTGACAGAGGAACGTCCCGTCCTCGCTGGCCCCTCGTGAGCTGTGTGGCTTTGAGAGAGTCACCCTCCGCAGGTCTCGGTGGCCTCATCTCAAGGTGGACTGGGGGTGGGGGGGCTCGAGAGCCTTGACACCAAATCCCTCGCACGGGCAGGATGTCCCCTCTTCCGGGGCCTCGCTGCCGGGCTGAGTGGCACTCGCTCGGCTGCCCCCGGGTGGGCCGCGTCCTCCGTGCGGTTCCGGTGTTTGCCAGTGGCCGTGACTCATCAGGTGTTGACAGGGTGAGTCATCAGGCCAGGATGCTGGCCCAGAGCGAGGCTGGCTGACAGCACATCCTGGGACCCCAGTGCCTGGCACCTCAGTGCCGACTCACGCAATCACGGCCCCCCGACCGAGCCCCACCTACCCACGCCCCGGGCTGCTGTGGGGCGTCCGGGCCAGCGAGACCAGCTGGTCCTGCTGTCCCGCTGCACAGACGGACAGAGGGAGTCGGGGGAGACGGAGAGAACCGAGAACACCGCGCGTGGGTCACCCACCCGGGACATGCCAGAGCCTGGCCGCTGCGAGCTTCCTCTCCGGTTAGCGATGAGACATTCGGTGGGTCGATCACATGGAGAAGGCCCTGGCCCGGCAGGGGGAAGCCCTCGGCCTAACCTCCGCCCTGTCACTGTGCGACCTTGGACAAGCAACTCGCCCTCTCTGATCTCCAGTTCACCCTCTGCAAAACGAAGGGGGCGGAGTCACAGGCACCGAGGTCCCCCGTGCTCCGGTCGAGTCTGGGAGCGTCCTGCCTTTTCTGCCCTCTGGCCCTCCCGCCCCCTCCTCCTGGCACAGGTCCATTTCCCTCTCCCTCCCTCATGCCTCCGACTCAGGGCCTTCCCAGGGGCGACAGCTCAGCTGGCCCGTGGCGAAGGCCTGGCAGGTGGCCCCGCTGTGACGCCTTCTGGAGTGGGGCCTTCGATGCCAGCTTCCTGGCCAGATTTGGACAAGTGCCTGGCCCGGTTTTGAGGTTGTCATTTAAGTGCTGCAGGAGACTGTCTATCTGTATGACCTCCCCGGCTGAGGACGCGGTCCCCTCCAGGGCCTCAGACAGCCACCATCTGGTGGTGACGGTCGGTGGCGGCTAATGCAATATTCTTATTCTTATTTTGGTAAACTCGGAGTGTCAACACTCACCTGGATGCGCGGCAGGAGGCCATGCCGGGCCTGGCCATGGTCCCTCCTGCTCACCGCCGTCACCCTCAGCACAGGACGTCGCCCGAACTGCAGGGGTCAACGGGGCCAGGTAGAGAAAGGAAGAGAAAAGCTACGTCTCCACGACGATCACAGAGAAGCAGAGTAACGGCATCGCCAAGGCCGACACCGTAGCTCGGGGGCGGGCTTGGGGGCGCGGGCCGGTGTGCGGGGCTGTGGGAGCAGACCCGAGCCTCGGCGGTGACGGCCGGATCCTGTCCCCAGCTCTGCTTTCTGCTGGTTGGGTGGCCTCGTGCCTCAGTTCCCTCCTGTGTGCATCAGGGAGAACATGACCCCGCTCCCATGGCGCCTGTGAGGCTAGAGAAAGATCGTGCGCTGAGTGTCAGCGTGGCTCCGGCCGCCGTGTCGTTCACGGTGAGGACTTTGTCCCTTCTGGTCTGTGTGGGTGCTGCTGGGTGGGGCACAGGGACCACCCCTCCTCCAGCGGGATATCTCGGCCCGGGTCCTATGACTGTGGCTTTCTTGCTGGGCCCCTGACCCACCCTCCAGGCCTCCCCAGGGCACGGCGGGGTCCATCCCAGGCCCGGAGACTAGCATGTTTGATGGAAAGGTTTGGGGAGCCGGACACAAGGGCTCAGCCCTGGGGTCTGTGCTCAGCCACGTAGGGTTTATGCAGCGACGAGGCCGGAGTGGCGCACCCTGGGGGTGTGCGAGGCGGAGGCCCCGAGAGCCCCCAGCGAGCGGACGCCTTTCATCATTCCGCAGCTCGGACAAGGCTCTGAGGGGCGTGGGCACGGCCGAGGCCACGGCAGGAGGCGAGGGGCCCCAGGCGCCGGTCCCGGTCACCGAGCAGAGAAGCGAGGTCAGCTGCCACCGTGGGAGAGGGTGACAGGCTGCGAGACTGGCCCAGAGTTGACAGAGGCTTCAGGGGGACGTCATCCTCTGCCCTCCCCCGGGTGACGCCTGGTACGTGTCCCCTCTGAAGGGCAGTGGCGGTGCCCAGAGCAGCCCCAGGGGGGCCCCAGACCCTCCACACTGGTCGCTGGCCTCGGCCAGCCTGAGAGGCCTGGCTCTGGCCCGGCCACCACAAAGTCACCTTCCCTCTGGGGCCTCCATATCCTTGTGTGTAACATGGGGTGGCCGGGGCGGGGAGACCCTGCCAGGTGCTGGGAGGACGGCCCCCCACTAGTACTGGGGTGGGTCAGGGTCCCGAGTGGCAGGGGCAGCTGGGGTGCACTCAGCTGGCTCTCAGGGTCCGGGGGGACTCCGTGGCCTTCGGGCATCAGAGGCTGGCCCGAAGGCCCCAGGGTCTGCCTGGGGTGCACAGACGTAGAGGTTTCTGGGGAGTGGAGAGGCACAGTGGGGTGATCTGGGGGCAGCCAGGAGTCGTCGAGGACCCCGGAGGCCATTCTCTCCATACCCACCTGTCCTTAGAAAACCAGCCCTCCCAGCCCATGCTTGGGGACAGGTGCATGTCTTTGTTTTTCTGGTGTTTTGTCCCCTGAGGAAATATGACAAACAGTCTGTGGAGGGAGTGGCGTTGCCCCTATGGTAGGTCTGCACAGTGCAGGCCGCGAAGTCCAGGTGGGCTGCCTGGAGGAGGGGATGGTGACAGGAAGAAGAACTCAGGGGGACCTGGCGGAAGGAGGTGAGGGGCCTCGCACAGGCCGGAGAGTGTCTGTGTCTTCCACGTGGGGCTGCCGAGGCCCAGGCGGGAACGGGCCGGACGGCCCTCCCCCTCCTCCTGCCCCATGCTTCTCCCACTGGGGTGGAGGAGCCACCTGGCGGCCGGGGGTCGTGGGCAGACGTCCTGAGGCGGCGGCTGCACTCAGCTGGCTCTCAGGGTCTGGGGGGACTCCGTGGCCTTCAGGCATCAGAGGCTGGCCCGAAGGCCCCAGGGTCTGCAGGGGAAGTGGGCGCCCCTCTCCCAGTCATGGGCCTGGCGGGGCGGCAGGCCAGGCTCTAGGGTTGTCCCTGAGCCGGGCAGCCTGGCTCCCGGCCAGCCTCTGGGTGGCAGTGGTGGCCCAGCTACCTCCTGGCCAGCTTTGCCGTGGGCGTCCCCTGCTTCCTGCCCTGCCTGCATCTGGACTGGAGCCCGTGACGTCCGCCTTTGCACTGTGTTCATCACTCGCAGCCAGGAACATTCTGACTCCCGGGCCTGGCGGGCTTTACGAACGTGGTGGGGGGCGGTCAGCCCCTCGGAGGGGGACTTATGGGGGAGAATGCTCTCGTTTGAGGAAGGCGTACGATTTGAGTGCCATGCGCACAGACACTTCCTGCATTCAAGTGACTCCGAGGGCCCCTCCCGGAACCAGAAAATCACGGGGTTCAGAAGAGCCCCCCACAGCGCATGGCCCTGCAGGAGGGCGCAGGCCCCGCGCTGGCCCCTGTGCACACCTGTGGGTTCGTGTCTCCTTGGGCAGGTGGGCAGAGAGCAACAGGGCCCACTGGGGTGCGGAGCAGGGCGTGGGGTGGGACCGGGGGTGGCCCCTCCTCTTACTGCCACACGACAAACCACCCCAAAGCTGGGTGGCCGACGGTGACGGTGATCTACCTATTATTTCTCACCGTTCTGTCCTTGGCTAGGTTTCTTCTGCTCCTCGTGGGGTCAGCTGGAGCTCAGCTGGGGCTGGAATCCCCAGATGGCCTGACACCGAGGGCGAGGCCTTGGTGGTGACCACTGGGCCGGGTGCCTCTCCACGTGGCCGTCCTCCCGCACGTGGCTCCCATCAGGCGTGGCCGGTGGAGCTGCTCTGCGTGCTGATGGCCTCCGAGAGGGAGAACGTGGCCGCTTTCAGCCCCTCCTGGCCTGGACTCTGGAGCTCGCCTGGCATCTCCCTCGTCGGGTCTGAGGGTCACAGCGAGTCACAGCCGGCCCGCATTTAGGCGTGGGGAAGCGGACCCACCTCCGATGGGAGCAGCTGCAGGATATCGTGGGAGTCATTTCCCAGCCTCCCGCGGGAGGGACGAGCACGCTGACCGGGGACACCTGAGGGAGGACACGCCCCGGGGGAGGGCGCGCACGGCCCCGCCGCCTGCCGAACCTGGATGACGGCGACTGGAAAGGTGCCTGACGTGCTTGCAGCCGACGTGGGTGTGATCAGAGGCACCCTTGTTCATTTGTTCATTCACTCACTCATTCACTCAATGCACATTTATGAAGCACCTTCCGTGGATCAGACCCTGGACACGAGAGGCGCAGCCCCGCCCCTTACAGCCGGCGTTCCGGTTGGGGGGAAAAGGGGGACGGACCCAAGCGTGTGTCCCTGAGAGTTCGCGGAGGTGACGGAGGGCAGCAGAGTCTGGAACAGAAGCAAGCACCAGAAGGGGGTCTGGGAGGGCTGCCTGGAGGAGGGGACGAGGCTGCAGCAGGCTTGCTGGGCAGGGGGCCGTGTAGGGGAGGGTGAGAGGGTGGTTGCTACGGCTACTCAAAGGCCACTAGGCATGTTTGAAAATGTTTCTGGAGCGGGAGGGTGGCGTGCTGGCCGGGGTCTGTGTTCACGGGGAATTCGGGTTAAAAGCAGACGGCCCACTTGTCTGGGCTCCACCCGGGCTGCGAGCCTCGCCCACTCTCCGAGAAGAGACAGCCACTGCCATGGGAGCCGTGGAGACGCTGCCCGGGGCTCAGGCCAGCGGTCCCTGTGGCCACGAGCCGGAAGCAGTGAGGACAACTGTGGGGCTGAACCGGACAGGCCCAGCCTGACAGGCCCTGCCCTCTGCCCTCGCCCGGCCTCCGAGGGGGACTCGGCCTGCCCGCCCAGGCGAGGCGGGGAGCTGGGGAGGCACCCGCTCTGGGCCGGCACACAGCCTCGCGGGTCTGGGGGACGGTGTCCCCGCCACACAGCCTGGACACGCGGCAAGACCACGCCTCCCTCGTGGTGCGTCCGCACTGCCCTGAGGGCCGACGCGTCTGGGGTGCGCCGATGTCACCCTGGGCGGGGCCGGGCCCCCATCCTCAGAGGAGCCTTTCCAGAGCGCGGCTCAGTCTCGGTTCCCGGGCCGGGAGCCCCGAAGGTGGGGCCGAAGGCGAGGCCACCCCCCACTCCACGTGTTCGGCTGTTTGGGGCCTGGGGCCTCGCTGTCTCCATCCAACTCGGAGAGGAGATGCTTCTAGAATGAGCTCCCCTCCCCCTCCCGCCTCCTTTTATTTCGAATGTTTTTACACTTTCCATTTTCCACGAGCCCATCCGCCCCCCGCTGCTGGTCCCCAGTTCAATCGCCGCTTCTCGCAGTCGCTTCTAAGCGTGAAAACACCCAAGTTGAGAGAAGAAGAAAAAGACGAGGAAAAAAAGAAAAAAGGGCCGAGACTCTGCTCCGCGCTGCCGGGCGGACGGCGCCTTATCTCGCGGCCACAGTCTGGGGCCCGGGCGGCCTCGCCACGGGGGTCTCGTCCTTTGTGGGAGAACGTGACAGGCTCGCGGGGGCTTCTCTCCCGCTCGGCCTCTCCCTCCCCTTCCCAGGCTCCAGCCCCCGGAGCAGTGTGG
>NW_006436294.1:6393111-6396214 GCF_000325575.1 Pteropus alecto
GCCGGAGCTGGACGGGGTGACGGAGGGGACGCACGTGGGGCCAGGCGTCGCTCCGGGCACCAAGGACGCACTGCCCCCCAGGCCTCTCAGTGGCTCTGCGGGGCGAGCCTGACGGCCCCACAGGATGGGGAAACCGAGCCCCAGAGGAAGGGTGGGGTGTCCAAAGTGAGAAGGGCAGAGACGTGAACTAGACCTTCGCTTTCCTCGCTGACCGGCAGGTCTGATCGGCAGCCCTCCCAGACTGCGGGGAGGCCCCTGAGCTCGCGGGAAGGAAGCCAGGACGCGGGGTCAGGGTCTCACGAACGCGCCTGTGGGAGGAACGGCTCCAGACAGAGCCGGCTCCGGTCACCCGCCACCACGGCTGCACCCCGACAGCCATTTCTGGGCCCCCTCCTCGCTCAGGCAAGCTGTCCGTCGCTCTGGGCCTTGCCTTCTTTGTTCGTAAGGTGGGCACGATAATTGCCGGGGTTAACAGGCTGGGTGCCCAGTGCAGGGGACCGGAATGACTCGTCACTGCCCCAGCTTGTGGAGTTCAGTCGAAACGAAGTCCCTGAGACCCCGCTCGCTTCCGCCGGGGCTGCAGGGTCTGGAGCGCCCTCCGGCCCCCCTTCCTCCAGCCGGCTGTCCTCTGAGCTGCAGGACTGGACTTGAAGTGGAGGTCGGAGACCGGACAGGGCTGGGGGGCCTTGCGGGAGTGAGTCCCAGCTTGGAAGACTCCCCATGAGGACGGAACTGGAGTGCCGCCTAAGCTGGTGACAGGAGGGTGGGCGCAGCTGTCCTCCGTCTCCGGGGCGGGGTGCTGGGCCAGGGCTAGGCGAGGGGCCGGGAACCCCGCCCTGTGCGATCCCCGTAAATGCAGGGCTGTGAGCACAGGGGAGGCGGTGCCGGCATTAGCGCCGAGGACAGTGGCCCTGCTCGCCACGCCTGGGGACCCCCACTCTGTTGCCTGGCAGCACGAGTCATTGTCCAACAGAAGTTGGGTTCCTGATGGTGCCCTAGACATGGCCCGGGCGCAGGCCCCTCAGGCTCCCTGGGGGAGGACAGGCGGACCGGCGGACAGGTGGACCGCAGACGGGTGGAGCGGTGGTGGGGAACGCAGGACCCTGCGGGAGGCGGTGAGAGGGGCCGTGCCGTGCAGCGGTCTGCCCTTGTTGGGCGGGCTCCCCGTCGCTGGGGCGGCTCCTTCTTGTCCTCGTCCTGCTCCAGAGAAGCTGCACGGCCACCTGCAGGGTGGACTTGAGAGGACGCTCTTGCTCCGGGTGGGCTATGGGGCCAGAAGTCTGCTGGAGTCGCTTCGAGCCGATGCAGTCTGCAGGCGGGGCTCGTGATTTGGGGGCGCGGAGGCCGGGCCCGGCCCACCCGACGGGGCTGGCAGCGGAGGGGGCCTGCAGGCCAGCGGGTGGGCGGAGCGGGGCCTTCCTGGGTGGAGCGGGCCGTGGGCAGGGCAGATGCCAACTCCACGCTCTGCTCTGCGACGCAGGCAAGTCCTGAGCCTCCCCGGGCCTCAGACGCGGGGTCTCACGTGGGTCAGGCCGCCCAGGGCCAGAGCGCGTCCCCGGGTCCGTGGCTGTGTGTGCACCTGACACTCTGGCTTCGCCCGTGGAGACAGAGCTGGTGCTCCAGGTTCCAGGGACAAGGCGTCGGCCGGTGTGGGCTCTTCCGCCTCTGCCTGGGTCGTTGGGGTCGCCCCGGGCGGGGGCGGCTTGGGGGGCTGGGGCTTCCTGGGCACAGGAGGCGGGGGCCGCAGTCCCCACCTCGTTTCTTGCGTGCGCGAGCACGTTCCTGTCCGCTTCTCTCGTTCCCCCTTTCGTGCTGAAGATCGTCCACGCGGCAGTGGGGGCGCCTTTGCTGGGGGGCGATGGAGGCGGGATTAGGGGCTTGAGATGATTTGTGAGAGTCAAGAATCAAGTGAACCAGCCGTGAGCGACAGCGACTCTGAGAGTGACCGACTCGTGGCAGCCTGCGGCCAGCACATCCGATTTTTGGAGGAGGTGGCGTGGGGAGAGCAGGACCCTGGTTCTAGGTCCGGCCGCCTCCTTGCCTGGCTGGGCCACTCGGTTGGGGTCCCCACGTGTGCAATAAAGACGCCAGCACGTGCCTCCTGCCGTCCCACACCGAAACGCTAGGCGCTCAGGCCCCCTGAGGCCCCCTGAGGTCCCCTGAGGTCCCCTGAGGTCCCTGTCGCCCCAGGTCTAGCCCTGGCCCTTGCCACACTTTCTGCCTGGAGTGACCAGCCCAAGGAAGTCCCAGGAGGCTGCTGAGCCCAGGGCTGCAGGCCACACCGGGAAGAGCAGGTCAACCTTGCTGCAGCCCGCCCTGCATGGACCAGGCCTAGGGCACCCCGGCCGTCTCCTCTCGCAGGCGGAGGGTCGTCCTGGAGGAAGAGGCCGGCGTCTGAGCTCACGGGATTCGCCCGGCACCCCAGGGCGGGGTCCTTCGGCACCTCGGGGCATTGAGTAACCCGGACCCCATCGTTGCTGCCTGTCCGTCCAGCCTCCCTGGTCCACCCACCTGCTCCTCATTATGTCACAGCCGGCTGGGTTCCCCATTTTCACAGAGTCGCTGTTGGCTGAGTGCTGGCTCTGTCTCAGGTCCTGAGCGTCCCACGTCCCCCGCCTTGCCCTGCTGGCTCCCACGGACACCCTCTGAGCTGGCTTTAGACGTGGGCGTCTGGTCCAGCTCTCCGGGGGGATCCGCCGCCTGCTTATTGTCCCTGCACATCAGCCTTGAACGGCTCCCCACGATCCCTCTTAAAAATAATGAATCGTTATAAGCAGGACCACAGTAACTATAATCATGACAGGAAATCCGTCCCCGCCAGGCGAAAGCACAGGGAGCGGGCGATGCCCTTGACCCCGAGTCACCACGTGTGGCCGGCCCCGCGTCGCCGTGCGGGGCAGCGAGGGAAACGCCGGCTTCGTCTCGCTCCGTCTCCACCTGGTTCCGTAGGTGCCCGTAACACACACGCTCCTTTTAAAGATCATCGCCCCAGAAATAGCAACGACTGCTCGACAGCAGGGAGCCAGCGCAGCTCCCGGTGCCCCCCATCTGCTCCCGGTGCCCCCCATCTGCTCCGGGTGCCCCCCGTCTGCTCCCTGTCCCC
>NW_006436294.1:6396648-6398593 GCF_000325575.1 Pteropus alecto
CGCTTCCTCTTTGAAGCCGTTGGATTCCGGACCGAGCAGGGTCTCGGCAGCACGGAGTCTGACACCGAGGCGGCCTCTTGGAATTCGATTCCTTCCTCTCTCTTTGTGCCCGGCCGTCGGCCTGTGGCGCGTCTGGACCCCAGCGCTTGCTGACTGGGTTCCTTCGCTGTGGTTCCGTGACCTGGACCTGGACCGGGAGCTGCTAGGATCCGGGCCTGTGTTTGGCGACGTGTCAGGTCTGGTTTCATTTGCGATGCTGGCAGCTGGGATGGTCGATACCTGCGACCCTCAGTTCAGCGGGGCTGGCAAAATGGAGACGTCCTTCTTCTCTGCAAACGTCAATTTTACCAAAAGTCAAGAACGAAAAGCTCACCTCCCCCTCTCACTCGGCTACTCCTCAGATGCCCGGTGCCAGCACCCTCTGCGGTCCTTCCAGATCTTTCTCTAGCCCTAAGCAAGATGGAGCCACGTGGACAGCCAGCTCTGTCCTGTTCTTTGCAGAGCAGGCTGGATGCGCTGGTGCCTCGGCCCGCAGCTCGCCACGCTCACTCACGGTGACACGTGACGCGTCTTCCCACCTCGCCACGCAGAGCTGCTACCTTTTCTCCAAGCTTTTCACGGCGCATCTCTGCGAGGAGGCTTTACGAAGACCTGGCACCTCGTCCCGCCTGAAGGAGAGCGAGCCTAACGAGCGTCCAGCGACCTGGCGGGCTTCGAGTTTCCCTGGTCGAATCATGAATGATTTTCACTTGATTTCTATCAAAGTTACGTTTAAAATAAGACCACACGTGTAGCCAATGGGCCCCCGGTCTCTGGGGTTTGCAGACACCCCCTCTGCCGGCCTCACACACTTTTTCTTTGCCATTCATGAGCTGAGGGAACACGGTGTCCCGTCCTACGGAGCCTCCCGGCCTCCCAGCCTGGACTTCCCTGGCGTCCTTGAAGCCTCTCTGGGAGAGGCGAAGAAGGTTCTGGAGACAAGGTTCTGGAAGGTTCCGGGTGGAGACACAGCGGATGAGCAGGGGCCCCACGCTGGCCTCGGGCACGGGCTGGGCTCCATGCACAGTGGGAGAGCTTGGCGATCTGTGTGGGTCACCGTTCCTTAGCTGATGCCCACGGGAGCAGGAAGGTGTAGCTGCAGATGAGGTGCAGGCCTTGTGTGCCACTCAGGACCCACGCTCCGTTGCCAACTTGGTTTTGCTTCTCCAGGTCACCAACCTGAGGGGCTGGAGGTCAAGGTCAGACAAGGCGGGGGAGAACCAGGAATCCTGGAAATGTGCAGACACTGGCCTTCTCCGTGCCGTGCGGAAGGCCCAGGGGAAGTTTGAACCACGTAGCAGGGACAGAGTCACTTAGGGGGACCTTGGCCTCTCAGCTGGCAGCCAAGATGAGCCTCTGGGAGCCCCCGGGGACTTGCCTCCACACCTGCAAGTCTCTCGCTCGTGTGTACAAACACCCCATTACGGCTGATTACAAAACCATTTGTGCAATTAGGTTAGCCCCTCTCCCCGTTCCAGGGCCCGGAGCCAGCTGTGCTGGGGGCCAGGGACAGAATAGCAAGCAGCTTCCTGCAGCAGCAGCATCGCTCGGCCGAGAGCCCCACCCGCTTGGGCTCTGGGCTGTCCCCAGGGGGAGGGACGTGGGCTGCTCTGGCGTCCTAGGACTGCGGTGGGAGGCAGGGCCAGAGCTCAGCGGGGTCACCTGATGGGCATGGTTCCTCCGACTAGCTGCCGGTGACGTCCTCCTCCCCCATTTGTGACCACCAAGTGTCCCCTGCCATGGCCAGTGTCCCCTGGGGGACAGAACCACCCCGGTGGGGAACCGCAGCCCGGATCCGATGTGGCATTCGGCTGGACCTCCTCCCGGCCTGTGGCCTTCACGTGGTCGCTCTGCTTCGTTCGCTCCCTCGCCCGTGGGTGCCATGCCCCCCACCCCCCCACCCCCC
>NW_006436294.1:6398958-6414998 GCF_000325575.1 Pteropus alecto
ACCCCCCACCCCCGGCTTATCTCCCTTTAATCCCCGCCCGCAGCCTGCAGCAGCCTTTCAAGCCACAGCACTCAGTCACCTCCGGCCTGTCAGCCCCAGGGGCGCTGGACTCAGAGACGCCCGCCTATTGCCCCCCTGACCCTCCGCGCTGAGCACGGCCCGAGCCTGCTGGACTTAAAAGGGCCGTCTGAGCTGCATACTTGACCGGGAGGAAGACGAGAGGCCGCTGGCTGTTCTGGGAGTCGAGCGAGTGTGGCTCTTCAGAGCACGGCGGAGGTGCCGCTGTCCTTGAGTGTCACTCAGGACCCGGGCTCTGTCGCCCCCAGACGCACCGTCCCCTCCAGGGGCGGGGTCGACGTGCTCTCGCCCGGGCGGCGCTCAGGACTCAGCGGCCATGGCCAGCTCACTGCGAACTTGACCGTGGCCACGGCTCGTGGGGTTGGTGGCAAACCTGCAGGTGCTGCTCCCCGTCTGTCTCCCTGCACTTTGCGACATGACTTGGCTGCTCCATCCTTCAGGATGTGGGCGCCTTCCCAGGGTGACCAGCCCTCGTGGTCAGCCCGGAGCTGAGGGGTTTGGGGACGTGGGACGTTCAGCGTTAAAACTGGGACAACCCCAGGCGAAGCGAGGCGAGCTGGCCAAGAACCAGGGTCTGGCCAAGGCAGCCTGGCCAGCTGTGTGCTGTAGGCTCGTGGCCTTGTGGCTAAAGCTTCTTGTTTGAGAACATCGCGTTGCTTTCATGGCGTTGTTTTGAGCGGTTCTTCGCGTCGGGGCGGTGTGTTATGCAGGCCTCGCTGCTTAAACCGCTCTCCCTTCCATCTATGTGCTGCTGGTGTATTACATGTGTTGAATCTCATTGTCATTTAAAATGGCTTTTAAAAGTGTACACGATTTTGCACGAAGCGGGGGCTGCCGCTCACACAGACAGGCAAAGGCCGAGAAGCAGCTTCTCCTCTCATATTAGTAGAGCGAACGTTCATCTTTGGAGAAATGACGCAAGTCCCACGTTTTCTTACAAAGCAACAACCAGGTGCTTTATGGGCCCCGAGCGCGGGGGGTCGTCACCGGCGGGGCGAGGCCGGCGTGGCCGGCGTGCACCGTGCGGGGCTCTCGCGGGCCACCGTGTCGTCACTGGCAGTTTTTTCCCGAGTGTCGTGCAGAACTGTGTTGTCTTAGACTCAACGGTACCTCGCTTGGACAAACAGAGCCTCAGGTACGCACGCAGCACCCCCCGAGGCAACCAGCCCATGCAGGTGGGCGCCTCGCTTCCTGGGCACCGGGCTGAGGACCCAAGTTCCTGACGGAGCGGACACGGTGGGTCCCCACGGCCGGAACGGGCAGCGGGGACCTCAGCGCCTGAGCCTGTTCCGCGGGGGCCTGGGCCCCGTCTCTCTCTTCCTGCGTTTCTCGCTCAGCTCAGCCTCCAAGCCGCAGCAGAGCAGATGCCAAATCTACCCATTTCACGGGGGAGGGCGCTGAGGCGGCTTGGAGAGGTCATGTGACCAGCAGGGTCGGCTTCGCAGGTGGGTGACCTGGACGGTGACGCAGGGCTCTATGCTAGGAATGCTCTTCCTGCGATGGCCTGCTGCTGCCACGGTGAAATGCCTAATTCTAAAGCAAGTGCCCCACATTTTCATTTTGCAGGGAGCCCTGTGACTTACGAAGCTGGTCCCCATCCCAAGGCTTCCTGAGGGGCCGAGAGCTGGACCAGGGCTGGAGACGGGCTCTGGGTTCGGACCTGCCTGATAGGACTGACTGCAGGGCCACGCTCCAGAGCTCCCCACCTCAGGGACCCGCCCAGGCCCGGCAGGCTGTGCGTGGCTGGCCCCGGTGGCCTCGTCCCTCGGGTCTGTGGCCTCCCTCCCAGCGGGACCGAATGCCTGTCTGTGACAGTGCTCTGGGGTCGGTCTGCACCAGGCCGATGCTCATGCAACGGTCGTTACTGCTCCCCGCATTACTGCGAGCTGCAGCGGCGGACACGTGTATGAACCGGACCCCGGGAAAGGGCGCCCGCGACCACATGTCCTGCCGTGGCCGCTTGTCCCTCTGTCCCCCGGGCAGGAGCCGTGTCTGCTGACCCGCCGAGGACCTGGGGCTTTCCATGCCGGCCCCCGTCCAGACGTCACGTCGTCTGAGGAGCCGAGGCAAAGGGCTGACCTTGAGTCACGCCGGAAGGTGAGCGGCACGGACAGACGCTCATTTCTAAATCGGAGCTGATTTCCCAGACGACCGGCTCTTCACGGGGAAAGGGACTGTGTTTTCCTTTGAGTCCTTCCTGAACTTTTCACACCGGCTTGGCCGTGACACGCAGGGCGGAGGGACCAGCCGGCCTGCCAGGGCCCTGGGAGCAGCGTCCACATGAGCCGCAAGCCACCTGGCACGAGCCTGTGACCACAGTGGGCAGGCAGCATCCTGTCGGAAGCGACTCTCAGGCCCTGTCGCATGGGTGTGGCATGCCACTCTGCAGATGGCAGAAGGGCCACGCTGGGCCACCGTGCTCTGCCGCCTGCCCTGGGCACAGGTCGTCGGCGGCTGGGGGTTAGGGTTTACATTTACCCTGGGGTCAGGGCGCGTCATCGGGCCCATGATTATAGTCAGAGCTCAGCCTGTGGCCAGGATCAGGGTTCGGCATGACTTCCTGAGGGGCACAGGGCCAGGCGTTAGTCTGAGGCTGGGAACCAGGGTGTGCCTACTGTGCCTCGGACACTGTGCCGAGTCCGGCCCTGAAGGGCTGTGCGGCCCCCAGCGTCCCCCAGGGTCCCACGCCCCAGGCCGCTCTGGGAGAGCGTGGAGCCTGGGAGGTCTCCTGAGCGTCAGCGAGGGGACGCGTGTGCGTGCAGAGCGTCCACACCGGCGAATCCTCCCACCCTGCCCCCACCTAACGGTCTGCGGTTGGAGCCGAGCGGGGAGGAGGGGCCCAGAGCAGCGGTTTCCCCCAGACCAGGGGGGCACGCGGCGCTCCTGGCTTCCGCCTCACGGCCTTGGCTGCGGGTCTGGCCCTCCTCGGGGGCACCTAGGCGCTTCGGGGGGGGGGCAGCGATGCTGCGGCTGCAGCCAGTTCCTCCAGGAGCCTGCGCCTCGGCCCTTCTCCGTGTATCTGCTGTGACGCACGCACATCGCGCCTCTTTGTCAGGGCTGAGAGTCCAAGAGGAGGCAGGGCAGAGGCGGTCCGCATGCGGAGCAGGGAGCGGGCTGGGTCAGAGCATTCCCTGCGGCTGGGCTGCCTTCCTGCCTCAGTTTCCCCACGGCGCGCCATCTGGGGAAGGCCCAGGAGCAGACGTTCGCAGAAAGTCCAGGGGGCTGGGAGTGTCCTCGTTTGCAGACGGGGACACTAAAGCACAGAGAGGCGACGGCAGCCGTCCGGCGTCACGGGGCCAGCAAGAGGCGGAGCTGCAGAGCGAACCAGGCAGGCCGGCCCGTGATGCCCGCGGTTCCCTCCGGCCAGCAGCCCCGTCGCTCGGCACCATGGCTCCGCGAGGCCGGCGCTGTGGTTTCTGTTCTTCAGGCGAAGACGCTGGGCTCCGACTCCCTCAAGGGCCCTCCCGGACGTGCGGAGTGGGTTGTCCCCACGTGTCTGCAACTTTATGAGGGAGGACGTGTTGTTTCAATTTTTTCCAGATAAGGAAACTCAAGTTCAGGGAGGTTCAGTGACTTTCCTGCCTCCCGCAGCCAGCTCATGGCAGATCCAGGATCCAAACTCTAGTCCACCTGATGCCAAAACCTGGCCCAACGGGAGCTGATGACCGAGGCCCTGAGTGGGCTGAGAGCGATGGCTTAATCCCTCCTGGGTGCTCCCCACCGGGGGCCGCAGTCCCCAACACTGCCCTCCCCGCAAATGCCCCTCGGACATTGTGTGCCCGTCAAGCGCTCCGCATTTCCAGCACTCGGATGAGCGTCACATTACGATCGCCTCCCCTCGCAGGCAGCATGAGCCTCCTGTTTAGAGGAGGGGTCCTCAGCCCCATGTCCGCACTGCAGGTGGACGAGCCCCTTCTCCTCCGTGTCCGTGTATGGGACCTCAGGGGCGGTGTCTGACGGGCTGCTGCCCGTGGGGCCGGGGTGGTATTTCTGGCCATCAGAGTTGGATCCCCTGTGATGACGGGGGTGGGCACGTGACTGGCGGCCCCACCTGGACCTGCTGGAGGAAGAGCACACGTGGCCCACACGGTGGACGGCCCTGGGCTCGAGTCCCGGCCCGGTGGTTTATGACAGCAGGACGAGGGTCTTCACACTCTGAGCTCCTCTCCCTCCGCTCCCTGAATGAGAATAATAAGGAGCGTGTCACCGGCTATCGTGAGCACAAAGTAACGGGCACCTGTGCAGTGCTCCGTGCCGCGCCTGGCGCACAGTAGGTGTCTGCTGCCTGCAGGTCGCCCCCTCTTCCAGGCCTGGCCGTGTCTTTGGCGGACGCACAGGGCTGGCACAAGCCGTCCCTTGTTCGGGGCCCCTTACAAAGGGCAGGCGGGGATTCCTCTTGTCCACATCAGGTCCCAGCGCCCGCGGTCCAGGGCCACCGCCATGATCCCCCGTCACGCCTGCAGCTCCGGGAAGCCGCCCACTCCCGGGAGGCCGGGCAGCGGGGCGCATGAATATTTCATCGTGGGGTTCTCGAGCGGAGCTGCTTCCCAGGCGGCTCTGTGCCTAATCCTTCCGACGCGGCGGCTTACGCCTTCTCCTCCCCCTCTCGTCAGCGGCGGATGTTCCAAGGAGCCCTTCGCTGCTAAGTAGCTTGAGGTGGCAGCAAGAGAAAATAACAGCGGCTGACATTTGTCCCACGTGTCCCCTCACAGAATCCTTTCTCAGCCATTAACCCGACCGAGCTCCCACGAGACAGAGACGCAGGGACAGCAGCGACCTGAAGCTGCAGACGGGGAAGCGCAGGCACGGATGGCCCCGTCTCTCAGCCCTTAGCAAGGCCCCCCACTCCGCCTGGGCCCCCCACTCCGCCTGGGCCCCCCACTCCGCCTGGGCCCCCGGGGCCCTTTCTCCACACGCAGAGAGGATGCTTCAGAGAACCCTGTGCTCCTTGAGCTATTCCTGCCTGAAACCCTTTGGGACCCACCCGAGTCGTCCCGTGAGACCCCGCTGGTCAGTCTTTGCAGCTGCGAAGGCCTGTCCCCAGCATTGCTCCGTCCCCAGCACCGTGAAGCTGGTCAGGTGGCTCTCTGTGCCTCAGTTTCCCCGCTTCGAACCTGGGGAAGCAGGCCTCTTCTGAGGTGCATGTGGGATGAGAAATACAAAGGCACCGTGAACAGAGGCACCAGACTGTTTCCATGCCCAGTGCCAGAAGCTGTGGGCTCGTTGGATTGTCCCCCAGCTCCGTGATGAAGGGTGTCACCCCCATTTTCAGAGGGGAAGGCCGACCCTCAGGGGTTTCGGCGCCCCCTGGAGGTGGGAGGCGAGCTCCAAGGAGGACAGGAGGTTGGCAGGGGGAGCGGCCGGAGGACGGGCCAGGCGCCTCTGCGTAGGGGGGGTTACGGCTGGGTCTCGGTGCAGTGCCTGCCCTGGACCCAATGCCCAGGACAGAATTTCCCGTCCTCTGCTGCCTTCTGGACCTTCTGCTCCTGTTAATGCCTCCTGAGCTTGTGGTGGCCTTTACGGTGGCCTCATGCTCAGTCATCAACCTGTCCCTGCTTCTGCGCCCCGAGCTCTGGGGCCCAGGGTAAAGGCTTAAGGGTCCCAGTGGGGCTACCGTGCCCTGGGTAGGGAGAACCGGGCTCAGCCTGGTGCTGGGCATGGGGTCCTGCGCACGGCTGTGCCAGCTGCAGCCCCGAGTCCCAAGGGCGGAGGTGGCTTGGTCCAGCTCTGAGTCTCGCCACGTCCCGGGTCCGTCCTGCACGCAGCTCCTACTCACTGGGTAGTGACGGCTGCGCCGAGGCTGTGGTGGGCGCAGCGGGGCGCCGGCTGTGTCCCCTGCAGTCCGCGGGGGTGGGTGCAGCCACGTTCCGGTCCCCTGTTCACTGCTCCGTAGCACCGTGCGCCCTCTCGTTACTCAGGGTACTTACTCGTGTGCGCGCGTGCGCCTGCATGTGCACGTGTGAGCACACACGTGTATGTGTGCCTGTGTGCACACACGTGCGCACGTGTTTGTGTGCGCGTTTGCATGCGCGCATGTCTGAAGCACGTGTGAGCACACACGTGTACGCGTGCCTGTGTGCACACACATGCGCACGTGTTTGTGTGCACGTTTGCATGCGCGCATGTCTGAGCGTGTGTGTGCGCGTGTGCCTGCATGAGCACGTGTGAGCACACACGTGTACGTGTGCCTGTGTGCACACAGGCACACGTGTACGTGTGCCTGTGTGCACACACGTGCGCATGTGTTTGTGTGCGCGTTTGCATGCGCGCATGTCTGAGCGTGTGTGCTGCGTGTGCGTGCGTGTTGTTCGTGTGAGTCCAGGACAGTTCTCGCTCAGGATGGCTTCCTTTTGTACCCATCCCCTGCCTGTCATACAAAAGTGAGCTCCAAACACCTAATAAATAACGAAACTCTGAAAGGAAAGCGGACAAAGACATGAACGGGCCAGCTCGCCGCAGGGCACCGAAGGCCAGTCCGTAGGCGCGGGGATCCTGCCTCCCATTCACGGCTCATCGGCCACGCGCTGCCCGTGCGCTATCGGCTCTGCCTCTTGGAGCGAGTGAGGGGCTGGTGAGGTTGGGGGGCCAGGAGCCTCTCGCTCTGAGGGCAGGGGTGTCGTTTCGCCTGAGGTCCTTGTGCTGGAGAAGATTTTCAAATGCTCGCACCCCGCGGCCCAGCGACTCCTTCTGGGATGTGTCATAACAAAGGAACCGGACGTGGTGGGCAGCGAGGTGAGGGCAGGGGCGCCGCTCACGTGGGCTCCGTGAGTCAGGAGCCGCCGTTCGTGAGACCCTGGGAAGGAGCTGAGGCTTTGCCGGCAGATCGCAGAGGGGGTCAGCGGGCAGCTTTGAGACGAGGAGGCTTCGCGTTTCTTGCTGGGCAGAGGCGCCCATGGTGGATGGCACTGTGGGCAAAGACGGGCCACGGGCCGCGTCCCCAACGGGGCCACTGCGTAAAGTTCTCTCCTTCCTCCTCCGTCGCTGCAGCTCTCCGGCTCTCTAGAGAATAAGAATAATATGGACCACGAAGCTCCGAAAGCCTCTTTGCCAGCATTTTAATAGCTCCAGGGGACGAGATTGCCAGTAATTTTCCTCCGGTTCATCATTCCTTTAGGGATTGTCTTAGTTTGTTTTACGTTTTTTTCGTAATCAGTGCTTATTACTTTAATAACCGTAAAAATGTTATTTTTATATTTTAAGTGATTCTTCGGTGCTCATCGCTGAAGGCAGGGGCCTGTCTCCAGAAGGCCCCTTTGACTCACCGTAAAGGAGGGGAAAATCTATTTAGGACGCTGCTCGCGTACCAGTTAGGCGAGCATGAGCGTGAGCGTGAGTGTGAGCGTGAGCATGAGTGTGAGCATGAGTGTGATCATGAGCGTGAGCATGAGCATGAGTGTGAGCGTGAGCGTTGAAGGTATCCACGCGGACTGATCACAGACCCAGGCGGCGGCTCTGGGAAGCCGTGGGTCTCACCCGCATTTCAGAGAGAAAAACAGTGTGGCTCAGAGAGGCTAAGCGGCCTGACCAAGGTCACACAGCTGGGCGGTGGCCACTTAGGAAGGAGGGGCTTATATGCGAGTTGGTGAGTGGAGGTGGGGACCCCAAATGGCTGGTCTGTGAGTGATGTGTCATCACTCACCAGAGACTTCTGGCGGCTGACGCGGGGTCATAGGTGGGTGTGAGGGGTCACCGGGAAGAAGGCAGGGGGCACCGCCGAGCCCAAGGGGTCTGGAGGAGGATGGGGGAGGAGGCCTGGCCCTGAGCAGTGTGCGCGAGCCCTGGAGACAGTTGCTGCGCCCCCCGGCCCCTCCAGAGAGGTCTCCCCAGGCTGCAGTGAGGCCCGAGGGGCACGGTGGGCTGGGGCGGGGGCTGCGAGCAGGACGGTGGGTCTCGCTCTGCCCGACGCACAGGGAACTCCGGCCGTCTGCGGGCGCTCGGCCCAGGGGACGGGGCGCGTTGATTGTCTAGTCTCTACAAAGCAGAGAACGTGGCCACAGCCGTGAGGAAATGAGGTCCAGAGAGGCTGAGGGACTGGCCCGAGGCCACACAGCTTGCAGGAAGCTGCTGCGGACGGAATGTTCGTGACCCCCCCTTAGGAGGCCCTCACCCGCTGTGAGGCTGGGGGAGGTGGTCAGGGTTCGACGAGGTTGTGAGGGTGGGCTCCCCGATGAAAGATTAGTGTCCTCCTCAGAAGAGAAAGGAATCGGAGATGCTTCTCTCTCCCCACACGTGAGGACACGGCAAGAGGTCCGCAAAGCAGCCGGTGGGTCCGCACAACCCGACCCCTTGACCTTGGACTTCCAGCCTCCGGGGCGGTGAGATGGAAATTCTTGTTCGAGCTGCCTGGTCTGTGGTGTCGTCCCAGCAGCCCAAGGCGGCTGAGCCGGGCTTGCCTCCAGCACGCTGGCTTTTAGCCCTCTGCTCCGTGTGACGTCCCTGGTGCTGTGAGCAGAGATGACAAAGCCGGTGCCATCCTGGGCCGGCCAGACACGGAAGCGACCTGGGCGTTCTGGGTCACGTGTCCTGACCTCTGAGCCGCCTCTCCTCTCCCTGGTCTCTGTGAGGGCCGAGCGGGGAGGGGCTGGAGAACAAGCCCGTCTCCAAGGGCTCCGCCAAACGACCACCGGCCACCGGCTTGAGCGCCGGGAACGCCTTGTCCCGTGGGCCTGGAGGCTGCAGGGCCGTGCGCCCTCTGAGGCCGCTAGGGACCGGCCCGGTCTCACCTCTTCCAGCTCCTGGTGGCCGTCCCTGCGGCTGCACCCCAGCCGCGGCCTCCAGCATCGTGGCCTCTGCGTGCGTGCGTGCGTGCGTGCGTGCGTGCATGCGCCCCTCTCCAAACCTCCTCTCCTTTCTCTTGTAAGGATCCTGGCAACTTTTCTGATTTGCTTTTGTTGATGTAACTCACTGTGGGTTTTTAAAAATAAATGTTTAATTTTAGAATAGTTTTAGATTTACAGAAAAAGTTCAAAAATAGCACAGAGACTTCCCGATACCCCACACCCAGTTTCTGCTATTATTAACATCTTATATGACTGTGATATATTTATTACGGTTGACGAATCGAGACTGATACATTATTATTCACCAGCCTCTGTGCTTTGTTTGAATTTGCTCGGTTTTTACCTGACATCCTTTTTTTTCCTGTCCCACGATTAGACTCCTGTTGCCTGTGACACTTGCTAGACTCTCTTTGTCCCTGATGACCTTGGCAATTCTGAGGCTGTCATGCGTTTAGCGGGATTTATCTGCTGTTTTGCCTCACAATTGGGCTGGGGTCATGTGATTCTGGGAGGAAGACCACACAGGTGAAGTGTCATCCTCACAGTATTGTATCCAGGCCACGTGCTGCCGACGTAGCTGTCGGTGTTGACCTTGGTCACTGGGCCGAGGTCCCTCGATGATGGCACCTCTCCACCCGCCTTTCCAGAGGTCACTGCGTGCAGCCCACATCCAAACGATAGGGTTCTGCCCCCCTCCTCGGGGTGGAGAAGCTACATCAATTATTGCGCATTTTCGGCATCGGAGCTTTGTCCAGTCTTATCTATCTATCTATCTATCTATCTATCTATCTATCTATCTATCTATCTATCTGTCTGTCTATCTATCTATCTGTCTGTCTGTCTATCTATCTGTCTGTCTATCTATCGTGTGATTTCTCTTGTTCTTCCAGGTATGGGAGCTCTTGGAAGGCAGGCACCAGTGGGTCTCTATCCTGGGACTTAGCGCAGCCCTCGCACTTAGGGAGATGCTCAGCAAATGTGGGGTGAATTTAATTGCAAAACAGAAGATACATGTTGTAGGTAGAGATTTTGATTGGCTGCTGGTTCTGACATATGTTGTGATACTGAGTAATCTAGAAGATGTTTTCCCCCAAAGTTTGCAGAAATTCTCTGTCTGTCAGGACTAACCATTTGACACATTAATAGCTTTGAAACAGAATATGGGTCAATTTTGCCACTGCCTTTTTCCCACAAAAATGCATATTTGAAAGCTTTTATGACAAGATGATCAGAGAGCAGAATTTCTATCCATCCATCCATCCATCCATCCATCCATCCATCCATCCATCCATCTATCTATCTATCTATCTATCTATCTATCTATCTATCTATCTATCCATCCATCCATCTATCTATTCATCCAGCCATGTGTTTGCATCAGCACAGACTCGAGGATAATTTGGGTTGTAAACCATGATGACAGTATTTACTTTGTTGCTCGAGTTGTCTCAGCTCGGCCACCGGCATCTGTGTCTCTGACTCGCCCCATCTTTACGTGGGCGCCTGAGCCTTTCCTCGCTCCCTGACACCGCAGCACGCTCCAGGTTCATCTCGTGTGTCTCCCGGTCCAGCGGGAGGGTTGCGGTCAGGCGGAGACTTTGCGAGAAGCCCCGGCCGTCCTGTGAGGAGCGTTGGGTGGGCCCGTTGGGTGGGCCGGGGGGCGGGGTGAGCTGCCTGGGGGTGCTGCGGTCTGGCCGTGGAGTCCACCCCGAGGGCTCCGCGTCGCCCAGCCGCGACCGTCCTCGGCCTGGGGCCTTCGCGCGTGCTGGCCTCGCCGCGTCTCCCCACGCCGCTGTCTTGTCCTCTCGGGGCTCAGCTTCAACGCCGCCGTTCCGCTCACGCGGCCCCTGCTCTTCTGGAGTCCAGCTCTGTTCCCGTCCTCGGCAGCACTGTCACAGTCCCTGGTGGTCTCGTTCCCGTCTCCCTGGCTGCTGTCCCCTATGAGACTGACTGGTGACTGGTGACAGGTGACAGGTGACAGGGCACTCAGTGGCAGCCCCGAAGTGGTGCAGAGAAGCCAGGGCTGCCAATTGCACGAAATGCCTCAAGTGCAAAGACCAGGAGCACACGTGTCCCCTCGTCGGGGCTGGGGACACTTGGTTTTGATTTTGGGTTCAAACGAGCCGGCGGCTGTGGTTTGATCACAGCTCGGAGACGTAGATTCATTATTCACAGGGGGATCTGATGAAGCTGCACTGGGAGCTCAGGGAGGAGAAAGCAAGGTCTTTGCTGCTGTCACATCTCAACACCCCCCCCCCCAGAGCCCCACACAAACGTCGTGAGCAGCTGCTCTGGGCTCCCCGGAGTCCCCGTCCTCCAAATCCCCTTCTCTAACCCCCTTCACGGGGGTGTCGGGGTGTCCCGCTCCGTCAGAGAGGCGGGAAGGAGCGAGCATTTTCGCACACTGGTAATGTTGCTTGAATCTTCCTCCGGGGTTACCCATTAAACCCTCAACAGCCCTGCGCACTAACCATCCTTCCGTCCATTCATTTCGCAGTGTTTGCAAAGCTTACTGTGTGCCAGGTGCTGGGAACACAGCGTGAGTAAAGCTCTCCGTCCTCGGACCCCGCAGGAGAGATGGACACCACACAAGCGAGTAAATAACACAGGACGATGGAGAAAAACCCAGGAGGGTCTGGGGACAGGCTTCCTGAGAAGGTGACATTTGAGGAAGGACTGGACAGCCAGCTGAGCGGGCACCGTGCCCTCGGCAGGCCTCCCAGCAGCTCTGGGGGCGTCCTTCCTCTAAGCCAGAGGTGACGGGTGATTTCTCCGCACAGCCCCAAGTGGGGCTTAACCGGGTCCACCGTGGGAAAGCCCAGGGGGCCTGGATGGGCAGGGAGATGCATCTGCCAGGCCTGCCGCTCCCTGGCACCTGCTGCGGGCTCAGGGTGAGGGGGTGATGGCAGTCCCTCTGCCAGTCAGCAATGTTTGGATTGTCCCCGGGGCCCAGGCACTGTCCCCGTCCACCATCGCTCCTCACTATGACCACGAGGCTCACGCGTGGAAGTGCAGGGAGGTGGGCCGCCTGCCCCAGACCCGCCCCCCGCCACCGACAGCACCCGGCTCCAGGCCCCACCCGCCACGAGCGTGGCAGGCGCCTCATTAGCCGTAAATGCAGCAAGGGCGTGCTCTGCGCTCCCAGAAGGTGACACGTGGCGGAGCTCTCGGAAATGTCTTCTTCATTCCTGGAACTGCCAAGGCCACGGGGCTGGCGGTGCCTCCCACAGCCAGCCCTGGAGGCCGCAGCTCCTGGCACCTGCTCCCACCACGGCGAGTGAATTATAGCCCAGCCCGGGGCTGGCCAGCACGGCTGGAGATGCGAGTGCTCTAATTACCAAATATCCTGCGTGATTAAGTGGGAAATTAATAGGCTGAATTCTCCCTCTGCACCTGGCGAGCGTCTTGGAAGCCCATGAACCTGCTGGAGTCCAAATGCCACTGCGTGGCGTGGCCCCGCCCCCTCCACCGTCTGCGCCCGGAGGTTTACGGGCCCTTGCAGAAGGCCCCTCCGTGCCAGGACCTCGGCCCGGGAGCCAGGAACTGGGCTCTCTCCCCACTCCCGCTCCCCTGGCAGCGCCCAGCCGCCTCTCACTCAGGCGAGGGGGCCCTCGGGGTTCCCCTGAGCCCCTTCCCGGCCCAGCGCTCACCCATCTGCCCTCTCTGCCCCCGGCAGCGTGCAGTGTTGCTCCGATTGGCTTTCATCCCCGCATGGGCTCTGCCGGGAGGGTGGGCGCAGGGCGAGGGCCGCTGAGCTCACCACCCTCTGAACAGAGCCCTTGGGGCTCGATCAGCCACCCAGTCCGGGGCTCGATCAGCCACCCAGTCCTGGCCTTGAGTTTTGTAGGAGGGGTGATGGGCGGTGGTGGCACGCCGTGCCCCAGGCCCACTGCACACCCAAACGTTCATCTCCCCCCGCCCCTCTTTCTCGCAGGCCAACAAAGGCACTCTGAGCTCTGTGGCCAGCGCCGTGGGTATCGTGAGTGACGGGCGGAGCCTGGTCTAGACTCCCCCCAGCCGCGTCTGTGTTCCAGCCCCACCGCTCACGTGGGCGGCTGTCACGCCCTCGGTGCCTCGGTTTATTCACCTGCAGTGTGTGCAGGGTGCCGCCTCCAGCGTGAGGTGGTCGCCAGCACGACCACGGACGGCCGTCGTGCAGCAGCTGGGACAGCAGTGCGTGCTCTGGGTGGCTCTCCGGACGGCTGTCCAGTGGGCAGGGGAGGGAACCCGCGGGGTCGGGGGTTCGAGGGTCAGGGCAGCAGAGAATGTGCGGAGCCAGCCCCAGGGGCTGGGGCAGGCAGGCGGGAGGGCCCCAAAGCAGGACTACAGATGGGATTGCCTGACGGTGGAGCCCATCACCCAACCTGCCCAATCTGCAGCTCACTGGCCGTTTATTTTTGAGGCTTTTCCTCTTGGGCCCACTTTTGAGCATTTCAAGGATTTTAGCTTGTTTGTTCCTGGGGAAGCAATTTTCCAGGCCATGGATGGACTCGTTCCCGCTGCTGGTTGGGGAGACGGTGGCAGGGAGGGGGCAGAGGCCGGGGTCTGGCAAGGAAGGATATCCGGGGGGTGGGCTCAGCGGGCGGTGGGACCAGGCGGTCGGGGCAGGGGGCTCAGCCCCACCTGGACCCACCCGCTCACAGACCCGAATTCCTTCAGGATTAATGTTAAGTATATTAAAAAAAAAAAAAATTCAGAGCTCGAAAGTGAGAATTAAGTAGAATTTAATATTCATCATGCCTCAGGAGAGGGGAGATTTCCTAAGTTTAGAACTAATACAAGGAATCGGGAGAGAAAACATGGACAGATTTGACTGCATAAAAATGGAAATCTTCTGCATGTCAAAATTAAACCACCAAATAAAAAGGCAAAAAAAAAAAAATATGGCCTGGGAAATATATTTGCAGCAAATATGACAGACAAAGGCTTAATTTCTTTATTAGATAAAGAGCTTATAAAAATATCTGCAAAGACATGGAAATGCATATGATGTGAAGTTCAGACTTTTTTTTTTTAAGAGAGAAGAGGTTATTAAATGATGGAAAAATGTGCTAAAAGCTTCTGCATGCAGGAAAAACTGTGCACAAGAACCGTGATGTTAAAAGTGAATTTCAGGGAGTGATATGATTTACATATTTATTTTTTCTTTCTGTTTTCCTAGATTTTTCAGATTTTCTCTATGAGATATGTTCTACCTAAAACATGTGTGGAATGAGCGGATCGATATTTCGATCCGTCATCATCGTCATCATTATTACTACAAGGAGTGGTAACAGCCGCATCTGTGGGGCAGGTTCCTTCATGGGAGATGCCCACTGCTAGGTACATGAAGCTCTTTTTAGCCATCGTCTCGTGGAATCCGCCCGAGGCGCCTGGTGGGGTTGCCCCTGCTTTGAACAGAGGTCAAGATCTCAGCCAGGGAAGGGCAGCTCAGTGGGGGACCTGGGAGTCATGGAGTCCCTGGTCTGAGCTGTCCTGGGATGGTCAAATCATGGCACGGAGGGGAGAGCGTCCCCCGTAGATGCCCCAGCGGCTCAGCCCTCTGCCGCCTGAGAGTGTGACGCAGAGCGTGTGTGGATTTGCCGGAGGAACCCTTCTCACCCAGGAAGGGCAGTGGGTCCCACTCCCAAATCGCCCCCTTCCCTCGCCAGCAAAATGAAGAAGCAGAAGCAGAAGCAGAAGCAGAAGCAGAAGCAGAAGCAGAAGCAGAAGCAGAAGCAGAAGCAGAAGCAGAAGCAGAAGCAGAAGCAGAAGCAGAAGCAGAAGCAGAAGCAGAAGCAGAAGCAGAAGCAGAAGCAGAAGCAGAAGCAGAAGCAGAAGCAGAAGCAGAAGCAGAAGCAGAAGCAGAAGCAGAAGCAGAAGCAGAAGCAGAAGAAGAAGAAGAAGAAGAAGAAGAAGAAATACGGAAACAGGGCTGAGGTGTTCTCAGACGAATCGACTAAAAATCCTTGAACTTGACGCTCTTTGGGGACAAAATAACGCAGAAAAGATGCTGAAATGCTCGGCGGGGCAGAACCCGTCGTCCAACTGGGCTCCGGTCGGCACCTCCCAGCCCGGTGTGCTGTGAACAGGAGACACCCTCAAGTGGACTGTCTGAAAGGTCCTTGAAAACCTCAAAATTAACCCCCCCCCGAAAAAAGCCCCAAACAGAAAGCTCGGTATGGACACAGACAGACTGCGTCACCCGCCCTGCCCGCTGCCCCGGGCTTAGGATGAAAACAGCCCCACCCCGAGGTGGCGAGGGCCTCCTGCGGGTGTTACCGGGAGCTTCCTGGAGGAGGTGTGTGTGCTGCCGAGCCTGGGGGAGGGGGAGACGGAGCAGCGGGAGGCTGGACTGGAGGGGAGGAGGCCAGCAGACCCCAAGAACCAGAGCGATCGCCCTGCCCGGCCCGTCAGGACCAGGAGATAGAAGGGGGCCGAAGGCCTCCGACGGCTGCTTTGGAAATCCCGTGTTTGGGGAACTAAGGGGAAAGAGCCCGTCTTGCAAGGAGGCTGTCCCTGTCCCCACCTCACAGACGAGAAACCGCGGCACGGAGCCCAAGCCCTGTGGCTTCCCCGGCTCTCACGCCTCTAGCCCGAGGCGGGCTCCTTGCCCGGGCCACCGCGCCCTTGAGGCCAGCATGCCAAAGCATGACACCCTCGTGGGCTCTCTCCTCCTCCTCGGCGCTCAGGCCCCCTGAGGGCTCGTCCTGGCCTGTCCGACTGGCTCCTCTCCAGGGTCCAACCTCAGGACCTCGGCACGGGACAGGCGATTGTGCCCACGCGCCCCGGGGGCAGGGCCGTGGTGACTCGGCCTGGTGTCCGAGGCCCCGTTCAGCGTCTGCGTGAGGTGCAGCTGCACAAAGGCCCTCTGAGCAACTGAACCCGGAGATCGAGTTCACGTCGGCGGCGGGGGCGGGGGTTCTTCGCGTGGGCTCCTCCGACTCCAGGCAAAATTAACGCAAGCCGCAGTCGCGTGCTCCCAAATGCCACGTCCACGCCGCCCGTGCCCCGTCCCTCGGATTCGCCGCCCGTCCCTTCAGCTCAGCCCAGAGCTGCGACTCGGCTCCTGTCGATTTTCACTGCGACCCCTCAGTTTACGTCAAAGCGGGCCAATTTCCATTCGATTCCACGCTATTGGACTCGTTCTGCTCAATTCGATTTCCCTTCCTCAGTCCAGCCAGATTCGATTCCTTCGATTGA
>NW_006436294.1:6415061-6417848 GCF_000325575.1 Pteropus alecto
CAAGGCCACTCAGCCCCCGGCTGCTCCCGAGGCGCGCGCGCCCACGCGGGGCATCTCGGTTCATCCTCCCTGGGTCTCCGGCACCTGAGCCCCGCAGGGCGCTGTCCTCCCTGATGTGGGGGGACCACGGGGTGCCCTTGTGGAGAACAATCTAGGAAAAAAATAACGTGTGCACAGTGCTTGCTTCGGATGGAGCGGTGGCAACGCTGTCGCCTCACGGTCTCACGACAATGCCCTCCGGCCTGAGAGGTCAGGCCTTGAACCCGGGCTGGTTGATGGCCCAGCTCCCGTCTGACATACACTTGAGAAAATGATACCACGCTCGTCCGTGAGCTTGTCCAGACGTTCGGGGGTTGCTAGGTGCCGGTCGTCGTTCGGGGCAGTGGGGAGGCGGTGGCAAGGGCAGGAGCCGCGGTCCAGGGTGGGAGGTGGCCCGGGTGCGGGGAGGAGGAAGGTCACGTGAGCAACGCGTGGCGCCCCCAGCTTGGGTCGGGGCGGGGTGGTCCGGGAGGGGACCTCGGCGGCTCCCTGCCCGCACATAGCGAGCGCTGGACGGGTACGGATGAATACGGAAATAAGCCACCGGGCCTTCCCGCCATCGAGGAGTGACCTTGCCCGAGCGCCGCGTCCTGCCCGTGGCTCGACGCAGGGGCGGTGCCAGCCCCGGCCAGTCAGAGGCTTCGCTCTGAGTCGCTTCCATGGTTGCGCCTGGACCACGCTTTGATTCTCACTATTCCCGCATCCCGACTCCTTGGCACGAACGTCAGCCTGGGGACCGCAGCTTCGGCCACCACGGAAACGACCCCTCGGCCTTCCGGAGTCGCTGGCTTCGGCCGCGCGGGTCAACCCCGGCCCGGTGCGGTGGTGGCCTGGCGTGATGTCTTCTCGGGTGGCGTCTGGTCCTTCGGAGGCAGCGGTGCTCTGGCGGCTCCACGTGCGTGTGGAGAGGCTGTGCCGAGGGGCAGAGCCAGGACCCGACTCAGGGCCATGCGAAGGAGGGGCTCGAGGGGTCGGCGAAAGTTTGGGGGCGTCCGCGGTCCCCGTGGGAGGGGCACACGGAGAATCACTGGCACGCACGTGACCTCACGTTCACGGCTCCCCGTTTGCCCCCTATGCTGTGGGTCCGCCTTCCACCCCTCTCCCCACCGCGGGGGGCGTCGGCGCGTCAGCACCCCGGCTCTGCGGACAGCGCCCCCAAGGCCGGGGCCTCCTCCTCTGGGCCTCACACCTTACTGCACCCCCCACGGGTCTCTTTGCTGACGGGGAGCCCCACCGAAGCTGCTGCCCGGGGACCAACGGCCTGTCCCCCGGAAGGGGTACGAGTCTGCAGAGACACAGGACCGGACTCGACCCCTCCTCACAGCGCGGCCGCGACTTCGACCCCAGCCCCTCACCTGTCACACGGGCGGCTCCCGGGAGTTAATGGGGTGGCGTCCGCCAGGCGCCCGGCGACGGCGGGGCTTCCGTAGCTGCTTGTGTCCTCCTCGGTGGCTGCCGTCTGCCCCGGGGGTCCCGAGGCCTGAGCGAGGTGGCCGAGGGGCCGCCGTCATGGCCAGCAGGGGAGTGTGGGGGGCCGTCTCCCGCCAGCTCCGTGCTCAGGCACGAGTCCGTGCGGGGCCGAGGTCGGCCTCTGTCGTGCCACCAGAGCAGCAGGACACCGGGGACACGAGGCGGCCCCCGGACGCCCCCGCCACCCTGTCCAGCGGCCGCCTGCCGGCCCTGACGAGGCCGGGCTCTCCTGAGGCCGGCCCCGGGCCTCACCCATGGCGGGGGCAGAAGCAGGGGCGGAGGAGGACGTATCCGCCTGCCACTTGCCCTTGGGCCGAGGCCGCTGTTCCATGATGGCCATGTCCCGATGATGTCACGTTCGGCTCAAAATTCCGCCTCACACCACCCTGGCCCCGGGGTGGGGCACACACTGTCTTGTCTTTCGCTTTTGCCTCCTGGGCCGACGAGCTGCAGCGTGTGGCTGCCACCTTTGCTGGGTTTTCAAGGTCACGAGCGGCGTGATGGTGCGTTGGGCTGCAGTTTCCGCAGCCTGCATGGCACATGACTCACCAGAAAACAGCACGATGTGAGTCCGTCCTGGGAAGCCCCATCTCCGCGGAGCTCAGCTCCAGACCGTGGCTGGGGGAGGGCGCTTTTCCTCTGGGGACGTTCCCGCCGGCAGACGAGTCCAAAACAAGAAGCTCCAAAGAGGGGCCGGCGGGGCACACGCTCCGGGCTCCCCGTCCCCCGGGCCTGCACGTCTGCTGGCCCTTCGGTGGGGACGCCCAGCAGCTGCGGCTCGGCCTCCGCTCACAGCGCCTGGTGTGCTGTGCCTCGGGCCTCCGAGCCCTCCCAGCACCGCCCCGGAGGAGCTGGCGAGCGAGCCTGCTGCTCCAAAGGCCAGCTCTCCCGCCCACCTCGGCTCCGCCCCGGCCTCGCCCGCAAGGCCGCTCGCCCGGGCTGGGGGAGCCCGGCCCTGCGGCTGGCTGGGCCATGTGCCGGCGTGTGTGTGAGTGACGGAGCTAATTTCCCAAACACCATCTGAGCTGAGTGCATTTTGATGAGAATGATGGTTTTTTAAAATTTTAAATTAGAAATTACATTTTTTTCCCCTGTGCCAAAATAAAGATGAGAAATCAGATGAGTCTGTGTGGCGAAGGGGCTGGAACCAGGGAAACTGTGTCTGACAGACTCTCTGTCGAGTAAACAGAGCTGGTGCCAACTGCGAGCCGGAGGTGGGTCCCCGGGACCCTCGGCTCGCGGGCCGCCAGGTGTCCGGGGCCTCGCGGGGCCTCTTCC
>NW_006436294.1:6417859-6418924 GCF_000325575.1 Pteropus alecto
CTGTCTGGGCAAGGGGCTCCTGTCGCCCCCGTGGAGTGGGCGCGCTCGTCCCTTCTCGGAGGAGCTGCTCTGGGGGGGGCGCTGCCAGCTCTCAGGACGCAGCTGCTTCCCAGCTCTCCTGTTCCCGACCGCCCCCCGCCCCCGCCCCCCGCACACGCAGGGGCCCCCGCTCTCTGCCGCCTGGGGGCTCAGCCTGTCCTCCTCCACAGCAAATTCCAGACATCCTCTCGATGCCAGCACCCCCATTCTACAACTGGGAAAGCGGGGGCCAGCGGCCTGAGCGAGGACCGGCCAGCGAAGGGCCCTGCCCATGCAGGGCCGGTTCAGGTGGGGTCATGGGGGCCACAGTGTGGGCGGGGGCCATGGCCAGGCCCCATCCCGGCACCAGGCTGACTCCTCGAGAGGGAGTTGGGGGGCCCCCTGCCCTCCCAGCTGCATCAGCCCGGAAGCGGCTCCTTGATAAGATGGTGGCGGGACCCACCCGCGTCCCCTTCGTCCTGGCGGCTGTCCCCTCGCCCCGTCAGAGCCTGGCTCTGGCAGGACTTGCTGTCACCGTCAGCCTCTTGCAGAGCTCTCCTCAGCGGCTCGTCTGCGGAAGGCGTCGCCCGCTGTGTCCTCGTCACTCCCGAACACATTTCCGTTGGCGTCATCTGCTCCCAGTCCCAGGGCCTGCGGCACGGTTCCAAAACAGCCATGCGGCAGAAGGCCGCGGCCACGCCACGCAGCACAGCTTCGCGCCCCGCCCTTCCCCGTGGGTGTCCGATCCTGGGGCTCGCCTCCCAGCGCCCCTGGCCCCGCCCCGCCCTCCGCTGCTCACCCTGGCTCCTGCTCCCAGCCCCTGCCGCCCACATCCCCTCCCCGCATCTGACAACAGGGCCTTTTCCCCGTTCGCAAGAAAACCTGTCGTTGCTGACGGCGCTCGGGCTTCCGGAACCAGGAGACCCCCGAGCGGCCGTCCCTCTGCGCTCTCTGTCCTCAGGAGCACCCCTAGACCGGAGTCTTTGGGGCATGTGCCCTGGCTGGGGCCCAGCCCGAGCCCGAGGGGCCCACCTCGCCCCGCCCCCC
>NW_006436294.1:6418955-6419502 GCF_000325575.1 Pteropus alecto
GCGCCCCTCCCCCGGTGCTGTGGCCCCCGCTCCAGGGCCGCGGACTCTCGCTGGCTTCCAAGACCATCGCCATGGAGTTTTCACAAACTGGGGTGAAAAACCAGCAGAATGGCGCTCAGAACAAAGAGGGGGAACCGCGTCCACCCCGCACCTTGGACGCGTCCCGAGGGTGTTGCGCTGGGCGGGAAAAGAGCCAGTCTCAGGGGCTACAAGCTGCCTGGTGCCATTTAGCCGACTTCCTCCGAGCGACACAGTCATGGAGATGGGGGACGCGTGGCGGTTGCCAGGGGTAGGGGTGCCGTGCCGAAGGGGCCACACGGGGCCTCCTGGGGACAGGCAGCTCTGCTCCTCAGCGGTGGCGTTGACGCAGAGGAGTGGGTGTGAGCAGGTCCACGAACCACGCACGCGCACACGTCTGCACCTGCACCTGTGCACACGCACGAATCTACAGAGATATTTTTGCCACACCCTGAGTCTAGTTATTTGAAAATAAGCGTTTATTGTTTTTAAATGAGGCGAAGAGAGGGAGGGGGTGCTGGAGGGGTTG
>NW_006436294.1:6419676-6428225 GCF_000325575.1 Pteropus alecto
TTCAGGCGGCACCCCGAGACCGCGCGGCTCAGACAGGAAGGTGTGGGGTGCCTCCGGCTGGCCTTGCACAGGCTCCCCGCGGAACGGGCTCCTCCAGTCTCCTTGGGGCCCTTCAGCATCCCTGCCTCCGGGGGACTCCCCCGACTCCTGGTCTGAGTCTGGGGAACCCCCGTATTCCCGCGGCACCTGCTCCAAGCCCTACCGCACCCCACGTCCCTGCCCACCCGCCAAGAGCTCCCTGGGAGTGTCCTCTCCGCCGGCTGGGCCTAGGGCCGACACTCGGGGAATGTCCATGAATGTCCGTGAATGTCATGATCGTAGACGGGACCCCAGGGCAGACGAGGAGGTGACAAGCGCGGAGATGTGATGGGCAGCGGGCACGCTCTGGGCACACCTGGGCCTCGCGCTGTGCCAAGGATCCAGCGGTCCAGGAGGGGGAGGCGCTTCAGAGGGAGGAGACAGCATCACCGAGGAGGCCGCGCGCGTGGAAGGCAGCGCGCTGCAGGTTCCAGGCGGAGGCGGCTGGGGAGGCGGGGGAGGCGGATCCTGAGGAGCAGGCCGGAGCGGGCGCCGCCCTGGTGCGTGGGCCACAGACACGAGTGAGCGGAGCCCTCACTCCAGCGGCCAGCGTGGCAGACGACGGAGGACGATGGACGGACGGACGCAGGGGCCCCAGGCTTGCAGGGGACGGCACTGTCATTACCCAGGGCAGGGGCGGCTGGGACCGATCGCCGCCCTCCGTGCCTCCGCCCCTCACCGACTTCCCTGAAGGGCAGGTGGATCTCAGCGAGGAGGGGACGGAGGAGGGAACGCAGGGTTGCATGAAAGGGTCTGCAGTTCGTGGCTTTGCTCCCTGGCTGTGATCTGGTCTTTGCAGAGAACGCTCTCCTGTGCATCGATCCTGTGCAGACTGAGCGCGGAAGCCTCAGCCATTAGCTCCCGATGGCTCCACGGAGCGACATCTGGCAGCGGTACCAGGGGGTCGTCACCTGCAGGAAGGCACCCCGCAGAGCCCCAGCCGGCCCTGCAGCTTCTTCCCCGAGCTGAGACAGAGGTGCCGTGCGCCTCCTCAGAGCCCTGCCCGGCCGAGGATGAACCCCAAACCCCGACAGGGTCCTCGCTGCTTCCGCCTCCCGCGGTTGGCCCTCCCCCACTTGCCACAGGGCTTTCTCTCCTGGATGGGACCCTCGGGACCACCGACTCAGCCGGGCTGGACAGCAGACGCCCCGCTCTGTGCCCTGACGGGGGACGGAGAGCACCGTTTTCTCTGGCTGTTAGAGGGACACATGTCACGTTCCGCAAGCTCACGTCTGGCTGATGAGTGCTCGGGAGAGAAGTCGCTGGGTCGGTGTGGCCGTGTTTACACCTCGGGCACCGGCAAACCTTCCCCAGCGGGGCGGCCTCCGGCACAGGTCTGTTTGCTTCGATCAGTCGCCGGGTCTCTGAGCAGGTCTCAGAGGCCCACGGCTCCTCTGCCCGAGCCCCGCCCCCACCCCGATCGCACCCTGGGGCTTCTCTCCTGGGACAAGGACTTCACTATTCAAACCTTTGGGGGCTTTGCTGCCTGGGGGCCACGTCCAGACCAGGTGGTCTGAAACCCTTACGTGGCAGGCTCTCCACACTCCACCCCTAAGGCCTAGCTGGCCCACCTCCTCCAGGAAGTCTTCCTGGTCCCCTGGCAGGAGGGTCTCTCCTCCCTGGGTCTCCGCCCTGGGGCACGTGCCAGCCACTTTCACCCAACTGTGGGCCTGGGGAGCAGGACAGGGCCCTGGCGCCCTTCCCGCTGCACCCCAGAGGCCCTGGGCAAGACCTCCCACCGTGGTCACGCTGGCTTCGAGTGGAGGGGACAAAGAGCTTGGGGCGGATGACTGACTGGACCGGTGGCATCTCTGCAGAGAACACGGTGGCTTCCACTAGTCCCGTGCCTGTCTTCCCAAAGGTGTCCTGGAAGAGGTCTCAGAAGCCAGCCCAACCCCCACCCGAAGCGGGGGCCCGGGAAAGGGCTGCCTGTCCCCGTATGAGCTGTGGGATGGCTGTGACCACTCGGGACCGACCTGGCCACAGCCTGGCTCGGCCATGTCCCCAGGGCTCAAGCTCCTGCTCTCTGCTGGTGACCTCCTTGGGCTGGATCCTGAGTCCTGGGCATCTGGTGACTGTCACTGTCAGCGCGAGACCTGCCGCCCTGAGCCTCCCGCCTGCCTGCACGGGACGAGGCACGGGAGGACGAGGTCCGTGTTCATCTCACGTGCGAGGAGGCTTGTCTGGCCAAGAGCTGCAAATGTCTTCGTCCCATCTGGGCTGGGGGCTGCTCCCAGCAGACAAGTCATTTGGCCTGTCTGTCACCAGCCAGTGCCCGTTACAGAGGACGGGAGCTCTGCAGGGCCTCGAGGCTTTTCCTTGGTGGGAGGACCTCCCGTGAGCCACAGGCTCAGGTCAGGCCTAGAGGAGCCGGGCTCAGGCAGACGACAGGGGCTGTCACTGCACACAGCTCCGCCCCAGCCCCGGCCCAGGGCTGGCTGACCACGGCTGAGCTGCGCGGGAGGGGAGGCGGCCCCACCTCCAGTGACGCCCGACCTTCAGATGCTCCAAAAGGAACAGAGGGATGGGAGCAAGGAAGGTAGCCCTGGCCGGGTCACATGCTGACCCCTGACCTGGTCACTCAGTGACCCCTGGGCTGGTCACTCGCTGACCCCTGACCCTGGTCGCACATGAGCCCTGACCCTGACCCTGACCCTGACCCTGACCCCGCGGCGCGCGATCCGCCCCAGCATGGGCCGTGGCAGCCGTGTCCCGTGGGAGGCTGGCTGAGACGCCATGCTGCACTTCTGGACTCAGGTCCGAATCCGCCTTCTCCCCACGGGGGACTATGCGTCCCTTGCGCTTGGGGTCTGGGTGTCCCTTCTTACATAGCAGTGGCAGATGTTAAAAATGACAGCAACAAGACCTTCCCTTTTCCCCATCACACCCCGACCACTGAGCAGAATGAGGGTCATTAACGCACTTTACAGATGAGGAAACCGAGGCCCAAGAAGCGGCCTCCTCAGGCTCCCGCTCGGACAGTCGCTGGTCCCGAAGGACACAGCCAGCCTCCGGAGCCTCGCCCAGTGCTCTGCCCAGACCCTGGGGGTCTCGGCACCTCCAGGGTGCTCCCCAGCCCCGCGGCGCGCTCCCGTGCTCGGGACAGACAGCTCCTACGAGCACCCCCAGCCCCAGAGGGAGCCCTGCTGTTTCTGGAGGCCAGGGCACCGGCCTCCAGGAGGCCCCAGTGGCCTTGGTCTGCACCCACCCTGGGCCGGGCGCTGCGGGTGCAGAGCGGGAGCCGGGCGCCCAGTGGGGCGGCAGGAGCCGAACCCTCCCTTCTCCCTGCCACCTTCCTGCTTCTCTCTCGAGCTCACGGAGCGCGAGCCGCGAAGCGCGGTGGGAGTCACTTCCGTACCCAGAAATGGAACCGACGCGGCCATCGGATCCCTACCCCGCGCCTCCCTGGGGTCCTCCAGGATCCCGGGGACCCGACCGTCAGAAACGCGTTTTGCGAATCTGGGCCTCTGCCGGCAGGGAGGCCAGGTGAGGCCCATACCGGCGAAGGCCTGGTGGTTGCAACACGCTCACGGTTCCTGTTCGCATAAATAGGCAGCCTTTACAATTTAATAAAAAAACATACCAATTATAAAAGCTATTTACCCAGTCAAATCAATCATGGGCCTTGGCGTGTTTATGCTCGAACACCTGATTTCAGCTCGTAAGTCACTTTAATGCCCTCTTTAGCGCCTAACCACCCAAATGAGCTGGCAGTCTGTTTAGCAGCGACGGAGCCCACCTCCCTGGCCCTTCACCTCCCCCGTCCCCACTCGCTGAGCTCAGGAAGTCGGGTGGTTTCCAAGGAAACCAGGATCCTGGATCAGGACTTCACGTCCCCCTTCTCTTCTGCAGGCCAGAGAGCCAGGCCTCACCTTTTCCAGGAAGCCCTCCCGGCCCCAATTTGCAGCGTTTCCCCCTCTTCCTGAATATCAGTCAGCCTCTCTGCACCACAGGTTCCTTATGAGAACCCGAAGGCCTCAATAAATACCTTGCAGGGTTAGAGATACATCCTGGAATTCACATGTGATGGTTGGAGCTGAAGCAGCCTTCTCGGGCTACAACTAAAAGCTCACAGTGTTGGGAAGAAGCAAGCTCACCAGGCAAAGGGAGTGTTGTCCATGGTTGCTGGATCCTGACTGCTTCCGAAATATGGGGTCCCCAGTGTCTACTGAGGTGGAGTGGACACAGAGTAGGGACTGGGGCCCTGCTCTGCCCTGACCCTGTGACCCGAGCTTGTTGTGGATAGTCTCTGCTCTTGTACTGCCTTATCCATCACAGGAGTCATAATACACCTCCCTCATGGGTTGCTGGGGGCGATTAAGACACTGGGCGTAAGCTGCATGGAATTCACGATACCTCGGTCAGTTAACTATTAAGTGCCTGCTACGTACCAAGCGATAAGCTAAACAATCCGCACATTTCATTCCATTTAATCCTGCCAACTTCCTGTTGGAATTTTATGAGTAAGCTTCACCAATGTTTTCTATCATACCGTTTGCAACAGCTAGATTCAATGCTAGTCACGAAGACTCAAAATAGCAGTGGCCTAAATAAGAAAGAAGCTTATTTCTCCCTTTCTCATGAAGCCTGGAGGCAGACTACCCGGGACTGACACGGTGGCTCCACTTTACGGAGACCCCAGGGAACTGCTGTCCGCCAGATCTCCTTTTGTCTTGGTGGCCCACCAAGCGTGGCCTCCACTCCCAAAGCCAGTTGACGGTGCAGAAAGGGTGCTTCAGCTCCCGCCATCGCGTCTGTATTCCAGGGTGTAGGGAGGGAGAGGCGAGCTGTGAGTGGTGGCTGGCTTTTAAAGTGAGCCCTTGAAGCTGCCCTTTGATACTTCTGTTCTCATGTCATTGGCCAGAATTGTAGTCACGTGGCTGTGCTTAGCCGCAAGGGAAGTTGGGATATGTAGTCTTTCCCTTCCGACGCCCAGCTAAACATTCTGTTCAAGAAAAAAGGAGAGAATGGGCATCGTAGGACAACTAGCCGTCTCGGACATGCCAAGTTTTGATCAGTTTTTAGTATTGTTTTGCCCAGTTTACCCAGAGAAGCTAACCCTTAATTTAAGGCAGGATGTCTTAGCCTTGATACTATCGATATTTGGGGCTGGATAATTCTCTGTCGGGGAGACTAAGGGGCTGTCCTATGCACTGGGGGATGCTTAGCAGCATCTCTGGCCTCTGTGCACTACATGCCGGGGCAGTATTATTCAGCCTTAAAAAAGAAGGAAATCCTGCAATATGCCTCGACGTGGACGAGCCTTGGGGACCTTCTGCTCAGTGAAATAAGCCAGTCACGAAAGGACAAGTGCTGTGTGCTTCCACTTATGTGAGGGACCTGGAGCAGTCGAGTTGGTAGGGACAGAAAGTGGGTGGCAGGGGCTGGGCGAGTTAGGGTTCCGTGGCACATATGGGTTCGAAAGGTATAGGACTGCAGTTTTTACAGGACGAACGTCTTGGGGAGAAAGGCAGTGGTGATGGTCACGTTCTGAATGGATTTAAAACCACTGAACTGTACACTTTAAAGTGGCCAAGATGGTAACATTTTACGTCGTGCGTATGTTACCACAATAAAAAAAATCGAGGACAGCGAGGTGAGGACACGCGCGCTCCCCAGAGGCCCTGCCCAGTCCTGGCATCCGCCGGCTTTCCCCCCGCCCCCTCTCTCGTCCTGGTCTTCGGAGCCTGAGGTGAAGCGGGACAAACTGTGGCCTCTTGCTTCGGAGTTGCAAGCGGACAGTCGGCTCGCCTCCCGGTTCTACGCACCCAGATCAACCCCGATTTGAGATCACAGTATTCAAACGCACGCTGCAAATCGGTAAATTCAGAACCAGGCAGACCTCGCTACCCAACAAGGTGTAAAAGGGGAGAACCTTTTAAGATCAGAAACAATTGACAAACTCTCAGAGGTGGGGAAGGACAGGCTGAATGAACTACGCAGGAACAGGGAAATTCTGCATCCAGCAAACGCAACCAGGCCAGCGAAGAAAAAGCAGCCGTGACGTGGAAAAAAACGTTCTCCGCCAACATGGCATCCTAAGCGTTGATGGCGTTATAATTTACTTTTGCAACTTAAGGACCCCGCAGTTGCTCTGGGTCATGCAGTAATAATCAGCCAGAAATCGCATCTTTTGGGGTTAGCCAGGCTTTTGCAAGGCATGTGTATCTTACAACCAATTACAGCGCTCATAAAAAGTGGCAGGTGACACACACACAACAGATAATCAAACAGGCTGTCGGTCAAAGAGCACGGTGACCCGATTCACAAGAAACCTAAATACGGTCAGGAAACAAACGTGGGAGAAAAGTCCACCCTCACCGGCAAGAAAGGAAACACATTCAAACAAAGTACGCCTTCTCGCTAACGAGAGGAGCCGACGTTCAAACGCGGTGACGTCCCGCGGGTGCTGGCAGCGCGGCCGGCCGCCCCGAGAGCGGGTGATTGGCGACGCGTGTCACGTGCTTTGGAAACGCTCCCCTCCGCCCGCAGGCCCGTGTCTGGGATGCCATCCCGGGGAAGCCATCCTAAATACAGGAACATATATTTTTAGCAAAATAATTAGAAACAACCTAAGTGTTGCAACATGGGGAATGTTTAAGTAAACTGTGGCTTTATCCACTTGAAAGAATATTACAGCCATTAAAAATAATGTTTGCTAAGTGTATGTGCGGAGCATGCTTGCAGGGAACAGAAAAAACCTAACAGGTAATATAATACGATTTTGACGATGTAAAAAAAATTCACCACCATATTAAAAAAGGCTATGAAAATAAGGGCATTAAAAATCAGGAGAGGACGCACCCCAAAATGTTAACGGCGCTTATCTCTGGATGCTGGTGTTACAGGCGAAGCTTCATTTACTTTATTTTCCTCTGTTGTTTTCCAAAATTTTCTTTAATCGGTTATATTACCTTTAATTGGTTGTAAGATACACATGCCTTGCAAAAGCCTGGCTAACCCCAGAAGATGCGATTTCTGGCTGATTATTACTGCATGACCCAGAGCAACTGCGGGGTCTTTAAGTTGCAAAAGTAAATTATGACGGAGGGAGAGGCACGCTGGCCGACAGCCCCGCATCTGCTCTCCCAGCCCAGGGGCGCCCTCCTCGGCAGGCTGGTGGGTGTGACTGTGTCCAGGAGATCCATGCGGGCATGGAGGTGTTTGCCGCTGGGGACAAGGTCGGGAAAGCTCGGGCGCAGGCAAAGAAAGGGCACATGATCTGAATCCCTCTGTCTGCGACAAACTTGTAAATATTTGCGGAGCCGGCGTCTCCCTGGGCACCAGCCTGGGCGCGGGGCCACTGCGGCTGTCCTGGGCTCGCCTCTCCGAGTCCCCTCCTGAGGGGGTGTCGGAGCGTCTGCCACATGGTTGCCCAGGTCTTCACATGCTGCTCACCGTGTCTCAGGCCGCTCCGCACGCACGTGGCCGTGGCCTGAGGGGACCCGGGCCCCTGGCAGAGCCACGGGACATGGCTCAACAAGGACAGAACCCAGACGTCCCCTCCTTCGGTTGTGGCCTCCCCGTTGGCCACACAGGTCCACGCTGCCCCTCGCTATCCACCGCCAGTGGCCACCTTGCCAGGGAAAGCCTGTCACGCTGGCTCGCAGGTGGCATGTTCAGGGAGCTGTGACATCACCTAACAGATCACGCGGTGCTGGGGCCCGGGACCCGACAATGACACGTCTGCCTGATGTGGGGGTCAGGGGGGGCTCCCAGAGACCGAGGGGCTGTTCGGGACCCCACCCCGCCCCCTGCACCTGTGGTCCTGCCACGACTTTTCCCGCAGAGGCCTCCCTTTCAGCCTCAGGCACCGAGGTGAGGAGCGGGGAGGGGCCGCTCCGAGGGCTGATCTCACTGTCCGCCTGCTGCTTAAGATAAACGTTTGTTTGGGCTTCAGGCTTTCAAGGGCTCTTGTGTTTCCAGCGGTGAGAGGCTGGGCTTGCAGGAGCTCAGGGAGGAGGGGGAGCGGGCTCCCCGCCGCCCGCCGCCCGGGTGGGGTCTGGGTGGGCTCTGGCTCCGCAGGCCCTGGCCCCGCCACGCCCGCCCCGCGGTGTGTGACGACCTTGTCGTCTGCACTGACTTTGCATTCGCTGGCTCCCGTGGTGTCGGCACTGTGCCCGGCGTCCGACAGAGAGCATGAAGCCAGGTGCGGGGTCCGGGTGTACACCCCGACTCTGCCTCTCAGAGGAAGGTCAGACGAGACTCAGTTTCCCCAAAGGACCCCATTAGTCGGCACAACCCCTGCGCCTTGTGCTCAGTGGGGTTTCTCATTTGTGTTGCTGCTGCCCAGACATGCTGGGCTCCGTGCCTCGGTTTACCTTCTGTGGGCGACGTGTTACTGGAGGGTGCTCATCGCTCCCAAGGCGTTTTTGGTGGCTTCTCCCTTCCGGCAGTGTACTGGGCTGAATGTCCCCACCCCAGGGCCGAGGTTCACAGAAGGGTCTGGGTCTCCTTGGTTTGGGATCCAG
>NW_006436294.1:6428266-6433262 GCF_000325575.1 Pteropus alecto
TGCCGCGGGTTCCCCGTGTGGCTGGGGTGCCGTCCCGTCTGCAGAGGTGTGGGATGGCCGGTCCAGAGGCGGGCAGGACCCGTTCTTCAGGCTAATAGACGCTGTTCCTTCTGCTGCGCGGAGCCCCTTACAGGCAGTGGGGAGGCTGCAGAGAGGAAAGGGCGGGGCGCTGTCCCTGGAGCTCGCGACTGTGTGGGGGAGACGAGCGGGGGGCGGGAGGAAGTCCCTGAGCCTGGAGTCCCGTCTGGGTCCAGGACCCCGCCCAGGATGTCCTGCTTGCTGGCGGGCCTTGCGGTCATGAGGTCGTGGACGATCGCCTGTGGCCAGGACCCTGGCGTAGACGCCGGTCGGTGGGCGGGGGTCCCGTGCGCCTGCCTTTGCTGTCCTCTGTGCGCCCACGACCCTCCTGCTCACTACGGAGGACAGCAAGTGTCTGTCGATCTCGCCTGGGCTTTGGGGCCGAGAAAAGGAGTGTCTCCCACATGCTCCTGGGTCAGCGTGTGACGGGGCAGGGAGAGCAGAGCTCGGTCGGGGCCCTCATGGCAGCTGTGGTAGCAAACACGCGACGGCTCAGCGTGACAAAAACGTGTCTCTAACTCACGGAAAATCCGAAATGGCGTCCTTCTCGACTGTCCCTTGCATGTGGGCATTCAGGGGCCCAGGCGTTCCCCAGTCTGAGCCTCTACCACCTTTGACATTCGACCTGTAATGTTGCGCTTCGTGTCAGTAGGGCTGGGCCGTCCCGCCCAGTGATTCAGCCAAACACTAAGCCAGGTGATGCTGCAAGGGCCTCTTATAGCTGTGGTTCATATCGACAATCAGTCGACTTTAAGCAATGGAGGCGATCCTTGACAATCTGGGTGGGCCATGTCTAATCAGTTGAAGGCCTCAATGACAAAACTGCATTTCCCCCGAGAAAAGTGAGATTCTGCCTCTCTCAGCAACTGCCTGAGTTTCCTGCCTTCCCGCCTGCCCTACAGAGCTCAGACCAGCTCGTGCCCAGCACCACATAGCCACGTCCTTGAAATAAGTCTCTGGGACACACACACATATCCTGCGGGTTCCGTGTCACAGGAGAACCCTGCCTGCTGCAGCCTCCAGTCGCCAGCTCAAGTTCCTCAGGCCCGCGCATCAGCGGGAGGCTTTCCATCGTCCAGGCCTGGCGGCGATCTCGGCCACGCGGCCACAGCTAACAGCACGCGGGCTGGGAAGGCGGGCTCGCCACGGGCCCGGGAAGGAGCGTGTGCAACAGCAAATAGCTGCACACCGTTTCCGCAGGTCAGGAGTCTCAGCGTGGCTGCCCGGGTCCACTGCTCGGGGCCTCGCCGGGCGCTGTGTCGCCTGGGGCTCAGGGTCCTCTCCCAGCCTCACATGACTATTGGAAACATCTCTTTCCTTCACACTGTGTGACTCATGCTGGCTCATTTCTCTGGGTCGGTAGGGGAGAGAGACTCTGCTGCTTGAAGTCCCTGAGTTCAGAGACATGGAAGCCCCCTCAAGGGGCTCATCTAATTATGTCTGGCCCAGCTGGGCTCATCCCCCGTTATTTAGATCAACTCAAAGTTAAGCCTATGAGGGGTTTTAATTTCCCCTGCAAATTCCCTTCCCCGTCACTGTGTCACGTGACCTAGCCAGGCATGACATCTGTCCTGCTGTATGATACGGCACGGATCGAGGGGAGGGGAACATAAAGGGCCTGTGTGTGTGGTCACGGGGTCCAGGAGACCCCTGGAGTCCTGCATGCCACAGGGAAGAAAGAGCAGGTTTGGTGACCCGGTGGCCTGCTTCTGTCCTGACCCCTAGGAGAAGGGAGGGAGGGGGACATGGAGCAGCCCCCCACTTCTCACCGGGCTATTCCCGGGGAAGCCCTGGAGCATTTACTTAATGTTTTAAATGAGGTGAGTACTCTGCCCCACCGTGCCAGCAAGGGCGCCCGCTCCTGCGGATGGGAGGGCAGGGCGGGAGGCGGTGCACCAGGTGAGCGAGCACCTCCGGGTGAGGGAGTACCTCCGGGTGAGGGGTGGCTCCCTCCTGCACGGCCGCGAAGTCACGCCCTGTTAAAATAAGCAGCACAGCCCTGTTTCCCGCAGTGCAAACCTCGCGTCCCCTCGAGTGCAGCTTCCGTGATGGTCTCAGACTTAGGCACCTCCAGTCTTTTGGGAGGAGGGAGGCTAAGAAAACCCTGACTAATTAGGAGCATCTTGTCCCAGACTCGGTCACCTCCAGAAAGCCTGCTGAGTTACTGACGGGCGCTGAAATCCACGTGCCAGCTCCATTTGTCTCCTGACAGTGACAGATCTGCCTCCAGTCCTGAAATCAGAGGCTTCTCGGTGTCTGTCTCCTCCCTCCACCGCCCGGGCCTCCACAGGTGCTGTGAGCCTCCGAGAAGACATGCTGTCAACTCCTCCAGCCCTGCTGGGGAGCGGACGTCACTCCCACCGGGCTCCATGACACCTCGTCCTAACCCCCGCCACCCGGATTTCGTTTTCCGGCCCAGGAGGAGAACAATCATACTGCTACGTTACGGCCGGGGCCGCACTGTTGGGGGGACCTCCTTTCCAGGGCAGGAAGAGGGGGGGTTCCCACGGCCTCCATGGCTGGTGCGGGCCCAGGGGAGGGGCTCTTGGCATGAAAGACACCAACACAGGACAGGACACGCTAACGCCAAGGCACGAGGCCCATGACAGACCCACTGCGGGAACCAAGACGGTTCAGAGCGGCTGACCTTGACGGGGAAGGTTCCTGAACTCAAGGCTGGACTTGCCCGAGGTCATGAGCAGAGCCAGAGCTGACCCTGGACTTGCCAGCCCGCAGCTCGTGCTCACTGCCCATTCCTAAGGCTGCTGGTCACCTGCGGGTGTTGTGGGGAGAGAGCTGTCCTCCCATGTCCCCCTCGGTGCTCAGAAACCAAAGACATGTGACCAGGAAGAGCCCCGCCCCCCAGAGCAGCATGCAGGCAGCTGCTCTGGCCCTGGCCCCCACCCCGGCACCTGCCAGGCGTGTGTGCACGGCGTGGGGCTGGGACCCACCTCACGAGGCTGAGGCGAGCTGTTGCTCAGACAAGGAAACAACAAAGCAACCTCGGAAGCGTTTTGCAGAAAGTAAATTTCCAAACGGAACATGGGTTGTTTCTGATTTTATTACTCTAACAGCTGGAGTGTGAGGCTATTTCTGAATTATTCCGATGTCTCAGCTCATCCGATGGCCCACTTATTTTAAATGATTTATTTGCAACAGAAGAATCTGGTGTGGGGCGGGGGGCAGGAGAGGAATCTGAGCTCACTCACTCAAACCTGGGTCTCAGACTGAGCGAGGTGGAAAATTAGGGGGCCCGAACAAGACCAGCGGATGCAGAGGGGGTATGGCGAGAGCCCAGGGTCTGGGTAGTCCCGGAGCAGAGCCTCCTGGGGGCCCAGGGGAGGCGCTCACGCCCTCCTGTCCGTCCTCCCCCAGCACCCTGCACGGGCTGTCCAGATGCCCACCACGGCACCCCCCAGCCGGCTCTGATCCCCTTCCCGGCTCTCCTGGCCAGGATAACGAGGTCCTCCGAGAACCTCTACCCGCTCCGATCCTCCCCCTTCCGGCTCTGGGGACAAGGACCTGCTCCGTGGAGCCCCCTTCCTGCTTCTTCACGTGCCCTTCCTCACTGCCTGGGGCACCTGCCCGACACGGCCACCTGCTGAAGCTGCTCCGGTCCTTCAGGTCGGCACACGGGAGACGCTTTCCCGGCTCCCCCGGGAAGGCCTGGCGCTCGGTCTCCCGACTCCGGCCCCCGGCGCTGCCCGCGGGCGAACGGGCGAGGTCGGTGCATCGTGCGCCCTCTGCATGGACCTCCCTGAGCCCACGGCAGCGTCTCTCTCTCTCTCTGTCTCTCTGTCTTTCTCTCTGTCTCTGTCTCTCTCTCCCTCCCTCCTTCCCTCCCTCTCTCTTCCTTTCCCTCTCCTTCTCCCTCTCCCCTCCCATCCCTGCTCTCTCCTTGCTCTGCCCTTGGACTCAAACTTCTATATTGTAAGGAATTCCAAGCCAATTCTAAGGAGACACAACGTTATAGCCAAAGTAAACCACCACCAGACACATGACACGAGTAAGTGAATCTACAGATGATTTCAACCTCCTGTAAGCCACGAGAGCTGAGATCATATGTTAAACATGTGGAAGGAGAATATCATTGAGAATCAAAGCAGACCTACAAGTTAGGACAAATTATTTAATCTTGCTGAGATTTGGTATTCTTTGTGTGGGGCTCTGCACTGGGGCTTCCTGGAGGGCTGGCAGGGACCCGTGGGCACCGTGCCACAGGCCTTGTGGGTGCGGCCCCTCTGCCTCGCCCCCCTCTGAGCCGCTCTGAAGACCCTCGGGGTGACAAAGAAAGGCCGCTGACATTTCCCACCCTCAAACGAGGGGGCGCTGGGCGTCCCTGGGCCTCCCGGCCCCGCAGCCGCTTCTATTTATAATGTGAGCCTCCGTCGGCAACTGCTATTCAACTCGGGGGAGGCTGCGAAGTAAAATTGTGTAACAGAATTTATTCTTCCCGGTCCTCTGATTAAATCTCCGAACACGCTCTCCCCGAGTCTGGGGACTCCTTGGCCCGCCCGCCGCCCCGGGGCAGGCTCACAGGCACGGGGCCCTGTTCCGCAGCGTCCAGCTGCCCAAGGTGGAGCCTCGCCTGCCTCTCAGAATTTTTCCAGGCAGCTGGGGATTGCTGGGCACCGGCCCTGGCCAGGGACTCGCTGGGCCCGGTGGCTTTGTGGCAGAGGGGTTGAACCTGGGCTTTTGGGTGGTTGGGCAGGAGCTTGGGGAGCTGGAGGTGTTTGGGGTCCACAGTCGACCCTGTGCCCTCACCATGCCTGCACCCAGGAGCTGGGCCCTCCCTCACAACCTCCCCTCCCCTGGCCCTCTCCCCTTTCCTGGTCCTTGGAGGTCCAGGTCAAGCGTGGCTTCCTCCCGGATGCTCTCCCCAGGCCCCCCCCGCCCCCCCGCACCCCCACCAACCCCC
>NW_006436294.1:6433285-6442780 GCF_000325575.1 Pteropus alecto
CAAGCGTCCGTTAGGAGACGGGGAGCACTGAGCAGACCTTGGAGGCAGCCTCCGAAGGCCCAGAGCCGGCGTGCGTGGGACGCCTCCCCCATCGGCTCGCAGAGTGCGGGCGAGCTGACGAGGCCTCAGAAAGAGCCGCCACCCCTCGCTCGACAGACGAGCGCTCCTCTCTCTCTGATGAGCCGTGTGAAGCCGCCCTGCCGCTCGCCCGGGCTTCCCGCCCTGCAACCCCATCTCCCAGGGATTCTCTCGCGGGGGTCGGTAGCTGTGCCAAGGCCCTCGCTGGTGATTTTTAAGCAGACGGACCCCCTGCGTCGCGTCAAACAAGGTGGGCCCCGCTCACTCCGGTGGGTGCTGTGGTTTCCGGCGTCGGGGGGTCCTATCTGCTCCCAGCCGCACCCCAGCGGGGCCTGAGTTCAGGGCTGAGGTGGATAATTATCGCTCCCGTGAACTCCCCCTTCCCAGACAGGCCTCCCACGCCCTTGGATCAGCACCCACCTTAAATGCAGATGAAGGAGCAGCCAGCCACCCACACAGCCTGCTACTTGCGAAGTATTTTTAGAACAACTTCTTCAATATTTCCCCTGATAGGAGAGGGGACCAGGGAGGCTCAGGAGAGGAGCTGGGGTTTGTGGACCAAGCCCTGCGTGAGCCTTCTCAAATGCACAGCCCTCCCGCCTCGTCCTCACAGACACAGGCATCTCGTCACCCCATTCACGAATGGGGACACCGAGCTTCAGAGGGGCTCTCTACCCTGCCAGCGGAGCAGCCAGTATTCAAATCCAGGGGTCTCTGACCCGGAGGCCCCTGCCCTCGGCCTGTCTCCACGGGGTTAGAGAGCCCCACCCACTGGCACGTCTTGTGACGTTAGGACCAGCCATGGTGTGTCCCATGTCCCTGTGGACGCAGAGTCCCTTCCCCTGGCCTGGAGGGGGAGGCAGGGCCGCCCAGGTGTCTGGGAAAAGCGCCCCGCTTCAGCACTCTGGACAGAGGCACACGTGGCCACCGGGAGCCTGGGCACCGGACTCACAGATGGAGGAAAGAGCTGAGCAGTGCTCCCCGGGGGGCTGGCTGGGGACCCAGACCGTCGGAGCCCCGCGAGGGGGCAGCACGTGGCTTTCCGCTCTTCTCGGCTACGTGCGGCCGGTCTCTGAGGCACGGACCACGTTCTTGGCACCACCAGCACTGCCCTGCCACGGGGGTCGAGAGCCACCACCCTGCTTCTCCCGGCCCAAACTCCCCAGCCCGTCCCGCGAGCGCCCGAGAGAGCGTCCCATGCACCACGGCGAAGCGCCCGGCGGCGTCACCGCCTGTCCTTTCCTGAGAGAAAAGCGAGGGCTTCGAGCTGCCCAGGCCGGGCAACTGGACGGGCCGTCTGAGGGACAGGGGGGCCTCATTCCTGCCTCCTGCCCCGTGGCTCACTTCTCCTCGCAGACCGTGGTGTCCCTGTCCTTACCCAGGGCGGCTGGGCTTGCCTTCCGCTGGCTCTAGCGGTCCAGACTGGACGAGGGGCGGTCTGTACACGAGCTTCGCCCACGGTAGGAAGCCCGTAGGGACCGGCCCGCCTCCGTCCTCGCTGGCCCGCGGCCCTTCACGGAACCTTTCACGGACCCCGCGGCCAGCAGCACAGGTCAGGGAGCCCACGGGGTGCGAGGAGAAAGCACCAGGGAGGGGCGGGCGATGGGGGAGGCAGAGCGCGGTCTGCGGGGCGAGGGGGCTGCGATTCTCCTGCCGCCAGGAGACCCAGAGTGACACATTTGTCAGAATTATGGCCCAATTAGGCAGCGATGAGCGGCGTGCGCGACTGTGACGCATGTAATCGCTGGTCACATCACTTAGCGACGCGGCCGAGCGGCTGAGGCTGGTGCGCGGGGTGGGGGTGGGGACGTCTTTCTATGCAGGGCTCACGGGCGAGGACGGGGAGGGTGAGCCCCAGCGCCGGCTTCCGATGACAGCCAAGCCCGTCTCTTCCCACTCACGTGTGCACGCGTCTTCAGACAGGCTCGCCGCGGTGACGGGCACCCCTCCTGCATGTCCAGCTCCGGCCCTTGGGCCCTTCGAGCTCCCCGGGGGTCTCCCGGCTCCTTTCCGCACCCACCGCTCAGCTCAGCTCCTTCGGGGCCGACCCCAGACTCAGGGGGCTCCCTCCACATCCTCGCCCTGCCCCCCACCCGCTGGGGTCCTGCCTCATGGCCGTCGTACACTGGTCCGGCTCAGCACCCAGCAGCCATGTCTCCTCCCCAGAGCCCCCCAGAGCCCCCAGGTCAGGGCCCGGCACACACCCATCTTCACAGCCCACGCCGCAATGTGACTCCTCACTCGGCCGCTCCTGGCTCGCCTGGTGCGTGCTGTTCCCGGGGGAGGGGACAGCTGGGGCCGTGGCTGCGGGTCTAGGGGCGCTGAGCTCCCTACTGGGAGGGGCAGCCGGGAGCAAGGCCAGTGCTCTGGGGCTCCCGGGGGGACGGAGGCCTCCGTCTGGGGGTCCGGAAACTCAGAGCCCCTGCCTCAGACAATCTGTCTTCTGATGAAGCGGGGTTCGGCCTGCAAACACGGTCTATAACCAGCCAGAGAGTAAACATTTTTGGCTTCGTGGGCCATACGGTGTCTGTCACAACCACTCCATTTTGCTGCTGTCACACAAAAGCCACCACAGACGACGTGGGAACGAGCTGACAGGGCCGTGTTCCGACAGGAGCTCATTTACGGAGGCGTGCGACTGGCCGAACGTGGGCCCCAGGCGTCTGCCGAGCCCTGCCCTGGAGAGCGACCCTCCCGCGGTCAGGAGTGCCCCCACCAGACTCCCGCGCGCTGTTTCTCCCACGGGCTTGTGTCTGAGTCAGACGGTGCCGCCCCCTCCTCCAGTAGACGCCCCGCATCTCTGAGGCCCCCTTGCCGTCCTGAAGGATTTTAGACTCCGCTACCCCATCGACAGCAAAGTGACCTTGGAGACATGCAGCAGCACAAGGCCTAGTTGCCCCCTTTTCAGATAAAGACGTGTGGGTGGGGCTTGCCACCCGGGGGTGCTGGTGGGGACAGAGTCTCCCGCCAGCAGCCCAGAGCCCCTCGCCCTGCTCTGGGCCTGGCGGCCTGCCCCATAAGCCGGACCCTCCCTGACCCAGCCTCGCTCCTGTCCCCAGCGACAGAACCAGTGAGGGGTGGATCCCTTTGCGACTGGTCAGGCGTGGAGCGAGGACGCCAGGCCAACTAGACCTGGTTTCCCCAGGAGCCAGTTTTCAGGCCTCGAAAGAGGAGGTGGTTGACACAGTGGAGGAGGGTCCAGCCAAAGGTGCCGGGTGAGGAGGCACGGGGCACGGAGGGAGGGGGCGCCGCGCCGGCCCTGGGACCCCATCGCCTCAAGGGCTCACAGGCCAGAGGTCAGAGGGCATCACCTTCCACCCTCCTGGAGCCCCTGCCTGGCGAGACCGTCATGACCCCACTATACAGCCGAGCTCGGTGCGGCCCCGGGGGTCACTGTGTTCGGAGTGCGGCCGGCCTGCGTGGCCCCCACCTTCCCTGCCTGGGATGCCCCTGTGCAGGGCCCAGGCCCTCAGTGCAGTGTCCACCCAGGAGGGGGCCTGCACAGACCACCGGTCTCGGCAAGAAGTCCCAGCTGGCTCTGCTGCTGGCCGCCCGCGGTCCTGACCGGCTCCGTCATTTTGCTCCTTGTGTAATGAAGCTGTCAGCAAAGCCAAGGGCCCTGCCTGGGCCTGTCGGACCCTCTGTCCATCGGCCGAGTGACAATCCCCCCCGTCCTCGGCTAACTATGCAGCTCAGATGGACCTCGGGGTACAAAACAGCTTAGCCCGGCCCTTCCCAAGGCTGGGGCCTGGAGCTGGGCTCTGAAGGGTGGACAGGACTTGCTCAGGCGGAGAGAGGAATGGACGAGTTCCCGAGGAGGGCCGAGCAGGGAGAGGGGGTGCCCGGAAGTGGTTGTGGGGAGCTCGCCTGTCATGGGGCCACCGGAACCTTTCCCTGGCCTCGCACGCCTCCCAGCTCAGAGCCCGGGCGGCTGCGGGGTCCTGCCTCCCCGCGGCCTGCCTCCCCTGGGCCCGCGAGCCTGGCCGGCCCGGGGAGCTGTCTGGCTCGGTGTGAAAATGAAGATCGATCATCTCGGAAAGGCAGCCGGGCTCCGCGGAGCCGGCCGGGAGCTGCAGAAATCCAGAGCTTCATTATTATTTTAAGTGTTACTCAGCTGCTTTATTGAATTCTCCAAGTCAGGAAAAATTCTGGCGAGATAAGAAGTTGACATTTTCAGAAGCGGGAGCGAGCACAGAGCAGTGCCAGCTTGGCATGAGAATGTCTCAGCCCACGGCCCCCACCCACGGCCACACGCACACACTCTGACTCAGGGGCCAGCAGCCTTAGCCAGCCCGGGGCCGGGAACAGCTGTCTGCAGCGAGAGCCAAGGGCTGTCTGTCCCCCTTCCCCCTCCCTCCCTCCCTCTCTCCCCTCCTTCCTCCTTCCTTCCTTCCTCCTTCCCTTCCTTCTCTGAGCACCTACTATGCGCTACGCCTGGGGTACAGACGCGCCGAGGACACGAGCCTTTCTCTCGGTTTGCCCCCGTCACCGGCGGACACCACGACCTGTGTAACTTACCGCGCAGCGTGTGACCAGAGGCCCGGGCGGGCGTGCAGGGCGCGCAGGGGCGGGCTGTACCTGCGGCCTGAGCAGAGCCTGGGGGCTGGGGGCGTGAACGATGTCTTGGGCACGCCTGCTCTGACCGCAGGGCCGTGCACGTGGTCTCGGTGGAGAGCGTCCAGGAAGTGTTTCTGCGAAGGCAGTGGCCGGACAAAGGCTCGCTGGGGTGGCCCAGCCGGTGGCTGTGACCCACTGGAGCGGGATGTGACTCGGGGTGGAGCTGGCGTCTGGAGTCCAGCCGCCTCAGCTGACCGCAGCTGGGGCCTGGCTCAGGGTCTGGGGCAGATGGGTCCTGAACTCCGACTGTGTGGGAATGAATGACGGGGCGAATGAGCGAACAGCGTGACTCTGGGCTGTCACGATGGCAGCCGGGCTGTGAGCGGCAGCCAGGTCTCCGGGCCGCATCCCGGGCAGCAGGCCGGTTTCAGGGGGGCGTGGCACTGTCACTGAGCAGATTCGGATTCCGAGCGGCCTGGGCCGGCGCCCGCTTCGTGTGCGGCCTCTCCCGGTCACGCGCACATGTGTGCGGAGGCCAGCAGACGTGCAGACGTGCAGACGTGCAGACGTGCAGACGTGCAGACGTGCAGACGTGCAGACGTGCAGACAGCACACAGACACGCGGGACACGCGTGCGGGGCGGTGCCTCCCTGAGTGTCCCCGGTCCTGCCTCCGCTTCTCCCAGAGCTGCAACCCCCCGAGTCGCTATCCAGGTTCCCCTTGCCCTGTGCCCCATGAGCTCCGGCCTCCGGGCAGGTTGGTCCTGGCTCAGCCCCTCCCCCGGGGGGCCCTGTCTAACCATGAGGACAGAAGTGCACACTGGCAGGCCACGGTCTGGCTCCACACCAGCCAGCGGCCAGTGCTGTCACCCATATCCAGAGGTGGAGCCTGAGGGAACCTGGGGGGCATGGGAGATTCTGGGGGAGAAGGGGAGCTGGGTTCCGGATCAGCCAGGCCTGGGCAGGTGGGGGACCCCGGCTTCACAGTCCGGGGCACAGGGCAGAGTGCCACGGCCATGCCAATCTGTTTTCGTACAAGGTGGAACCACATGCACTTCTGTCTAGTGACAGCGACCGTCATTGCTATTAGGTCTTCTTCCAAGGGGAACTGGTTTGTTCCCTCTGGTTTACGGGGTACCCCCTGCTCTGCACCTGGGTGACTCCCTGAGACCTTTGCCACCAGGCCCGACACGCCGAGTCCCTCCTGCGGGCCGGGCACGAGGCCGGGCGAGGTGCACACGTTATCATTCAGTCATCGCAAAACCCGAGGGCCAGCCTCTCACGCTCCGTGGTGAGGAGCGAGGCTCGAGCTCGAGGCTCGGCGGAGGCCTGGCTCTCAGAGGAACAGACGGGGGGTTTGGCCCCTGGGTGGTCTGATCCCCTTCCTGCCTGGGGGACGGCTGTAAGCAGGGAAATTACAAAACCAGATTTTCCTGAGCCAGTGGTTCTCGCTGTGGCCTGGGGTCTCCGTGGACCCCTGAGAGCTTTCCAGGGCACCCACAGGCTTTGGATGTTTCTTCATCAAGTTTAATCGCAGCGACAGATCGCGACGGGCCGAGGGCAGGAGCGGAAATGAGACCCGGCGGCTTCCGCTCAGCCAGACACAGACGAGATTCGCGGCGATGCGACTCGCCGTCCCCCTCACTCCCGCTGTCTGCTTTGTCACAGAAGCTTGTCATTTGTGCCGAGGTGTAATGGCTTATTATGTTTTTAATGAATTAATATTTTAAGTGTATCACATTTCATTTCTAAGACTGTCAGCCTCGGTAGAGAGAGCTGACATAAACAAATGCTTTCTGGGTCCGACCTAATCTGAGGGGTGTGCAGGGGTCCTGGAGCTCGGAGTGGGAGACGTGCCGAGGTGGCCTGGAGGTTGAGTAAGCCCCGTGGGGGATAAAAGTCCCTGGAGTTCAGCCCCTTCCCCCAGGGTGCTGCTTCTGCCCCAGCTGGAGTGGGGGAGCCCAGCGGGGCAGCAGAACTGTCCCCACAGACCGCCTGGACAGCTCGTATGCCTGGAGCGACGGTGGTCACCTTGAGCAGGCTCACTGTTGTCCACACTGGGACTTGGGACGTGCTTCGTTCCTGGCGGAGCGTGATGACTCTGGGGCTTGGAGGTGGGACTCAGTCCTGGTCTGCAGCATAACCTTGACCGAGCCACCAGCCCTCTGCTGGAGCGAGCCCTGTGCCCGAGGGCCCACCGTGCTGGGAGCCCAGCGTCTGGGCAGCTGTGCGTGTGCGATGGGGTGGGCAGGGCGGTGGGGCGGGAGCTCTGGGTGCCCACGTGGAGGCTCCATGACAGGCGGGGCCAGGAAGCGGGGTGGTGGGGGAGTGGATGCCTTCACTGCTCTCGGCCCCCTGTTGTGGCCCCCAGCACACCTCCAGCCTCCCCGGAGACCGGGGAGAGGAGCTGCCCAGCACAGGGGACTGGAACCTGCCAGGCTGCATGCCCGGAGGCTCAGGGAGGGAGATGCCCCCGCCCCAGCAGGGCCGAGTGCCCGGGGGAGGGGAGGCCGCCTGCTGCTGATGGCTCCAGAGATAGTCTCCCCCGGATATTGACAGCACAGCCTCCGGGGACTTTAATACCATGGCTCTGGGGAGACACCGCGAGGTCCCTGTCCCTGAGCGGCTCAGCGTCTGCAGAGGCGGGTGTGGGAGGGATCGCCCCGGCCGTCCACCTGCTCCCCTCACGGGCGCTCGCTCACGCATCCACTCCGGCCCTCTTCCTCCGCGCCCGCTCCTCCGTTCATTCAGCCGCCTGCCCGTCCCGTCCTCTCGTCTGTCCGTTCACCGTATCATCCACAGAGACTGAACGAGCATCCACCATGTGCCAGGCCCTGTGTCCACGGAGATCGCGATGACGCGTGGTTTGTTCTCTGCCTGCAACTGAGCTTGAAAGTCCGGTCGGGAAACGGTGACGATGTGGGGGCAGCATGAAGGGAACCCCAGAGTTCCGAGCCGCCCGCCGGGGCGGGGCCGAGCACTCCCTGGTCTGGGCCGCCACGCTCGGATGCGCGATTGGGGAGAAGGGGCTTATGCAGGGACCAAGGACGCGGTGTCCTATCGCGCATCGAGGAGGCTGAAGGGAGGCCGTTGGTGGAGTCCGCCTCGCAGGTGAGACGAGGGAGACCCCAGCACAAGGCCTGGCTGTGGCTAGAGGCCAGCTGAGCTCGGAGGGTGCAGAGCCGCACCCCAGGGTGGAATGAGGACCAGCCGGGAGCCGCAGAAGGTATGGAGGTGCTGGGGTCATCACGCAGACCCTCCAGGATGGTGCAGGGGGAGGAGAGTGAGGAGGGGACAGGGAGATGCTGGACCTCGACCAGGCATGGCGCACCAGGTGGACACTGCCACTGGGGGGGCCCTCTGCACCACCCACTCGGGGAAGCTCTGGTGGCGTGGAGACTGCTGGTCTGTTCCTGGGCCCGGGGCTGGTCTGCAGCCCCCACCAGGCCTCAGCCCTCGACTAACACATGGACCGTTACCTGGATCTGCATCTGCCCCACGTTGGGCCTGGGGGCGGGTCAGTGCTGCTGGTCACGCTGTCACCGTCCCCCAGTGAACTTCCCTGGGTGCAGACACCCCAGCTCCTCGTGACCTTGCATAGCCCCTGATTCTCTCCGGGTCTCGACTTACCCATCTGCTAAGCGAGAGGTGTGCCCTGGGTCTGGGATTCTCGTGGAGGCAGACGGGGGAGGAGGTGCCATCTCCACTGCACAGACGAGCTCGGGGAGGTCTCTCCAGCCAGGCCCTCCCCCCCAGACCCCACGAGCAGCCCCGGGGGGCGCGAGCTTGGTCCTGAAGGCAGGACACCTGAATCCACGCCAGCCTCTCGCCACCAGGCCCGAAGACCGGAGCTGAGAAGGTGCATTAAAAAAATGATCCAAGGCTCCCCAAACAGAAGGGAATATTGACACGGTTATTTTTAGCATTATTAAAATAAGTCTGCTTTGCTCCTTTCCTGTGCTCCTCTCCCGGCTCAGTCTTTGCTTCCAGATTGAGTGTGTGTGAGTGTGTGAGTGTGAGTGTGTGAGTGAGTGTGTGTGTGTGTGTGTGTGTGTGTGCACGTGGCGGAGCGGCTGCTGCAATCTAAATGTTAATGAGACCCTGATTGTGTCTCTCGATGCCTGTTCCCCCGTTCCCTGCCTACCCCAAATGTCGCTGGGCCTTCGCGGAGCCCCCGGGAGCGGCACCTGCGTTCTTTGAAAACGAGACTGCCGCTTGATGCTCTGTGGAAACCACGCTTGAGAAGCCTGTGGGACTCGGGAGATGGGGGTACAGGCCTTGGCGGTGATCCCCATCAGCTGGGGCAGGACCCGAAACCACGGCCCGCGGTGCTGGCTCCACCTCCCCCAGGACAGGGTCCCCAGAGTCACAGTGGTCCTGGCCGACGTGGGCGTCATGCCTCAGATGGGGCAGCCTGGTCGGGGCGGGGATGACCGTGCCCGCAGGAAGATACTGGGTCTAACGGCTCTGTCACTTCGAGCCGTGTCACCTGGGGCCAGTCGCATAGCCTCTCTGACCCTGCCTCAGCTGATCCAAGCTCTGGGACGACGTGGGTGACGCCCCCGATTCCCGGGGGATGGCCAGCTGTGAACCCTCGAGTTCTGGCGGAGCCAGGTGGCTGTGGCCGCTGCAGCCTGGAGGGTGCGGTGGCTCTGCCTCCCAGCCGCCGTCCCCGAGGGGCCTGGGTCCCGCCACATGCAGCGATGGTGAGGGGTCCCCGGGACCCACCCCAGCCTAGCTGGTGCTGCTCTGGCTGGTGCCCGTGCTGTGAGCCTCCCTCCCAGACCGTCCCCGGAAGTGGCCTGGAGCCAGCCTGGCTGCCAGGGTGGGGTCATCTGCCCCTCTGTGCTCAGCGTCAGGG
>NW_006436294.1:6442839-6447191 GCF_000325575.1 Pteropus alecto
GCATTCCTGTCAGGGTTCCCCAGGCCCGGGGTCCCCACGACCATGCACTGACTCCTTCTGTGATTCACTGGCCACCTGAGTCTCTGTTTCATCAAATCCAAAACCAAATTGCCCAAGTCCTGCCGCCACTGACACCCTCCCTGGTGTCTGTCAGCCCCGGCCGGACAGGCCCTCGCCCCTGGTCCCCGCTCGCTCCAGCTGTGCCTCCCTGGACCCCTGCCCACCGGCCACCTTTCTCCTTCCCCTGCAGGCAGCGGGTCTCCAGGAGGTGCCACCTCTCCCACCTGGGCGGGCGCCTTCATGCTCTTGGTCCCGCACGTGGCTCGAGAGCTGCCGGGCTCCCGTCTGTGCCCACGGCCACGTGGCGGGGTACTGCCGGGGAGCGGGCGGGCGAGCCGGGCGACCTGCCTTCGGCGCTCCATCCCCCGTCTCCCTGCCCGAGCTCCCCGCCCGCCACCCGCCTGCATCCACCTGCATCCGCCTGGCTCAGCCCTGAGCCTCACCCCATCGCTCTTGCTCCGCCTCTGGGGCTTGGCCCCTCCCCCACCGGCCTCCGTGCGTCCCTGGGGACAGCTCACAGTCAGCTCTGTGCCCCACCCAGACCCAGGCACAGCGGCGGGGCAGGAAAGCTCACCCCTCCTTCCTTCACCAGCTTAGAGACTGTCATTCCCCTGGTGGCCCCAACCCCTTCTAGAGAAGCGGGCGTTTGTGGTGGGGACATGTGGCTGCGGGTCTGATCACAGGACACACCGTCCGTTCATGCAGCCAGAGGATTCCTGCCTGATTCCTGCCGTGTGCCAGGCAGCAGCCCCGCCGGACATGGCGCCTCGCCAGCGAGAGCTGGAGACAGCCAGTGGGGGCGGCAGCGTCACGGGGACGTGTTCTGGGGCAGTTTGCATCGAGGTCCTTCGTCATGCGGCGCCCAAAGCCACCTCCCCCTGGAGCACAGCTGCCTCGGGGACTGTTCCCTGCCACCCGGCCTTCCTCCAGGGGACAAGGGTCCCCCGCCCGTCATCCTCTGTCCTCTGGGCTCGGCCTCCCCTCTGTACAGCTATGAGTCTGGGCACAGCCTCTGGGGGGTCCCTCTCTGGGGCCAACACATCCCTGTGCCCAGAAGGAGCCTTTTCAGCCTTTTACAGGTGCTCGCCTCTGGGGAGACGGCCTGCTGAAGCGGGGGAGGGGCGAAAGTGTCCTGCGGGTGGGTGCGGATGTGCTCATGGGGCCTCTCCTTTCAGCAGGCATCCATGGAGCACCTACTACGTGCAGGCTGTGGCCAGGCCTACTGTGCACAGGGCACGTGTGAAGTTTGCACTGGAGCCTTCTGGGGCAGAGAAGGGTCTCTCGTCCCCACCTACCCTGCCCTGAGCACCTTGGCCCAGGCCTGGGTGCATAGTAGGGATCCTGGGTGCATAGTAGGGACCCTAGAACCAGCCCGTTAATTGGGTAGAATGGAGAGGAAGCTTCTTTATTTCTCTAAAGCGTTGCCATGGTGACTTCTGTCTCCCAGCCTCCAGGGAACAGGGACCCCTGAATGGCTCTGCAGGTCTCTGTGATCACTGTGAGGACCCCTCACCCTTTGGTGACCCCCAAGCCATCGGTCTGCTGGGCGGGCACGGCTGACTTCTCACAGCAGGGACCCAGTGGGACAGAGGAACGGGGCACACTGGGGAGCCAAGCCTCCCAGCTCCCTCACGGTCACACCCCTTCACGGGGAACCTCTGGGCTGGGAGGTGCCTGGGAGGTTGGGAGCCACAGACAGGAGTGGGGTGGCGCTGGAGAGCGGGCCTGGCCTGCAGCAGGGTAGGGGTGCACATGGCCAGCCTTCACCGCTGACGCGGCCCCTTCTGGGCACGGCTGGCGGCAGCGATGGGCCGGCACGGCTCCTGCTGGCCCTCTGACGTCTCCCCAGAACCAGGGGCCAGTTCCGGGCCCTCAGCACCGCATCCCAGCACCACGAGTGTGCACCTGCCCGCTACACATGGCACGTGCGTGTGTCTGCACGGGCAGATGGGCGTGAACCAGAGCTACAACCCCGTTGCTTGGAAACACCCTCTCATCTGAGCTCTGCCAGGCGGGGGCCCGTCTGGTGGGGTCAGCACTCCCTGGGGCGCCACGCAGGCGGAGGAACGCGTGAGGGTACGGCCTTCTGCATCCTGCGTGCTCACCGGGGCGTCCTCCGGGCCAGGCCCGTGCTGGGCTTGAGGCTTCAGCCGTGAGCCGGGCAGACGGGGCCAACGGGCTCGCCCCGGCTCCAGGTCTGGGGGAGACGGATGCCGAACCGCTGACATGGCAGGAGTTACATCTAATTACTGCTGTCCCGAGGGGTCCCCTGTGTGGGTGTCCAGGCGTGTGGGCCAGCACGGGTGGGCGGACCCTGGGGCCTTGAGCACAGAAACCCCAGGGGCCGGCTCTGGCCCGAACCCCTGACCTGCCCGCCCCCTCCTGCATCCTCGGAGTGTCCGCCCCATCACAGACTCCAGGAGCCAGCGGTCCTGCTAACACTGTTTGCCAGGTGGCCCCGCCTCAGGACCTGGCAGAAGCCTGGCCCCGCCCCGGCCTCCCCTCTGAGGCTCCCGCACCAGCCTGGGGCCCCTGTCTCACTCCAGATGTCAGCGGGAGGTGAAAGCTTAGGTCACACGCAGTTTAATAAGCAGAGCCCACTCCCCTCACGAACGAGGCATCAGAAGCTCGGGAAGGAGATGCCGAGTGGACAGGACTGTCTTGCGGCCTGAGGGACCTCAGTCCCTGGCTGGGCATGGAGTGGAGCCCGGGACAGCCCGCGGGGCCGCGAGGGCCCTCCTGCACTTGTCTGGGGGCTGCCGTTCGGCAAGCCCCAGCCCAGAGCCATGTCACAGCCGCGGGGGGCCCGAGGGGACTGCTGACAGGGAGGGACACAGCCTTGGGGGTGCCCTCACCCCCACCTCCAGCCCTGGCCACAGACACCTCTGGGTTATGTGGGCGGTGGGCGGAGCGGACGCTGTGGGAGGCGGATCTGCTTTCTAGTCCCATGTCCTTAGTGAGTTATGTCACCTTCTCTGTCCTTCTACGTCTGTCCGTGTCGTCTACAGGCCTCTGACTCTGCCTGGGAGTTTGGGGGGCTGTGGTGTGACTGGGAAGGAATAGAGGCCGGGGCTCAGCACCCTACAGCCAGAGGCAGGTGGGGGCCTTGTCCCTGGCCCAGGCGTTGGGTGTGCAGTGGGGAGCCCGGACCACACGGTGCCCTCACTGCTCTGCATGCGGGGCTGCGGGAATCCTCGGCCTGGTGACTCCCGGGGTCCCGGCTCCACGGAGAGCGATCTTGGGGGCTCCCTCCCTGTCCCCCAGCCTGGGCCCGGGCAGCAGAGAAGCCCACCTCACCGCTGCAGCGTCCACAGGTTCATTTCCAGGAGCCCGGCCACTCCCTCTCCCGGACTCACCCCCAGTGCAGAGGGATGGTTTCAATAACGTGGCCTTTTGGGGCCTGAACCACTGCAGTCCAGGAGGACGGCGGGCAGACTCACTCCCCCGGGGCACCAGCAGGCAGCCTTCTCATTTAGAAGACAATTTGTTGTTTGGGTTGTTCTGGGTGTTTTTAAAAGCAGAGGTCCGAGCTTGGATTTTCTGTCTGCCCAGGGGAGCAGGGGTCAGGAGGGCGGGGGGCTAGCGGCTCCCAGGCCTCACCTGACGGCAGGAGGGGCATCCCCGGACCTGTCAGTGGGGTCTGCAGGCTTCCCTGGCCTCAGCTGGACGCGCAGAGCGGCTGCAGCCACCCACTGCTGCCGACAGAGCCCTCTGTTCCCGGGGCGGCCCCGGCCTGGGCCCCAGCACAGGAACTAAGGCCTGGGCGCCACGTTCTCGCCGTCGTGTGTGCGGTGGCTACGCCCCTGCCTCAGTTTCTCTGCTGGCCCTCCAACTCTCCCTTGGCACTGAAGCCCTGGGCCCGGCTGCAAATCCAGTGACGGCCCAAGGCCTTGGGCGAGTTGCCTCTGGAAGCGGGGCTCAGTTTCCTGACCTACGAAATGGGCCACCTCTGCTTTTCCAGATGTGGGACCGTTCTGTGTCCCTGATTCCCAGGGGAGGGCGCCGAGGCCCAGGGTGACACGTGCCTCGATGGCGGGGCCCACCGCGTGTCACGAACAGGGCGCGGGGTGCTGCAAGCGCCCCACCTCCCAGGCAGCCGCGCCCTGGGAACCCCTCCCCCGGATCGAGTGTGAGGCTGCCCCGTAGCCCACCGCCCGTGGCCCGCACCAGTCAGATGGCCGCCTCCGAGGCCCTCGGACGCAGCTGTGCGTCCCAGACGTGCGGCACTGGGCCGGGCCGTCTGCTCTCCGCAGCCGCGCTGCCTCCGATGCCCTCGGGGCTTTTATTTTCTT
>NW_006436294.1:6447281-6462716 GCF_000325575.1 Pteropus alecto
TGCGTGGTCCCCTCCGCCCTGAGCCAGCTCGTCCTCCTCAGCCTGGGCCCCCCCCTTCCCAGTGACCGTTTCTGGGTCCCTGAGTGGCAACCTGGACCCCAGGCCATGGGCTGGGACCCCGCCCCCGCCCCCCGCTGGCTCCCGACTCCACCCTGGGTCTCGGCCCCACTGGGCCCTCCTCAGCCTCCCTGTCCCCCACCAGATTAGCCACCACATCCCCGCTCTGCTTACCCCGTGTGCAAACGCGGGCGGACATGGTCGCCCAGCCCGCTGTTTGCTATGCTGAGAGGCTATTTTAGGGGGATAGGAAGAACTTGGACTATTTGAACCTCTGAAGCCCCTTGTCAGACAGGTGGAAAAATAACCACCGGCCGCAGCGACAGGGTGCGTGTGGGGAGCTCCGGGGGGCGCGGCTCGCAGCGCCCTATTCCACCCTGTCTGCCTCGTTCTCACAGGAGCACAGGGGATGGGCAGAAGCACACGCCAGCCCCACCTGCCCTAGGTGACCCCCACCTGCCACCCGTACAGCCCCACACTCCCCAACACCTGCTCCTCCCGACCCCTCTGTGGCTCAGGCGGCCCGTCTGCGCCCTGTGCTCCGAAGCCCCACGCCGGGACGGGCCTGGGGGCCGCATCTGGGTCCTGGCTCCTCTCCTGCCCTCGGCGGCTCAGCACTGGACCCACCGGTGGGCTACCAGTTGGGAGAAGCTTGTGTGGCTGGTGGCTGTCCAGGTGTCTCGGCACCAGGGATGCTTGCTCAGAGGGTGGCCAGGGTCTCACGGCCTGAGGCCAGGGTTCCCACTGCCCAGGCCGGCGCCGGAGAGGGGTCGGGGCAGGGCCCGCTGCTGGGAACGTCCGTCTGGTCCTTGTGGCCTGGCTCTAAGCCATGCCTTCGGTCCTCATTTCTGCTGACTCGTCATGCCCGGAAGAGCCCCCGGCTGGCTGCTCGTGGGTCGACCCCGAGGAAGGCCAGGGCTCAGACCTGACCGCGTCCACCAGGCAGCCGTGCGTGTGATTCAGCCAGCGAGGCCCCCTGGCTCCCCAGAGGTCACATGGCTGATTCGAAGGGCCTTAGGGTGTGCACAAGCTTTTCCCCAGTTTAATGTGCGGGGAAACCAGAAACCAGGGAGACTGAGTGATTTGTCCAAAGCCACCTGGGCTGGGCTCGGCTCGGCTGTCCGTGTCCCCTGCCAGGCAGGGTGGCCCCAGGGCCTCCTCACCCTGGGCTCCCAGCCCCAATGGTCCGTCCGGCGACGCAGTGCCGGCTCCGGCTCCCAGGGGGCGCTGAGGCCCTGCGGCTGGCTCCCCGCCGCCCCCTCCCCCGGCGGGCCCCGGGCCCCGCCCCCCGCTGTGCGGTCTCGCCGGAGCCCTGTGTTTTCCAGTCAATAGAAAGTGCTCCGTCCCCCAGACGTGGCTGCGCGTCTTCGCCATCTGCATCGGAAGGGTTCCAAACGAAAAGTCTTTTCCTGTTGGGGGGAAAAAAAAATGTAAAAGGAGAAAAGGAGACTTTGCCTGACGGATTAGAAAATTTTCCACTTCCCAGCCCCTGAACCGAGCGTGCGTGCTTCTCGTGCCCAGTTCCCCGGCTGCAGAAGGCGCGCGGGTGGGTTTCCGAGCTCAGCACCCCGGCTGAGGAAGCCACAGGTGGGGCACCTGTCTGGGCCAGCCCCACCTTCCGCTGAGCCCTGACCTTGGAAAATCCACCTGGGCTGAAGCCAGGCCCCTGGTCACAACGTGGCCTTGTTAGGCCTCCATCAAAGGGATGCCAGAAGGCCAAAGCATTTTACGTAAAACCCGGAGCACCTACAAATAAAAGTGATGAATATTTACACAGATCTGGACTCTCCAGAGTGTTTGTGAAGTCGGCATTTCCTAAAGGGCCCTGGGACCCACGGATGGGCCTCCCCTGGGGGCAGGGGGACCGGGAGATCGCGGGGGAGGGGTACGAGGGGCGCCTGGTCACCAGCAGCAGGAAGGGGCCTGGGCAGGGCTGGTCCTTCTCAAAGGCCTGGTCCCATCCTCAAGCGCCTGGCTGCCCGGCCCTGGGTCTGCGGGAGGACGGACACACCGGGAGCCTGGGAGTGACCACCGAGGGCCTGGAGGCGGGGAGGCTGAACCTGCCTCCGGGCCTCGGGTCCAGTGAGGGCGTTTGCTGTGGACGAGAGCCACGCAGGGCCCACATCTGCCCGGCTGGTAGGGAACCGGCCGTGGGCTCCAGACACTGGGCTTCTGGGGCCCCGGGGAGGGCGGGCGGGCTGTCCTCCAGCCTGGGAGGGCGTGGAGCCGCAGTGGCTACACGGAGTCCACTCTCGGTGGTCAGAACGGAGCGCGCGCACCCTCGCCCCACCCAAGCCTGTCCCTCCAAGGTCGCCCGCCGCAGGGGCTCAGCCCTTAGCCCCTCACTCAGGCCAGCAGCCAGGCCGGCCCTCCTGGCAGCTTCTCCCTGGCTCTCCCCCCCGTTCCAGCTGCCGCCCAGACCTGTCAAGCTTACTCTGTGCAGCTCTGACTAGCGGCCGCTTCTCTGCATCCCAGCTGCTGCCTCCCCGGGCCCAGCCGCCATCACCCCTCCCTGGGGACTCAGCATCGCCTCCCCTGGGGACTCAGCATCGCCCCCCCCAGTCCCCGTTCCCAGCCTCTGTCCTCCAATCCCTTCGCCGTACGATGGCCAAGGTCATTTTTTAAAAACACACATCAGGTCGAGTCATTTCCTTGCGAACCGCAAACCCACGCGGTGCCCATAAGCCTGCGGGACGGAGCCCCTGCCCGCCTCCCACCCACTTGCACCGCGTGGCCTCCGGCTCAGCCTGCTCAGCCACGCTGCCCGCGCTGGGGCTCTCTGCACCTCTGCTGCGTTCGCTTCTGCGTCCCGAGGTCCGACAGCCTGGAAGGTCCTAGGTGCCCAGCGATGAACGAGCGGGCGTTTGGGCGGGTCCTTCGGCCGGAACTGCCGGAGGGAGCGAAGCACGTCGAGCCGGGAGGAAGCAGCGGGAGTGGAGGCTGGAGGAGGAGCCGGGCGGGAGGGCAGGAGGGCGCTGGGCCCCCGCGGGTCTTGCCCACAGGCCGAGGAGCATGGCCACATCAGCAGGTCCCGGGGGCGGCCTGGCAGGTCGCCCTTGGCTGTCCTCCCCTGTCGGGCTGACCGGCATGGCCTCGAAGCACTGCACCTGGGCCGAGCCGCCTTGAGCTGATTCCTGCTCTCTCTCCAAGCAGCGTGGCCACGGGCAAGTCACTCAGCATCTACGCACCCCGGTCCTCACTCGTAAACGGTCCCCATACCCGCCAGCTGGCGCGGATGTGAGCGGCCCGTGGTGGCTGGTGCCGGCTCGGTCCTCGGCACAGAGGGAGCTGTCCTGGCTGTTTCGGAGCGTCCGTCTGGAGCTGCTGGGAGGGCAGAGGGCTGCAGGCAGGGAGGCCGGGGCGAGGCCGACTCCGTCATCCAAGTGAGCGTCCTGCCAGGCAGGGCGGAGGGGACAGAGGGAGGAGAGCGAGTCCCCGCGTGCTCTGCCCTCTTGGAGAAGGAGCGGAGTGGACAGTTCCCTCCCCACTCCCCACACTGGCTGCCACGTGGCCTCGGCCTCCCCCGGCCGCTGCACTGGGCAGCACCTGTGCCCTGTCCTACCTCAGGCCCCCAGCTCCGCCCTCAGGGTCGTGCTGTCTCTCCCGGAAACGTCCTTCCCGGCCCTCAGCTCGCCCGCTCCGCTTCCCAGCCCTGTGCGCGGGCCCCCTCATCGGTCCCCACGTCTCTTCCACCTGTGAGCAAAGGTAAGCACGGCTCCTTCACCTGCTCCACTCAGCCAGCCTCGGGCCCTGCTGTCTGGGGCCCTGGACGGTGACCTTGAAGCTGCTGCTGGCTGCCCCCTCCCAGCCTGGCGGGCTACGTGGGACTCTGAGCTGAAGTTGCTCAAGCTGACAGCCCCCCCCCCGCCCCCCCGTCCCTGCCCTTCCTCCATCCTTCCTCCCAGCCTCTCCCTCTGCTTCCTCCTCCAGTTCCCTCGGGAATGACTCACACATCTGCCTCCCACCTGCACCGCCAGCTTCCCAAACCTTCATCTGAAAGGGTCTCGTGGAGCAGATTTCTGCATTCAGAGGCGTGGGGGGCCGTGACGGGCAGTGCTCCCTGGGGGCAGTGGTGTTTTCCCTGCAGCCCGTGGCCCCGGGAGGGAGCCTTGCTGGGCAGTGGAGACCGCGGGCTGTCCAGGGGGGGTGGGCGGCTCCTGATGGGCCTTCTGACCCTCACGACCTGGGACCAGAGGGGCCCGCCTGGCGCGTCGTGTCTCCCAGAGTATCCCGTCTGCCACCTTTCCGAACTGGCCGCCTCCTGCTCAGCCCCAGAGAGTGCACTGGGGGGGTGGGGTGGGGGAGAGGGAACAGGTATGGAGCCCGGCACTAGGGCCATTGAGGGTGCCGGCCGGGCCTTCTAGTGCCAGGCGCATGCCAGCACTAGAAGGAAGGCCAGGAGGATGGGGGACCCAAAGATATGGCTCCACAAAGCCACTGTCTGTCCTTGGACAAGCCATGGCACCACCCTGGGCCTCGGTCCCCTCATCCGTCAGCTCGGGGGGTGGGCCAGTGCCTTCTGAGCCCTCTGCCTCCCCTCCCAGCCAGGGACATCCACCCCACGGACCGTGTCCCGGGGCTACCCCATCCCCGGCCCGCCCTCCCCCGCCCAGGAAAGCTGGCTACGGGCCGGTGGGGACAGCCGCCCACTCCGGTCAGATCATGTTCCTCACCAGATGCTAACTTCATCAGCAAGTCCACCGCTGGCCCTCTATGCGGCGGTGAGAGCTGGGGCCGAGGCGAGGCGGGGAGGCGGGCGGGCTGCCCGCCTGGGGGAGCAGGACACAGCGATTTACATATTTATAAAATCTCTTCCATTTGCCCAGGCCCTGTGTGCACTAAGGAATGTCACATCTCATTTCAGCTGGGGATCTGTGCTCCAGGAGTGACAGCTCGAGCCGCCGCCCAGGCCTCCCTGACATCTGCAGGTGACGAGCAGCCTTGGACTGGGTTATCATCCCGGATCGGCGACTGTGGGGAGCCCCCTGGCCTCTCTGGGCCTCAGTTTCCCCAGGAGTAAAGTAAGGATAGATAGTATCTTTGCTGGGCCAGTCTGGCATGGCCCCAGTGACCCCCATCCCGGGACTCATGTCACCGTGTGGGCTTCTCGAGGGCAGACTGGGAGCAATGACTTGCTTCCGATGCAGGTGACGGGCCACGCTTCCCCCACGCAACACGGAGCCCGTGGCCAGGTCACCTCCCACCCTCACGCTTGGCGTGCTCGCGGCCGTGGAGCCAGCCACCGAGTGAGAACCGCTCCGAGAGGCCCATGTGGCAAGGAACAGAGGGTGGCCTCCGGCTAGCGGCCAGCCAGGGACTGAGGCCTCCGTCCAGAGCCCGCGCAGGACGGCATCCTGCCGACGAGCATGCGAGAGCCTCGGGGGCCTCCCTAGTGGGGCCAGAGGCGACCTCACCAGAGCCGACGGCCCGGCTCCTGGTCACGAGCGGTGAGGTGTCAGCTGTTGTGATTTTGAGTCGCTGCATGTCGGGCAGCAGCAGGTAACTGATACGATGTCCTTCTCGAGGGTTGCCTTGGCGACTGCCTGGCTGGTGCGTGTGCGCGTGCCGACGTGGGCACTCGCGCGTGGCAGGGAGGCTGCGTCTGAGCCGTCCACTGGGGTCCAGGCCTGGCGTTGGGCCGGCCGCAGTGGGGGCTCGCTCCGTCGCGGGAATCACGGATGGCGGGCGGCTCAGCACAGGCCTCGCGACGCCCTGGGCGGCAGCACCCACGGGTCCCTGATCGAGTCCTGTTCCCAGGGACTCCCATGGAGGACCCCACGTTCGGCACCGGGCCCCTGGACGAAGCCCTCCGCTGGCGGCCTGTGCCAGCGCCCCCTGCTTGTGTCCGGGCTCGGCTCAGCTCGGTTCTCCTCACTGCCACCGTTAGAAGGACCTTCGCCTCTTCCCTCCTAGGGGACGGGGCCAGGCATCTGAGCTAGCTCCTGGCTGCGCTTTTGAGGGCGGAGGCCATGCAGGTGTCACGTCGTTGCATGGCATCTGGTACAGAGTCTGGAACACAGCGGCTGCTGGGGACAGGTCTGGGGCAGGAACACACGAGCAGCTGGTCTAAAATGACAGTCAGAACCCGGATGATTCGATGTGGAGACGGGAAAAGCCTTCGCCAGCATTGTCCCCTTAGAGTCTGTTTGGGTTTGGGGCGCCCGATGTCCCCTTGGGAGGGCAGGTGTATTGATTGCATTGGGCTGACGTATCCTGCCCCCTGTGGCCCCTGCCCGATGTCCCCTTGGGAGGGCAGGTCTGCATTGGGCTGACGTATCCTGCCCCCTGTGGCCCCTCATGGTGCAGACTGGCTCCTGGTGGCAGTGGCCTGGTTGTCGCGGAGGGGCGGGCCTGGGTGGTGTGTGGAGACTGGAGAGAAGCAGGCCAGGCTCCGCTCTGCTCCCGCCCGGCCTGGAGGCCGAGACTGTGGCCACGTGGGGACAACAGGAGCCCATGACCGGGGCTCACTCTGAGCCCGGAGGCGGCCTGGGGTGCCCCGGCTCACGGGGTTGTCCAGCGCTGTGCCATGAATTATGGTAAGTCCTCCCTCTGTGCCGTCCGGCGCGGTAGCCGCCGGCCACGTGTAGCTGCCGAGCCCCTGAAATGTGGCTCGTGTGGCTGGAGACCTGAGTTTCAGCTTTATTCGTTGCTACTTACTTGAAATCAGAACGAGTGGCGTGGGGCTCGTGCCCCGCGTGGGACACCATGGGTCTGGAATGAGGAGCGAGCCAACCGGGGACCGCGCGCTCGTTCTTTGTGTCTGGAATCGGATCTTTCCAAGAACACTAAAAATAACCTTTAAAAAAAAGGAGTTCCCAGAGATGAGCGCCTCGGGCTGCGTGGAGCGCGGGAGGAGCTGATCCGCGGAGCGGCGTCTCCATCTGTCCGGGAGACGCCGCCCGAGGGGAGCGGGGACTTCTTGACTCATCCCTATTTTTAACGGTTTGTCTTCAGATCCGCGAGACGTCAAGGAACGAACTGGCAACGAACACTGCCCTCCGCCCTGTCCTCCCGGTTTACCGCGGGCCGGCTCTGCCGATGTCGTCGAAGTCCCAGGCCGCGGGCCCTTCCGGATGCAGGGCCTTCCCGGAGGTGGCGCTTGAGCTGGGTGTGGCCGTGGTGCGGACGGCAGGCAGGGCGAGGCTGGGGGAGGCCTGTCTGCAGCGAGAGCGGCAGGTCCGACACGGTGACCGTTGCTGGAGCAGAGACAGCCGCTGGTGGCCGGGACACGCGTGCCACGTTCAGCACTCAGGGAACGCTCGGCAGTCGACGCTGTAGTGGCGGCCGCGGAGGCAGCGGCATGATTAACATCATCATTAGGTGCTTTAACACGCAGTGCTTCGTTTAGTTTTCAAAACAACCCCGTGGGAGGCTCTAATAATCCCCACTTTCCAGGAGAGAAGAGAGGGTAGAGCGAGCGGCTCAGGACACTCGGGATGCTCGATGGCGTCAGTACACGTGGGAACGTGACAGGAAGTCAGCAGCCATTTCAGCATCGGTGAAGGGACAGACGGACGGGAGGGGGCCTGGGACCCCCCCGGGCGGGGTCATTCTGCCTGAGCTCCCTGGGCGCTGTGGCCTCACCTGGGCGGTGGGGGGCACGGCCTGTACCCCTCCCGAGCCCCCTCCTTGCTCCCGCGGCCACCCGTCCCAGGCTCTGACCCGGGAATCGGACCCGGAGCCACAGCTCCCTTCGTCTCTGGTGTGGGTGGGGTCTCGGGGGTGGCACGGGCAGCGGCCGGCCGGCTGGGCTGCTCGGGCTGTCCCAGACGCGGGAGGGGCAGCGGGCCGGACAACCCCGCACAGTCACGTGGAGACAGCTGTCAGTGGGTCCTCCCCCGCCAGTCCTGGTCCCGGTCCCGGTCCCGGTCCCGGTCCGGCTCACAGACGCCGGCCCTTTGAAGCGGAATCCCCGCCCGCACCCACGCAGAGGAGCAAGGAGGGAGCCTCCCTCGTTTAATCTTGGGGAGCGGCAGCGCTCAGCTCCGCAGGGCTGGCCACCCTTCCTGAGGCCACAGCCACGGGCGCCAGTGAGACCCCAGCCTGGGGGTCGAAGTAGTTACTGAGGGCTGGGAGGCCGGTGGTTGTGCGCTCAGGGGCAGGGCGGCCTCTCCGCAGTGACCGGCCCCAGGCCTCCCCAGTGAGCGAGGGTCCGGCCCTCTCCACAGACCAGGGCTGGGCGGGGGGCTCCAGGCCTCAGAGCGTCTCTGCCCCTTGCCCTCCCGGTCCTCCTGTGGTTTTGAAGGCCGCCCACGGGCCCTGGTCCGCACCCCGTGTCTGGTCCTCCGCGCGTGCTCCGGCCCCATGGCCTTCGGCATTTTGGACCTCTGTATATCCACAACGGAGTTCCTGACTCGTCACCACCCCCAGCCCCTGCTACTTCCTGCCCCTCCTCATCTCGCGGGTCAGCCAGGCATCCAGGCTCAGGATCCAGACACACGCTTCCTCTCACCCCACCGGGACCTTCTGCAGGCCCTGCTCCCCCGGGGACAGTGACGGCTTCTCAGCAGCTCTCTGTGCGCTCCAGGAGGCCACGCTCCGGCCAGGGCCCCTCGCTCCACTGGCGTCCATCCTGCCTCGAGCGTGGCGACTCCTGACTGTGGACCCCAGGCTCCTGCAGGCTCTGCTGAGGCCCAGGCACCATCTTGTGCCCCTGAGCTGCCCGGTGCCCCCGCCGCCTGGCGCGTCGAGGGCGCGTGCAGTCTGGCATGTGGGGCGGGGTGCAGGTGGCAACGCGTGAGGCTCAGGTGGGAAGGGTCTTGGGACTCTGCCGATAGCCCCCTGCTATGAGGACTGTCACGCACTTGCCATTACTGTCATTTACAATGACATTAATGTCACCTACTCTATGCTGGCACTGCGCTGGGGCCAGGGACCCAGCCACGGACAAGGCACAGCCCCCTGCAAGGGAGACGGAAAAGAAGCCAAACCTGAGCTGAGTGCGAAGGAGAGACATCTCCCTGGGCTTCCCGGAGGAGGCGACATCTGCTCGAGCCTTCAAGATGGGGTCAGGTGGGGGTTCTGACGGGAGCAAAAGCATGAAGCAAGGAACGGGGTTGACGCTGGGGAGCAGAAAGGGTGGGTTTGGAGGCGAGCCGGCCGCACGGGCTGCTTCCAGGCGGCGGCTAAAGAAAAAGCCAAATCTCTTTTAGGAAAAGAAACGCAAAGCAGTGAACAGAGCTGAAGCCACAGACGCAGTGGGCTCAGGGTTCAGAATTAGGCCCCGAGGGTTGGATGCTAAACTCCCACAGGTAAATGGCACTAAAAGTCTCTGTGGAACAGCAGGACCCGGCTGGCCTCTCAGCTGGAAGCCAGGCTGCCTCTCCCTGCCCCTCCCCCGACAAAAGGCAGCAGCAAACAGACAAGGCCAAGTGCGGTCACCTGGGGCCCTGGGGGCCCAAAGGAAGCATGTGAGTGGGAGAAGCAGAGCGAAGCTTTCCCAGGAGCTCAGCCCCGGGGTCTGTGACGGGACGAGGGGCAGGAGCGCCCGCCGCCCCCTCGCGAAGCCTGCCCTGCGATTCCGGATGGGAGGGTGGGTGAGGTACCCAGAAATCCACATACAGAGAGAAGGAGGAGGAGAGAGAAAAGTAAAAACGAACAAAGAAGCAAACAAAGCCCCGCGCTGCTCTCCGCGCGTCTGCAGAGCACGTTCCAAAACTCACGAAGAGCGCAGTTCTCGGGGAGCCGGCCCAGGAGCTGGAGCCGGAGCCGGAGCCGGAGCCGGAGCCGGACAGCACTGCCCCGGAGAGAGGCCACGTGGATGAGACGGAGAGGGCCTGGGGGGCTCAGGGACTGAGAGGAAGCGGGGAGGAGACCCGTGGGCGGCCGCTTGCTGTTTGGCTCGCTCGTGAGGGGTTCGGGTGCAGCGACGTGGGTTTGCTTCCCATTTTGGGGGGCTGCCCTTCAGCCTCATTCCTGATGCTCCTTTCAGCTAGAGAGACTTGATGATAGCGGGAAATTGGGAAAAATAACAGCACGCCCTTGACCTTGCTCCTGGACTCTTCCCCGTTGCCTTTCCATAGAGAAGCCTGCGCTGGGTGGCCGCGTGGGTGGCGGGTCTGACCCAGGGCAGCGCTGCCTGTGACCAGGGCCTGAGTCTGCCGGCTGCTGAGGCGGCGGCATGGTGCTCTCAGCAAGCGCCCCCTCCGCCCCAACCTCCCTCGGCAAGAAAGGCGATAGTCCATCCTCTGTAAACAAAGCAACTAAAACTATCAACAATGGGAACATGAATTCACTCCAGATAATAATCCATTTTATGGAGTCGCTCAAGGAGGACTTTAAAATAAGCCTGTTCAGATGGCTTAAAGAGATTAATGAAGGTACAATTATTATTAAGAAAGAATAAGAAATTACGGGGCGAAAGCAGAGAAGAAATAAAGATCAAATGATTACGCATAAGCAATAAAAATCCTGGATTAAAAAAAAGAGAGAAAGAAACAGAATTAGCAAAAACAAAATGCGAAAGATGACGTAACCCTCGCAAGGACCGTAACAGAGCGAGGGGTGATAAACCGGATGAGGATTCACCTGTGACACAGTGGAGAGACATAAAGAGATAAAAATCAAAGAGCACCCAGTGGGCGGGGGTGCCGATGGGGACCCTCCCACTGGATTAAATAGGAAAGAAACAATTTTTAAGAGATAATGACAGACGTAAAGGACCATATTCATCCCCGGATCAGAAAGAGCCAGGTAATAAAGCTGCTCTGTCTGTCCATGGCTCATCCTCACGATAACAAAGAGCAGAAAGGATTAGCAGGCAACCTTTGGTCTACCCGAAGCCTGCTGCCTCCAGCGAAGATGAAATAACGGGGTTCACACGAAACCAACCCCAAATTAGAACTAATAGGGACCAACGGTGTTCGTTCCATTGAGTGCCAGGAGGAGAACGGTGGTCCCCGCGAAACGGGAACACAGGGGGAGCCCTGTGATCGCCCGAGCTCTCAGCCGTGAGAGAGTCTGCAGGCCACAGCCAGAGGAAGAGACCTGCTGGTCTCCCTGAGTTGAGTGAAGGGGACAGAGAACCCGGGGAGTGTTCTTAGGACAGCACGCCATGGGGGAGAGGCTTCACAGACAGGGTCGTCTGGAGAGCTTCAGAGGGTCCCCTCCCTGATCAGCACGTGCGAGGAAACCAACCGAGGCTGGGGGGAGACCCACGTGGAAGGATTCGATGACGTGGTACCCGACATTCACACCAGCCTAACTGGGAAACCTCGCGATCGAGTCATGGGGCATTGGGCAGAGTACACAGAGAGTCTTTCCCCGAGCAGAAGGGTGGTTAGCCACGGACCCAGGACTTCTCCGATCCCGTCCAACAAATTTTAAAAGCAAGACCTGAAAAGATCAAACTCTTTCCAAGTAACATACCTGGATGCCAGAACGAAATCCAAGAGATTTATAGGAATATAAAATATCCAGCACCCAACAAAATAAAGCTCAGAATATCTGACATCCGACAAAAAATTATCAAGCATGAAGCAAAGCAGGAAAAGTCAATCAATAACGAGGCGAAGAAATCAATAGAAATCAATCTAAAACACAGATATCAGAATTAGCAGATAGGACACAACTATATAGATTCAAAAAGTAAGTGGAAATAGAATTAGTAAATACAAATTTTACTGAAAGAAGCAAAAATTTAAGTAGAGACATAGAAGATATAAAAATAAGACTCAGTCTACGGCCACGCCACCCTGAGCGAGCCCGATCCCGTCTGATCTCGGAAGCTAAGCGGGGTTGGGCCTGGTTAGTACTTGGATGGGAGACCACCTAGGAAGACCAGGTGCTGTAGGCATAAAATAAATGAATAAACAAACAAACAAACAAATAAATAAAGGATTGTAAGCTGACAAGGTCCTTGCAATCTGTGAGGTCAACCAAGGATTGCCTTGCCAAATAAGTAAGTAAGTAAGTAAATAAGTAAGTAAATAAACAAATAAATAAGACAGACTCAAATAAAACTTGTAAATATGAAAACGTCAATATGTGAGATAAAAGATACTGGATGAGATTAAGGGCAAATCTGAAAAGACTGGTGAATTTGAAGACACAGCAATAGACACCATCCAAAATGGAAGCAATAAAGAAGCGGGAGTTTTTAAAAATATGAAAAAAAACAGAAACATCGGGGAGCCATGGAACAACTTCGGGTAGCCTAACATGTGTGTAATCGAGGTCCCCAAAAGGAGAGAACAGTAACAATATTTGAAGAAACATGGCAAAGAAAAAATCTCCCAATGGATGAAACCCAGAACTTAAAGAATGTCAACAAACTCCAAGCAGAAAAACATGTAGAAAATGACGCTGAGGTACACCACAATCAAATTGCTCCAAACCAGCGACCAAGAGAAATCTTAAAAGCAGGTAGATGGAGGGAAAGACACGTTCCATACAGAAGAACGATGAGGATGGCAGCTGACTGCCCAGTGCAAATAACGTAGGTGGGAAGACACTGGAGCGATGTGGTTCAAAGTACTGGAAGAAAAGCTGTCAACCTAGAATTCCACACCCAGCGGAAGCGTCTTTCAGAAATAAAGGTGAAATCAAGACTTTTTTAGACATACCAAAGCTGAGAGTATTCATTGCCCGCAGCCCTGCACTCCGAGAAACGTTGAAGAAAGTCCTTCAGGCAGACAGCCACAGCACAGAGGCTGGAGGGCGTCGGGTGGCGGCGTGTTGTTGGGCTGATGCTCTCTGAGAAGTACAGGTAGGCTGTGACAGGCCGAAGGTGCACAGGGCGGATACGACAGCAACCACCGAAATAACGAAGCAAAGACGGATAGTGAACAGGCCAACGACGGATCTAAAATAGAATCATAAAAGTTCAGCTAATACAAAAGGAACAATGAACAGAAAGGAGAACCGGAAAAGAATAGCAAGGCGTGAGATTTAAACGTAACCGTAGAAATAATCACATTACGCGGGAGAGGCAGGGGTGAGTGGGGGGAACGCACAGGATTTCTAGGTCAGTGATACTGTCCCGGACTGTATCCTGTAATGACGGATGCATGACAGTGCACACTGTGCAACCCGCGGAATGTGCAACGCCGAGAGTGAACTCTAAAGTCAATGACGGTCTTCGATCGATGACGCCGGTTGCAATGAATGCACCACTCAGATGCAAGATGTTCACTGCAGGGGAGGCCGAGGCGAGGCCGGGATGCTCGGGAGCTCTCTGTACTTCCTGCTCGTCTTTTTTTCCTGTAAAAATGCTCTATTATTTTTTTTTAATTGAAGCAGCTTATATTAATGTAGGATAAAGTAGATTTTGAGAAAACGATATTATCGGGAAAAAAATCTCGATGATGAAAGGGCCAAGTCATCGAGGAGACATAATCCTAAATGTTTATGCGTCTAAGAACGCAGCCTCAAAATACATGAAGGAAAAACTGAGAGAGCTGGACGGAGAAGCAGAAAAACCCACAATTATAGGTGGAGATTTAATACGCCTCTCGATAACTGATAGAAATAGATAACAAAACACTCAGTATGTAGAAGCTTTGGATAACATTATGAACCAACTCGGTTTAACTGGCATTCATAGAACAGTCCACCACCAGCAGCAGAATACACATTATTTCCAAATGCATATGAAACATTTATCAAGCTGGACCATATTCCGGGCCATAAAACAATTCGCAATACATTTAAAAGGATTCAAGTCATATAAAATATGTTCTCTGGCCATAATGGAATTAAATTGCAAATCAATAATAGAAAGGCACATGACACATCTCCAAATATCGGAAAATTAAAGTATGCTCTGGTCAAAGGAAAAATTAAATGAGAAATTAGAAAATGTTTTGAACCAAATTAACACAAGAACACAATGTATCAGAATTTTGGGGGATGCCACAGATGTATAGCAATAATTGCCTACGGTAGAAAATAAGAAAGGTCTAAACTCCGTGTCTTCAGTTTTCACCTTAAGAAATTAAGAAGAGGAAATCAAACCCAAACTAGTCAGAAGAAATGAAATAATAGACATCATACTGAAAATCAATGACATAGAAAATATAAAAACAATAGAGAAAATCAATGAAGTCAAAAGCTAGTTCTTGGAGAAGATGAATCAATTTTATAAACCTCTAACCAGACTAATTAGGAAAAAAATGGGAGGAGGCGCAAATTCCAGTATCGAGATTTTAAAAGGTGACTTCGCTACAGAGCCTACAGATAATCAAACAATAATAAAGGAAAACCATGAACGAACCTTTACCAATAAATTCGAAAACTTTGATAAAATGGACCGATTCCTTGAAAGACACAAACCCACTCAAGAAGAAATAAATAACCGAATAGCCCTATATCGATTAAAGAAATTAAATCTGTAGTTAAGGACTTTCTCACAGAGAAACTATGGTCCCAGAAGGCTTCACTGGTTGATTCTACCCAGCACTTAGGGAAGAAATAATATCAATATCCATTCTCTACAAACGCTTCTAGAAAAGTGAAGAGATGGGAATATTCTCTGCTATGGGTTGGATATTCGATGGGGGATGTAAACTGGTGTGATCACTTTGGAACAAAGAGTTCGATGGTTTCCTATAAGTTAAACATACACTGACCTGATGATCCAGTATCCTCCCCAAGAGAAAGGCACATGTGTGTCTAAGCAGACTTGCACGTGAACACATAGATAGATAAGACATCCCACCCATCTGATGGAACCTGAGTCAGCAACGAGGAGGGACGGATTACGGGCACAAGCAACAGCGCGGATAAATGTCAAATGATTACAATGTAATTACAAAGTAACTACATTGTACAGAAGAAGTCATTCGTCAGAAGAGCCCAGGCCGCGGTTTCAGTGTGTGTTATCGACAGAATATTCATTCCTAGAACATAAGAACGCCCACGAGTCGATGAGAAAAAGATGGAAAAGCCTGATAGGAAAATGGGCGAAGAGTTTGAATAGCCAGCTCACAAAAGGGGAAACGAAATGGCAAATAAATATATTTTTTAAAAGCTCGGTCTCGCTATTACATAGATAAAATGGCAATGAATTCGAAGAGACACCATTTCGCACCCAGCAAGGTTGGCCAAAGCGGGGAGTCAGGCAGCTGCAAGTGATTCGAGGGTGTGGGACCGGGGGTCTCGGACCCACTGCCCTTGAAAGGACCCCGGCGCCTCCACTCTGGAGAGCTACGCACCAGCAAGGTTGCTCAAGGCCCATGCCCCGCAGTGCTGCTTCTGGAAATTCCTCTCGGGTGCACAGAGGTGTGTACAGTGGCCTGCAGCCCACCTCTGGCCCAGGAGGATGGCTCGAGACTGAAACGTAGTCGGTAAAAGGCCGGGAGGAGGGCGGTCGGCAGATTGAAGAGAACGCCCCTCATCTACGCGGATAAAGCTCCGAGTGAGAGCTCGGGGTACTGGAGG
>NW_006436294.1:6462809-6463975 GCF_000325575.1 Pteropus alecto
AAACAACATTCTGCACTGTTTACAGGAACATAAAGGTGCAGTAAAGATGACGTCTCTGGGAGGGGGCGGGGGAGATGGCAAGGTAGCAGAGGCCACCAAGGCCACCTCTGCTGTGACCGGTCGGCTCCGGGTCCCCAGACCTCTAGACAGGGGCCTGGCCTGGAAGCTGGGTGGCAACGGAGAGGGGAGGGCATTTCCTGGAGAGAAGGGCTCGGGGCGGGGCCTGGAGGGGGGCGGGGGCGGAGGTCCACCGCTGGGGGAGATGCAACCTTTCCCCGAAAGCAGGGCAGCTCCAGTGACACGAGGTGAACCCCGAGGCGAGGCCGAGGGCCTTGGGTTGTGTAAAGGAGGCCAAGGTAAGACCGTGGAGGGGGGGGCAGTGGAGAGGGAGCGCCCCAGGCCCAGCTGCCACAGGCCGCCCGCCCTGAGGGGGCCCCAAGGGCTTGGCTTCGCTATTAACACAGAATCTATTTTAATTCCCTCGGGCCTGCGTGAGCCTCTCCTTAGGCAGAGCTGCTGCTTCTAATTTTCCTGGTTTCAGGGCGCCCGGGGCGACAAGAGGAAGGCGAGCTGCGGCTGGCGCTCTGGGGTAGCCCCTCCCCTTCCGTCCCCCTTTCTCCCAAGACAGGTGCTGGGCTCAGCCACGGTTCAAGGCCCGCTCTGGGTCGAGCCGCTCACGACCGCTCGCAGGTTGCGTGGGACTGAGGTGCCCGCCGTGAGCGGGTCCCCTCGGAGTGACCAGGGACGGAAGTGCTCTGCGGACTCTCCAGCACTGCCCAGGGCGCACAGCCCTGTCCTGGACACTGCCGGCTCCTCTCCACCGCCCAGGAGGGCCGTTCCTGCCCCCACTTCGAACCCCCGCCCACCTCTGTCCTACGGAGCAGGGCTGGAGGACCCCGAAATCGCTCCTCACCCTTCTCGGGCCTGTTGGTCTCCGACATGCCACAGTTCTGGTCTCAGAGACCTTCACGTTGAGAGTGACCCCAGAGCCACTTGCCGGAGAGGCCGCCGGACACGGGGCATCAGCTGACCTCGCCCGCCCCTCGGTGCCGCTCACCGTGGGGCGCTTTGGGGGCGGGTGGTCGGTGGCGATGCGGCGTTGCGGTGCGAAGGCTGACCCGCACCCCTCCAGGCCCGCCGAAGCGCCCCTCCTCCCCGCGCGAGTC
>NW_006436294.1:6464023-6468426 GCF_000325575.1 Pteropus alecto
TGGCCCCTAGGCCGCCAGCCCGGGCTCCCTGGCGTGTGCGGAGCGGGCCCTCCTGGTGGGCAGAGGAGCCGCGGGGCACCCTGACCCCTCCGCGCGTGCTTTCTGCTGCGCTGTCACTCAAGGCAGTCTCTGTTGTCGCAATATATTATTGCCACGGACACCACATGTTAGAGCTCGGTGTCAGCAAAACGATCAAGGAAATTCATTCATTATTAACTTACGATAGATGTAAGGCTGATCGCTTTCCGAGCTCTGGGCCCCGGGAGAGATGCTTTAAGAGGCTGCCACCGTTCAAGGCCGTGCTCCCGCCCCAGCCGTGGAGGGCGGGCGGGCTCGAGGCCCAGCTGCAAACCGGGAGCCTGGGAAATCGCAAGCACCGGGCATCCTCGGGCCAACGCAGCGAGCGCGCGCGCGGGGCCTCAGCTCCCGTCGGCGGCGAAGCCGCGAGATGACGCCAACCTCGCCACGCCGCCGGCGCTCGCAGGTGAGGAGACCCGCCCCCTCTTTCAGGTCACGTGAGGAGGGACCCACACTTATCTCCCTTTCCGTCCCCTCCTGTTAGCGTCCACCCCCAAGCTCACATCCCTCCAGGCGCAGGCCGACCTTCCACGGGGCCTCCCGAGCCGGCCCCTGCACCCTGTCCTGCCCGCACTGGCCTGAGAGGTCACCAGGCTGGAGGCTGTCTCGGTCCCGGCCCATCGCGCTGTGCAGGTGAGGGGGGCTTCGTGGGTGAGATGCCAGCGGGGCTGCTGGGAACCACAGGGTGCGTGCGGGCGGCTGCCTTGGTCTGCCCAAGGCCACCTGGGTCCCTCCAGGTGGCAGCCTGAGCCCTCCGGGTTGGTGGGCTTGGTCCCCAGGTGCAACGGGAGGGGCTAGGGCAGTGGGCGGGGCTGGGGCAGGGCGGGGCTCCCGGAAGCGGAAGCGGGAGGGCGGGAGGGCAGAAGGGCCTGCGGGGCGGGAGAATCCGAGGAGCTCCGTGCCCGAGTCCTCGCCGAGGGGGAGGGGGGGAGGCGTCTCTGGTCTCCTGGCATCACGCGGAGAGGCCAGGGGCCGGGAGTGGGCGCAGGGCTGGGGCTAGGCTGAGGCACCCCCACCCTCGGTAACCAAGACAAATGGTCTTTTAATGCTACATTCTAAAACATCAAAATAAGTCCAAAAATATCCGCATGGAACAACATAAAATTTTAAATCGGGACAGCGTCGGGCAGGGCGCGGTCAGGGCGAGGGCCTGGGGCCAGCCATGGGGACCCTGTTGTCATTTAGCTCCTGCAGATGCCGTAGCCAGCACTGAACCCACCCCCTCACCCCGCCCCCCCCATTGCTGAGTGTTGCGCTCACCTCTCCCTGATCCCTCCACAGTCGGTAAAATTTGTTATTTTGTTCACCTTGATGTTCTTGCACTATTTAAAAAACTTTGCATTACAATAGTATTTACCTGGATTCTTGAGTGCCCAAGGGGAGCGCCTCACTGGCCACCTCGGTCCCGGCCCTGAGAGGACAGGTCGTTTCAGCTCTCGGGTGCTGAGCTGACCAGACGGCGCTGACCCAGGGTGCAGTGTCACCCCCAGCTGGACCGGAGCCATGGCCCTGCTGTGGCCTACGCGTGGCCTGCCAGCCTCCAGTCCCAGCCTCCCCAGCAGAGTGGGCTGTGCCCTAGGCCTGGCCTCTAGAGCCGGGCTGGTCCGAGGGGGTGTGGCTGTTTTAGGCAAGCTCCGCGTGATTTGGGGCAAAGACACCCCTCTTCAGGGAGCAGTTGTACAGCCGACGTGCGTCAGAGGGGTGTGCAGGGAGAAAGGCATGGTGACCCCCCACGGCCGTCCCCGTGGTAACCCCAGCAGCTGCGTCTCTGCACTGCCTCCCTGGCGGCGGCACCCAACACTGTGGGTGCCAGAGGGACCTCGGTGCCAGACCCCGTAAGCCTGGAGCGGAGCCCGGTGCGCAGAGCGAGCACTGCGCGCGTGCTGGGGTCCTCACTGCTCATCACCCCTTTCCTTCGGAGCTCTGAGCGCCTGCCGCCGGGCGCCCTGCCCCCCAGCCGTGCCGCACCTGTGGAAGTCCCCCTCCCTCCCTCCCCTCGTGCTTCCCTGCCCGGTTCATTCGGCTCCATAACAGGCCTCACTACAAGCTGACTAGCCTGATAGACAGCTCGAATGAGTCTCACTCTCGTCCAGAGATGTGGATGGGAATTAAACAGCGGTTAAATTAACCACAAGGCAGGGAGGGGCTTTCTCTGCACTCGAGAGGTGGGGAAACTGAGGCTCACAGCTAGTGGCAGGGCTGGGGCCTTGAGCCCGAGGTTCTGACCCCAACCCACACTGTGCACGCAAAGGCCGTGCCAACAGCTGCCCCCTTATTCTGAGGTGAGACGCGGCTGGGTAGGAGTTAAACAGCTGAGCCGCCTTCCCCACAGCAGTTAATCACAGAATTGGAGAGGGTGCCCAGCCGTCACCCTAGACAAAGGAGCCGGGGCAGGGGCTTCAGAGCCTCACGCTGAGAGATTAAGCGTTCGGCATTTGGCTGGCACGCTAAGACTGGCAGCTCTGTCGTCAGGCCCTGCTCCGAGGTGCCCCCTGGGATATCCCGGGACACAGGTCAGGATTTCGGTGGTTCCCCGGCCACAGCCAAGCCCAGCACACAGGCTGCAGTGGGGTGGCCAGGCCCAGGGGACTCCCGCTTGTGCAGCGTGCCGGCGGCTTCTCTGAGGGAGTCGGGGGCCGGCGGCAGCCTGGGGAGTGGTCGGGCCTTTCCAAGATGCAGGCGGATCCCAGCCTCAGCCCCCCCCACCTCATCTCATGGAGGGAGGGGAACGCCGTCAGGCCTGGGCGTGGGCCCAGCTTTGCCACCTCCTGGCTGGTGACCCCGGACAAGCGGCACTCGTCTCTGTCACCAAGTGAGGATGTAACGCTGGGCTGGCTGGCCACACAGGGTCAAATGAGAGGATGAAGGACAAGCCCTCGGCACATCTCCGGGCCCCCAGCCGAGCCAGTTCCTTTACCGGCCACGCCAGCCAGTGGTATAGCCACCCGGCCTGGCCAGCAGCGCCCTGAGCACGCCCTCTGCCTCAGTCAGACTTCCCGCTGCACCCTGGGGCGGCCCCCACACCCCCACCTTGTCCTCCTGGGAATATCCAGAAGGTTCTCGTCACCCCGTCCTCACCCTGGTGTGTCAAACCCTCCGTCAGGACGAAGCAAATCCCTAAGGAGAAGGCGGCCCAGGTTTGGGAGGAGGGGGTTGGGGGGAGTTGAGTTCGCTCGTTGATTCGTGCATCCATCCATCCATCCCATGTCCTCAGCCAGGCTTGTTTGCCCAGGTGCCTCGATGGACCGTCTGGCCCTGCAGAAACACTGTCTTCGTGGACCTTACATTCGAGACAGGGACAAGCAACCTGAAAGTTGACAACGTGACAATTGCGTTTCAGGTGAGGGTCGCTTTGCAGCGGGAGGCAGCGAGGTCCAGGAGGGTGATGACAGGGAGCCCCTCCGTCCAGCTGGGGGAGGGACTTGTGCCAAGGACACGGGCAGGCAGCCAGGTGGGTGCCACAAGGCTGCATGGGGGAGGGGCAGAGGCCAGGGGCCAGAGCTGCTGGGCGGGGCCCGATCATTCCCGGCCCCACGGGCCACGAGAGTTATGATTTAGTGCCCAGGGCCACGGACGCCTCTGTGTGGCACCGTCCTGCTGTGTGGGAAAAGGGAACGGCAGGGACAGCTGGCCTAACGGTCCCCAGAGCCCTCCAGCACCGAGGCCCCTTCGGGAGCTGGGGGTGGGGGCCCAGTGTCCCACACAGAAGCGGTCTCCCACGCAGTGGTGGTCAGCTCGGTGTGGGCAGAGGCCATCCCGGTCGTCCCGCCCCTGCAGGAGGCCCAGTGGACCCTTAGCTGCTACAGAGCACGAGGAGTGTGGACAAAGGGGGTTCTGCCGACCCCCCAACTCACTCAGAACTGCCCATCCGTCTGGGGAATCACGCACGAGAGTCCAGCCCAGGCCCCAGCGCAGAGCTGCAGCAAAGCCCCAGTCAATGCAGAGACACAGGGAGAAGTAGAAGCCACCGGGCGCTCTCAGGAGCACCGAAGCCAGCGTGGCACACCGCGCGGGGGGAGGCTCGGTCCGTCAGGCCTCCTCGTCACCAGGGCTCACGTCCCGCACAAGGCCGCTGGGCTTCCCAGGGGGAGGAGGCCTGGTCTGGCTCCTCCTGGGCACCCTGGGGTGGGGACCAGATGCTTGTTGGGGTTCCCGTGAGTGCAGCCGCAGGGTGCCAGGGCTGTCCCCACACTCCGTCCTGTTCTGTCTCCTGGAGGGAGCTGTCGCCATTTCTGGCCCATGCGTCCGAGTGGTACCTGCCGTTCCAGTCTGGCCTTGGGACGTGAAGACCCCACTGGGCCCTATGCCAGCAGGAGGGACAGGGC
>NW_006436294.1:6468449-6471704 GCF_000325575.1 Pteropus alecto
GACCTCACAGGAAGACCGGCCGCAGCTTCTGCAAAGCCGAGTTCATGCCCTGAGGAGACCCCTCCCCAGGGGACTCTACAAACAGAGCCACATCCCACAGGGCATCCGGGCCTGGGCCATAGCAGGAAGGGCCCAGCTGTGCCCAAGGACTGTCCCCCGCTTCGGGCCTCCAGCCTCACACTGTCCCCCAGGCAGCACCTGTGGGAGGAGGTCAGGCCCGCGATGCAGGAAGCAGCAATTAGTCCCAGCGTTTGCCGAGTGCCTCCCTCTGCGGTCCCCAGCCTGCGGGCCTCTGGGGCCTTTGAGGGGCACCCTCGCTTGCTCCCTGGAGCGCCCTCCGCCCCCTTCGCGTGGGGGGCGGCGGGAGGCGGAGAGATGCCATTTGCTTCGCTGCTCATATCTCTGTGCGGCAGACGCGCGGGGCGCTTTCAAGCCCCGACCGGAAAGGCTGGGCCCCCCGGGCTGCGGGCAGATGCCTTTAGTTCTCGTTTCTCCCTCCCAGGCCTCACCCCTCGCTGGCCGGCTTTCTATTTAATTAGGGGGAAGAGAAAATTGTGACATCAACTCAAGGGCATCACCTTCCCAGTGTAGCGAAAGCAGGGAATTAATCCCAGGCCCAGCGGCGTGTCCCTCTGCGTCCCCCGCTTCCCCCCCCAGCAAACTTACTTGCAGATTTGCACAGCTCGGACAAGGGGACAGGAGGGAGGGGCGGGCAGCATGCGGGGGGCCGCAGCCTTCCAGAGCCAAACAGGACTAAGGGAGCGTCCAGATGCAGAGTGAGGGGCGGAGGCCACACGCCCCCCGCCCCGGGGCTACGGCTGCTGTGGGCTGTGGGTCTGGACCGGCTGGGACGGGGGAGCAGGTTGCGTTCATGGTTCTGGGAACCTGAGATCTGGAGTAGGCAGAGGGCCAGGGCCAGCTGGGCAGTTGAAGTGGACTGGGAAATCTGTTCATTTGTTCATCCGTTCATTCATTCATCCGTTCATCCATCATCCCTCCATTATCCATCCATCATCCATCCATCATCCATCTATCATCCCTCCCTCCCTCTCTCCATCCACCCACCCACCGACCCACTCACCCATTCATCCATCCATCCATCCATCCATTCAATTATCTGTCAATCTATCTATCACTCCATCCATCTGTCCATCTATCTATCCACCCATCCACCCATCCATCCACCCATCCATCTGTATACGCCGGCAACAATGTGTGACAACGTGCACGGAACACTGCAAACCAGAGAAGCTCAGCTGAGCCCTGGCGTCCAGTTTTTATTGGCACTCAACCATGTACTGTTCCTGCGGCTGACCTTCAGTCTCCAGCCCGTCCCAGAGGTGCAGGGTAATACCTTCAGTCCCCATGCACTCCTGGAGGTTGGAACTGATAAGGATGTCACCATCCATCATCCACCCATCCATCCATCATCCACCCATCCATCCATCATCCACCCATCCATCCATCGTTCCATCATCCACCCATCATCCACCCATCATCCATCCATCATCCAACCATCATCCATCATCTTTTCATCCATCCATCCATCCACCCACCCACTCATCCAGTCATTCATTTGACACATGCTTATCCAAGGCAAGGCAGCCTTTAGACCCTGTTCTAGGCATAGGGCTCAGGGCCAAGCAAGGTGGCCACGGTCCCTGCCCACTGGCCATACCAGTCCCCAAGACCAGCACCAGCCCCTCACAGGTCTCAGTCTCGTGGGGGTGAGAGATCTGCTCCTGTGGGTGATGCTCAGACCCAGGGCCACACGGGGGACGGGGCACATGATGGTGGTGGGGGCCGGGGAGCGGGCCTTCAGAAGAGATGGAGCTTTGAGCCGGTCACAGTTGGCAAGCCTCCGCAGGCCGCGCAGAGGGAGAGGCAGTGTGGGTGGCTGTGAGTTTGGGAACCGGGAGGCGCTGTCCCTACAGATCGAAGGGGCAGCAGGGGGCCCAGGCTCCAGGCCGTGAGGGGCAGTGAGGGTTTGTCTTGCCCGGCATAGCAGTCAGTCCGTGAGGGGTCATCAGGTTCGTGGGGATGAGGATGGGGCCGGCGCAGGGCTGGAGCCCTTCCGTGTGGCTCTCACTCTGCTTGCGCGCTGTGACCTGGGCAAGGCAGCCGCCCGCACCGCGCTGGTCCCATCTGTAGACGAGTGTCAGGTGGAGGGGCTGCTCCTGCCTGGGCACTTGGTGCCATCAGCCCGACCCCCTGTCACCAGGGTCGCCCTCCCTGCCTCCCTCCCCCACCTCAGGGGAGCTGGGTGGTTTGTAGAAAGCCTGTCCTGTGTCATTCCTGACTCAGGCAATTTCACGTGCTGGTCACCAACTCGTGGTCAGCTGACCGTGGAAGCCTTGCCCCGCCGCGTCCTCCTGCACCCCATCTGGACCGCATGTACCCCAAAATGGGGCAGCTTAAAATGACATACGTTCCTTACTTCACAAGTGGTTCTGGCTCGGCCTTGTGAGGTTGCATGAGGATGTCACCTGGCGACTGTGCCCTGGAGGCTGGGTGGGGCTGGGACCCGCCTCCCAGAGGCTCCATCCTCCGTCAGGCCTCTGCCTAGAGCTGCTGGAGCGTCCGTCCACACACGTGCCCTGGCTTTCCCCAAGACGAGTGATGGGGGCAGACGAGGAGGCTGCGGGGCTTGTTAGCAGCCAATCGCCGGCTCAGACCCATGCTCGCTGAAGCGGGGTGCCTGTCGAGTAGTGTCCCTCCTGCCTGCGACCTGGCCCCCAGGACCAGCAAATGTTCTTATTTGGAAGAAGGGTCTATGCAGGCGAAATCGAGCTAAGGATCTCGAGATGACAATAATCTGGCTGGACCCTAAATCCAATGGCAAGTGTCCTTATAACAGACAGAGCAGAAACACAGGGAGAGGAGGAGGGGCCGTGTGACAGAGGCGGAGGGAAGTGACCGCAAACCAAGGCGCCCCTGGGGTCACCGGCAGCTGAAAAGGGCAGGAAGGACCGTCCCCTGGAGCCTTGGGAGGGGGCGCAGTCCCGTTCACACCTCGAGGTCACCCTTCTGACCCCGAGCATTGGGAAGGAATAGATTTCTGTTGTTCCGGCAGTGGTTTGTGGTCACCTCCCTCCCCGGTCATCGGTCACTGTGGTATTTACTGCCACATTTCTAAGTGGCCCTCACAGGTTGCCTCCTGGTTATCTATTGACTTCCACCGGGGGGCGGGTGGGTGAGGGTGCTGCGCCTGCTCCATCGCCTGCCCCCGCCTGTCTCGCCCAGCTGCGACCCCGT
>NW_006436294.1:6471752-6488795 GCF_000325575.1 Pteropus alecto
CTCCTGCCCCCACTGGCCCCTCCATAACGATGCCATTTCTGCCGGATCGATGCTGGAAACCGAGCCCACGACACACAATCTCTTTCTCCTGCACCAACGCTTCGCTTTCCCTGGAGCTAGTAATGGTTTCATTTCTTCATTTGCTTGGTTTTCTACAGACTTAGCACTAACTGCATCTCAAATTCTCCCCTCGCTCGGTAAACATGTCAGGACGTGTGAGCACATAAGGTCTGCTTGTCTCTTTGTGTCTCTGCAGGCGTGGCTGTCACCTGGCCCCGCCGGCTCCTCTCAGCACCTGGGGTCCGCCCTGCCCCGGGGCTCCGCGGGGGTCTCTCACCCGCTTTGTGGCTTAGGAGGAAGTTGTTTAGATGGAGCAGATTCTTCTGGAAAGGGTGTGCGGGACACCCGCAGGTGGACTTTATCCTGGCCTCGCAGGAAGTCATGCCCCGCGCGCTGGGGACGGGGCGGGAGCCCAGTTGCTTGAGGGAGCAGCCGTTGTGCGCTGCCTTCCAGCGCCGCCGGCGGTGGAGAGACCCGTGACATTTGGATTCTCGATCCTTTGCACGAAGCGTGTTTGTCTACCCTTTGGTCCCTTGCTCTCTCCGGGGGCTGGTCAGACGCTCTCTCTGTTTTTGGGACGCTGGGACGTCGTAATCACCAGCCTTGCTGCGGGTCGATTTCACGGAGGTGCTGAGTTCACGGCGGGCCAAGTGGACTCGCAAACTCGGGTCCGCGTTCGTCCACCGGGGCGGCCGGAACAGAGTCCCAGGGGCTGGCGTCTTAAACAACAGAGATCCAGTCCCCAGAGTTCTGGAGGCTGGAAGTCCAAGGCGAAGGGGTGAGTGGGGCTGGGCCCCCGAGGCCTCTCTCCTGGGGCGTAGACGGCTGTGTCCTCGCTGCATCCTCCCGCGGTCCTTCCTCTGCGTGTCATGTCAGCGTCCTAGCCGCCTCCTCTCCCAAGGACACGATCACAGCGGATCGGGCCACCTGCCGGGGCCTCGCTTTCCCTTAATCACCCCTTTAAAGGCCCGGCTCCAAATGCCGTCGCATTCTGAGGTCCCGGAGTAGGACCGGGACGTGTGGATTTGGGGGCGCACCGTTCAGCCCCCAGCAGTGCCCTTCCATCCGGGAGCGTCTGCCGAGTTCGTTCTCGGGTGGCTTCTCCCTTCTGCTTTCTTGGTTTCCTCTTTCTAGAATTTCTGTTCTTACAAGGTTGGGCCTCCCGGGCCGGCCCCTCGTTCCCTCCACGGCCCCGGCTCCCCGGCTCCCGCCCCTCTCCGGGGTCTTCCGTTGCTGAGGGCCGGTGGGGTCTCCATGGAAACGCGTGTCTTATCCCACTTTCGTTCATCCGTCTGCGAAATACCCTCCCAAATTCTGTGCTCTGCACGTTTGTCCCGTAAGCCTAAAAAGTAAAGGCCATTAAAAGCATGTGAGCTCCTTAACAATGGCGCCGGAAATAGCATGTCCACCAGGCGCTTTTCCAAATGCGCCGAAGGTGGCTTCTCCCGCCGCGGAGGGGCGGTGGCATCGCAGGTCCCGCCCGTGCAGGAGGCCCCCTGAGCCCCTCCCGCGTTCTGCTTATTTCACTCTGTACACTGATGGTGACGCGGACGTGACAACCTGGCCTTCGATGGCCTTTTCTTTCTGCTCCCAGCCAAATGCTGACCTACAAAACTCAATTCCGTTTGGAAGTAAGTCAAGCAGCCGTGTGTTTGCTTCGACCCCTTCCGAAGGCAGGGTGGCCCCTCCCGCCCCTGTCCCCTTCCAGCCCCGGTGAGAGCTGCCAGGCACGAGGCCAGGTAGCCGAGTCGACCCGGAAGGGGTCGCTGAGCGAGGGGAGTTCCGAACCCCGGCGGCCCGGCACGGGAGGGGCAGGCGCGGCCAGGCACAGCGCTCGGTGCCGGAGCGAGGGGCGCGGAGAATGTGCGACGGGCTCTGATGGCCTTCGGCCCATTTCCCCGTGTCCCCGCCCCACCTGGCGAAGGTGGCGCGAGAGAAAGGAGGTCGTGGGAACTGACCCGGAGCCTGAGCTGTTGCCGACCCAGAGCCTGAGCTATCGCAAAGGTGGAAGCGTCCAGCCTGCTCCCCGCCTCTGGCCCTCAGCTGCTGGCCGGGCTCTGGGGCTCAGGAGCCCCGGTTCCCTTAGCCGAGGTCTAGAGAGGCCTCCCCCACTCATGGAGTATCCGTTTCTGTTGAGATTGGGGATAATGAAACCTATTCTGGGTTTTTCAAAAAGATGATTTTACCTAATATTTTATAACGCTGATTGATGGTTCCATTTTAGTTAATGATGGGTCCTGAGGCGCTTTCACGGAAGGAAGAATACGCTTTCATTGAAAGGTGTCAAACCCCCTCCCTACAACTGGCCTGCTCACGGGGGGCCTGAGGAGGTGGTGCCTGAGCTGATGCAGGAAACCATGTCGATGACGATGACAATGACGATGATGATGACGATGACGATGATGATGAAGGGGGGGCGGTGGAAACTGCCCCACGGAAATGCCGGCCTCTTGGCTTTCGTTCGTGAAACCTCCCTGCCTCCCACCATGGTGCCAACTCTCCTCAGTCACAGCAGAGATGGCACCTCCGCCAGGCAGTCTGCCGTGACTTCCATAAGTAATCTCCATCCACTTCTTGTTTTCACGCATTGAAAGGGCAGAGGCCATGCTTTGCCCCTCCTGGGTTATCAGGGCAGAGAGCCAGCCCCAGGCAGAGGTGGCCTGAGCGCGATCGGGCTCCTGTGATTCTCAGCCGTGTGGCCTTAGCCATGTCACTAACCTCTCTGGGTCTCAGGTGTCTCGTTTATGAAGCGGGGACAATAATAGACCCCACTGCTTAGGATCATTAGGAGGACGGGATGCACGCGAGGCACTGAGCGCAGCCCTCGTTACAGAGCGGACGCTGTAAGGAAGCGCCCGGTGCCGTGGGGTCAGCTGTCGCCGGCTCATTGCCGCGCGTGGGCTGTGAGTGGCGCTGGCGTCAGCGTCGTCGGTCTCGTCAGTGTTGTGTGGACGTGATGTCATTAGAGTGTCACTGGTGCCACGTCACTGGCGTCGGTGTCTACGTCGGGCGCAGGACTGATGTCCACGGTCCTCACAGCGCCCCGTGTCCCGGCTTAAGCGGCCGTCATTGCTCTTCCTTCAGGTGAGGGGACGAAGCCGGCGCGGGTCTCGAGGGCTTGTCCGAGGTCACGCGGCGAGTGGGAGCCGCGTGCGGGCTCCTTCCAGCTCGGCTCTGCCTCCGCTCGCCGCAGGCTGGTGCCTCAACGAAGCAGACTCCGGGGAGGTGCGGGCGGATGGCTCCGCGTTCTTCCTGGAGAAGCTGTCGCTCACATTAGGCTCCGAGGGGGGAAGGACCTCCAAGCCGGTGGATGTTGCTTATAAACGATGATAGCGTGGGCATCTCCGGAGGCATCTGTCACGTTGACGGACGCAGAGGACGGCCCTTCACGATCGGGGTGGTGACCGTGGTGACGGTGTTTATCACTCCCCCCGCTCCGTCTGACCAGAGGCAGTGCCGACAGAGGGGAGGCCGTCTGGACCCCGCTGTCTGCGCTGCCCTGGCCTCCCCCAAGGCTGCGAGGGAGCGAGGCCTCTTCCCAGGGTCCCCCTCCGAGATGGCCGAGGCTGCTCGACCTTGGGGACGGCCAGTCCCATCAGTCCCAAGCCATCCCTGACGTCTGGCCTGCTCCACCCAAGGGGGGTGACTGTCCCTTTTGTCACCCAAAGTAAAAGCGAAGGCCCAGCTTCCTTGTTTTGAGGTGGAGATGTACGTAATTTTATAGAAGACGATACACTCGGTCATGTATCGAGCACCAGTCGGCCCTTTGAAGGCCAAGTACGGCATGTCTGCAGAGCGCAGAGCAGGGACCTGGGCTTGTCTGGAGCGTCAGTGACAACGTGCTCTTCGGGGGGCGTGGAGGGGAGGGAGGGGCATCCAGGTGGAGGGAAGCACGTTGCAGGGGCCACCCCCTCCACGGTCCCCGCCAAGGCCAGACCAGCCACGCATGCCCTCGAGGTCCCCTAGCTTTGGTGGGACCTGCCGTCTCCCGTCATGCCACCGCGACGGCCACGTCTCCAGGCTGCTCATCCCGCTGCAGGCTCTGCTGCTCACACGCAGTCTGGGCCTCTGACCTCGGGGGCCAATGACCCGGATTTAAACAGCATGGCGTTTGTGGGAAACAGAGGCCGGGCCGGTAGCCGGTGGAGGGAGTGGGGTCTGTGCTGGGTGAGCTCTTTGGCCAGTGAATAGTTAAGACACATCTCAGGCTGTGGGGAGGCAGAGTGGCTTCTGACACAAGGACAACCTCCAGTGCCTGCACGCTCTGTCTCACAGGAGACGGAGCTGGAGGCGGCCTGCAGAGCCAGGCAGGGCGCTGGCCACGTCAGCGGGCCCGGAGCGTCCAGGTGGGACGAGGTTCGGCCGGCAGCCCTCGCCGCACGTCGACTGTCCATCTGCAGACTCATGTTCCCCGCCCCGGCGCCAACCACGCAGGCCCCAGAGCAGAGGACTTCGGCGTCAGAGGGTCCAGGTTCAGAGCCCGGCTCCCTTTCCACGACCTGTGTCCCTGTGTTCACACACGAGCCAGCGTGCGGAGCTGTCACCAGGTGCCGGGTACGTCCCAGCCTGGGCGTGGCATGATGCGCAGACCAGGCACGCTCCTGTCTTGGGGAGCTGGCCGTCTGCAGGGGACTGTGAAACATGCGGTGAGCAAACACACGGGGCCGAGAGTCTAGGTTACGGCCCGTCCCCGAGGGAAGGACAGCCTGAGGTCCCGGAGGCTGTCCAGCCAGGACGGACGGAGGGTGAGACGGAGCAGGCTGGGCGGGGCACACAGGCGGGCCACCTGCCACTCAGTGCCGCGGGAGGGACGGTGACCACCCCCAGAGCGGCGGGGAAAACGAGACCGGAGCCTACGAGTGTCAGCGCCGAGGCTGCTGTCGCAGAGTGCCACGGGCCGGGGCCTGCGAAGAGCAGAGTCTCACAGTCTGCAGGCCGGACGCTCGAGATCAAGGCCCCGCAGACCGGGCGTCTGGCGAGGGCCGCTTCCGGGCTCACAGCCGGCGGCCGCTCACTGAGCCCTCGCTCGCTCGCTCGCTCGTTAGTCGCTTGACCCAGCAGAGCCGCCTTCGAGCCCTAAGTCTGCGGCTGGTACTGTCACAGGTGCCACTTACCCTGTGAGCCAGGCGAGGTCCCAGCTCTGGAGGGCTTAGGGGTCCCCTGGGATGGGCTCGACAGAAGAAGCCAGGCAGTGCACAGCAAGACGGCTCGGGGGGAGCTGAGCGCTGCGCCAGGCCGTGCGAGGCCCGGAGTGAGTGGCGTGGCAGGAGGCGGCATGGGGGCCGGTCGAGCCGTTCACATGGCCGAATGTGTCTCCTTCGAAAGTCATACATGAAGTCCTAACCCCAGGGCCTCGGAATGTGGCTGGAGCCGGCGTCCTTCCGGAGGCGACCAGGGTAAAGGAGGTCCCTGGGGCGGGCCCTGATCCAGCGTGACGATGTCCTTCTGAGAAGAGGAAATTAAGGCAGACAGGCGCAGAGGGCGGGGCACGTGAGGACCGGGGAGAAGACGGGGAGAGGCAGCCGTCTGCCGTCTGCCGCCAAGGAGAGCGGCCTCGGGCGCCCACCCTGCTGGCCAGCGCCTTGGTCTCTGGCTTCTGCCCTCCGGACTCTGGACGCGTAAATGTCAGTCGTTTGGGCCACCCGGCCTGTGCCTCCGTGACAGCAGCCCAAGCTGATTGACAGGGCAGGCGCCTCTGAGCAGCTGCTCTTCGAGCTGAGGTCTGGATAGCGACAGGGTTAAGGGATGAGCCTCACGGGCCAGCCCGCGAGGGCAGCCGGGGTGCGGGTCTGAGGCACCGAGGGCCTGAGCGGCTGGCGCTGGGCTGCAGGCCGTGCGGGTGGGCCTCACGGGCCGTGGCGCCCCCCGAGCGTGCCTGGACTCCTCCAAGGGACTCCACCGGAGAGGAAAATATCGACAGCAACAAACCCCAGACAACCAGAAAGGAGCCCGTGGCAGAGCCCCACATCCCTGCCACCCCGAGTGAAAGAAAGTCACATGTTGGGAGCAAGTGTCCTGCTTCATGCTCGGCCACCTGCGTGGACCGCAGCCCAGTGCGCTGCTGCTTTGTGAGCTCAGACACTCACGTAGCGGGAACGGGGAGCGAGCAGTGAGCTGGAACCCCCTCTTCCCGTCGGCCCATCGGCGTGTGCGCGTGGGGCCGCTCCCCCCCCCCCCGCCCCGTTCTAACGCTGCGGCGTCTCCGCCGTGAGGACGCTGCACGCAGGTCTCCCCGCTGTGTGGACGGGTGCGCGGCTCGTCTCCGGTGTTGTGTCCCACGGACGCTGCCACCGGGAAAACGGTCGCCCTCTGCCGGGCTCAGTGCCGGCCGCGGGCTGATCCAGACATTTCTCCTCCATCTCCTCGTGGAATCGCAAGGCGGCGTCCCGAGGGAGTGCGCCCCTCCTGCGGCTAAGGAAACCGAGGGTCGGGAAGGCGCACGGCTCACCGAGGCCGAAACCGCCAGGGCGCATCCCAAAGCCCGAGGCCAGGCCGGCTCAGCCCGGCGTCGTCGTCCGTCGGGCGCCGTGGGGGACGGCAGAGCCGCAGACCTCACTCGGACTCGCCAGCGGCATCAGCGGGCGTGTGTGCATCGATCCCCCAACAGGTGCACGGCACCCCACACCCCGCACACACCTGCGCTGGGAACCCTCGGGCTGACAGACGCCAAATGCTGTCTCAGCGAATATTGAATCAACCGTCCGTTACTATCGAACGTGCTGTAATACGCGTTCGTGACTTGTTAATATATTGATACCTATTTGTGGCCCTTTTGCAAATCGCCTGTTCGTAGGTGTCGCCTTCTCCCCGCCGCCTGCCCGGGGCGTTTTTCTTCTTACCGATTTGTAGGTGTTCTTTATTTATTCCGGATATCGATCTGTTATCTGCTGTATGTTGCAAGAGACTTTTTTCTTGGGAAGTCACGTGTCTTTTAACTACGCTTATGATCCCATTCTATACGGAAGTTTTCAAATGTGACATGTCCAAATCGATCATTTTCCCCTTTATTTTTGTTTTATTTTAGAAATTTTTCTTTACTCTGAGGTTACAGAATGTCTCTACATATTAACCATTTTAAACTTTTTTTTTTTAATCACATGGAGATCTTTAATTCTCCAGGATTTTGTTTTCTTTGATACGTCTAGTTATCCAAGGACGTTGACATTCGGCCTTCAAACAAACACGAGCCGGGCATTCCGTCCTCATCCCTCACCCCGGGGGAAATGCCTCCGAGGCGTCATCGTGAAGGTCGGTGCGTACAGGCAGGACGGAGCCAGCGCTGGCCCCAGAGGTCAGCTGCAGACCTCTGGGGCGAGGTCAGGCTGTGGGTCCCACCTGTCCCCAGACCTGTCCTCTGCCGAGGCCAAGTTCTAACGCCCGCCAGCCCGGCCCATGTGGTCCGCCGTGTGGGCGTTCGAGGGGCGTTTCTTGCTCACCCGCCTCATCCTTTACTCCACAGGGAAGTGAAGACCAATGTCTCTCACCCTAACTTCGGGCACCCAGCTCCCTGGAGGTCAGAGCAGAGCCTCCCCGAGTTTATTGTCTTTCTGCTCCGTACACTCATCAGGAGACCAGGAGACCCCTGGGCTCTCAGCACCAACAGGGAGCTCTGGGGGAGACCCCTCCCCGCTCCCTACTGCCCACTGGCCGGGCCCCCTCCTGCTGCAGCTGGGATGCCATCGTCCACTGTCCACCCCGTGCCCCGGCAGGAGGCCCTCCTTGCCGTCCGTGCTGCACCCCCACCCAGCTGAGTGCCGACCCGGGCTGTGTGACGAAGGGGCTCGGTGGCATGGGTTTCCGTGACGAAGCCCGTCACCCTCGCCGGTGCTCCCTTCCTGCCCCGCCGTCCCCTCCCAGCCGTGGCGGTGGCCGACAGGCGGTGGTGCTCGCCCTGCGTGGCTTCAGCCCTACGCTCGCGAGGCTCCCGCGGCTCAGCTCGCCTGTGCCGGCTGAGGATGGTCCTCGGGCGGGAAGCCAGGCCCATGTGCCACCCTGAGCGTAAGTGCCAGCGCCTCCTGCGTGAGGGGCGGATGGTTCCCACGGCGCTGAGGCGGGCCCGCAAGGCCACCTGCACGCTGCCACGTTGACTCCCCACCCCTGGGTGCGTCTGCCGCTGCCCCCCCTCTCCCACCTCCTTGCAAGAAGTGGTTTCAGTGCCTCACGCGGGGGTCTCCTGGGACCTGGGCAGGAACCCTGGTGGGGTCAGGGGCCATCAGTCGCCGCGGGTGGAGAGTGCCCTCCTGTGGGGACCGGACAAGGGGGCAGATGGGGGTGACACCACCAACCGTAAGCCCTGGTCCCGCAGGGCGAGGCAGGGAGGGACGGCACACTGCTGGGCGGCTCCAGGAACACGCAGCCCGCCCCGGCTCATCGGCAGCTGTTTGGCACTGAGCCAGAGGGTCGGGCTGCGGGGCCTCCCCCCCCACAACCCGCAGATTACATGATGCCTGTGGCTCACAGATGTTGCAAGCCTGGGCTTTCGATAAGCTAAGATGCTAGGCTCCTAAGACAGTGTCACAGATTAGATTTACTTATTTTACCCCAAACTTAATCAGAATGAAATTCGAGGTGACTTCTGAGCGTCTAAGCTGTCGAAAGGATGCATCCTTAAAATTCTAACACCCTAAGCTCATTTAGGGGAAGATGTGATGATTCCGGGCTTCTGAAAGCCTGTGCTTCTGAGAGCCGCACACTCTCTGATTCCTCGTCTCCGGCGGGGCCCGGAGTGGCCAAGCGCAGCGGATGGGTGGCTGCTGATAATCTTCCCTTTGAGGGGCTTTGATGAGCTCGGGGGCGGACGCACGGCCGAGCGCAGCTGCTCCCATCAGAGGGGATTTTGCTGAGCACTGGGGATTTGAGGCTCGGGGGAGAAGCTAATAGCAGCTGCTTCACGGAAGGCACTTTGAATCTGGAGGAGAGAAAGGCGTTAATAAAAAGAGGTGTAGAAACTCGAGTCCCAGCCCCGGGAAGGCGGGCGCGTGGAGAAGCTCGGCCGCGCTTCCTCTCGGCACGTGCGCGCACGCACCCCGCACCCTGGGCCCCGAATCCCTCTCCCAGCACCCCCCTGAGACCGCCGGTGGCAGTCCTTCCGACTGTGGACCTGCCCTCAGCAGAGGGGCAGCCGGGGAGCGGCCTCACTCCCCAGGACCCCCACCCAGCAGGGCTCGGTGGAGAAGGCCCCTGCGTGATCCCCAGAAGGGGAGATGGACGGATGCAAATCCGGCGCCACCCCCAGGGCAGGCGAAACGATCCTCCAGGCTCGGATTTACACAGCCAGCGTCGGAGCTGAGGGCTGACTCAGGCCCGAAGCCCCGTGCTCTCCGGGCACGCGGCGTCCGCTCGTTCATGCTCTCGTTCATTCATTCACTCGTTCCTTTGGGCATTGGCTCATTCACGTCTGCATTTGTTCATTCACGAGCTCATTTAGCACGAACTCTGGCCCAGGGACTGTCCCAGGACAATGAGTTAGAGACTCCAGTGCAGCATTATTTACAATAACCGAGACATGAAAGCAACCTAGGCGTCCACCAGCGGATGACTGGACGAGGAAGGCGCGGTGGGCACAGACAACGGCACCTCAGCCGGCCGTGGAGGCGAAGGGCATCTTGCCGTTCGTGGCGATGCGGACAGAACTCGACGGAATTATGCCGAGCGAAATAAATCAGAGCAAGACAAACACCGTGTGACCTCACGTATACGTGGAACCTAAAAATAATGCAAAGCAAACTCGGAGAGAGAGATCAGGCCTGTGGTCCCCAGAGGCAGGCGGTGGACGGTGAGGGAATTGGAGGAAGGGGCCAAGGGACAAACGTCCAGCTGCACAGTAAATAAGCCCTGGGGGTGTGACATGACGCCTGGGGACCCAGCGTCTAGCAAAGCAGAGCCCAGGAGTTCTCGCCCTGAGGGGAAACTGTGCTCGTTCATCTCCCTGTTTTGCACCTGTGTGGGGTCGGGGATGTAAGTGAGCGTGGGTGCTCAGCACCACACCGAGGTCAAGGCCAGCCGTCCGGACGCCATCCCGTGTAAGGAGCGTGATCAGCGGGAAGTGGCAGAGGGGACGGAGCCTTCTGACCCCGATTCTCCAGCCCGGGTAGGAACGAGGGAGAAAGCAGCCATGTGCCAGCTTGGGCCCTGCAGCTCTGGGTGCTGGGGTCCGGCCGGGAGCCCCACCTTCTGCTCAGGCAGCTCCAGAGCAGATGTCGCTCTGCATCCCCCATGCAGCTGGATGGGGCCCGCGCATCGCTGGGACCTCGTTCTGCAGGGGGCAGGGCCTCTCGCTCCCTGCCCGGGCTGGGATGGTGCCGGCTCGTTCTGCAGCCCGAGTCCCACTAGGCACACAGGTTCCCCGGGCCGTGTGCGCCGAGGCGGCAGAATCCTGTTTCTAAGGCAGCCCCACCCCCACCCCGCCTCCAGCCGATGTTCTCAGGGGGGCCACCGTGTGCCGGAAAAGTTCCCACGCCTGGTCGCCCCGACAGGGCTGAGGTGTCGAGGAATCCTTTGGTGACGGGACCATTCTGTCACACGTCCCTCAGGGGCTGGCGCCCCACGGCTGTGTCTGTGCATCTGGCCTGGGATGGGGGGCCTTACGGGGAGGTGGGCGGATACGAGGCAAGTGTGGGCCTTATGGGGACACAGGGGAGTGTGGGCTCTATGGGGACATGGGGGGACATGCAGGGCATGTGGGCCTTATGGGGAACGTGGGGGGACACGGGGGAGTGTGGCCGTCGCATGGCAGCCTGGCAGACTTACGGCCTCGCAGCTCGGTTCCTTTGCTCAGCTCTCAGATCAGCCCCTTTCAGGATGGAGGCGGAGGGAGGATGGGGTGCACGGAGCAGAGGGCTCCCGTGGGCGCGCCCCCAGACCCTGCCGGGGCTGCAGCTGCAAACGCAGTCGGCACAGGCACCCCGATTCTCCCCGCCCGTAAGGAAGGGCGTCGGGAGATTTCTTCAGCTGTTAGAATGTATCTGACATCCAGGTGCCAGGTCTGAGATCGGTTAATGTCTGTGGAAAGGAGGCCGCAGAGGGCTTGCCCCGGGCGAAAGCTCTGTGACCGCTGGCGATGACCGTTGGCGAGCATGTCCGTGTCACCGTTAGTGCGATGATGTCGGCAGCCGGGCCCCGTGGTCCCGCGTCACAGGAGAGGATACGGCGCTTCGGCAAGTCCCCAGCGTCCCCGGGGTCCCGTGTCTGTGACGCTGTAAAACTGGGCCCTGAATGCGGCCAGTCCCAGGGCGGGAGACACCTGCACACGGCCACCGCAGGACGGTGGCCCCCCCATACGATCCCTCTGCTCGGGGCTCCTCGCCCGGCAAACGCGCGCCTGGCAAGCTCCCGTCAGGGCGATTTCACCTCATTTACCAGGCTTTCTGCTCCCGCCTGTGCCTCGGGCAGAGAGCGTGGGAGGGGAGGGGGGGAGCGCACGGCCTCCTTGTCCTCAGCGGGGCGAGGGGGAGCGGGCCCTGGCCGCGTCCTGCAGCGGGCACAGTGCCAGTCTGCATGTTTGTGAGGTCAGGCTCCCAGGAGGCGGTGTTTCGTGGTTCGTGGGGACCGTGCAGAAATTCCACAGCGTGATAAGGGCAGGAAGGCTCGGAGCAGGCAGAGCCGAGCGCCCGGCTGGCACTTAGCACCCAAAGGCCTGAAGCCTGGAGGGCAAGGCTCAGACGCCCTGTCCTGCTGGATTTTAGGGTCGTTCCTGGACAGTCCTGCCCTGGTCTGCCTGCAGTGGGCGTTCACCCCACGCTAAGGCGTCGCTGTTGACACACATCACAGCCATAAGCCTGTCACAGCCACTTCCCTGTCCCCGTTCCCATCATCAGTGACTCTGGCAGCATCAGCAGCGGGGTGAAGAGGTCACCGTCACCCCTCCCGTGATCGCTGGCACCTGAACTCCCAGGTAGCAAACTGAACGCTGAAGCTGGCGGCAAAGGCTCCCAAAGCCACTTCCCCCTGAGCTGTCACGCCCCCGGGAAACGCAGCATGGCTGTGCCCGGAAGTCCGCCCCCGGCTGCCTGCAGAAGGCCCCCCTCCCCGCCTGGCCCCCGGAAGCCGGTAGGAAGTGGGAGACTCTCCCGGGCCCCGCCGGCCTCGTCAGCTCTCCTGTGGGTTCTCGGGGGGACTGTGAAAAGGCCCCGTCAGCCGCGCCAGTCAGCACTGAAGATGGTCAGAGCATATGTTGTGCTATTTCTGTTTTTCAATAAAATCAACATTAAATTTTTTTTTAACAAAGCACCAGGCACCACTGAGAGCAATTAGCATCGCATCGCGGACCACACGGTGGCTTTGCAGAGGCGGCTGCCACGTGCCGCGTGCCCTGGCACGTCCCTCATGCTTCATGTACCTGTTGTGAGGGGCTAAGCGGGGGAGGGGGGCCGGGCGCTGCCGCTGCTGGGGGTCCCTCTGCACAGCCACCACGGTCATCGTCCTGATCTCCCCCACTAAAGCAGCATTTCGTAGTCAGGAGCTAGGAGGGTTCAGGAGGTGACCAGGACTCAGGGCTCAGCCCCTGATGAGTGACCAGAAATACATCTGTGACTAGGGAGCGGGGCTCGGTCTGTGGCCAGGAGCCAGAGTTGGGGCTGCTATGAGGATCAGGGCTCAGTCTGTGACCAGAGACATGACTTAGCATGTAAAGGATCAGAGCTCAGAAGAAAATCTGGGCCAGGGCCCCATGTGACACCAGGGTCAGGACTCAGGGTGTGACCAGGGCTCAGTCTGTGAACTGGGGTCAGGGGTCAGTCGGTGATAGGGATCAGGGCTCAGTCGGTGATCAGAAGCAGGGCTCAGTCTGTGAGCGGGATCAGGGCTCAGTCTGTGAGCAGGATCAGGGCTCAGTCTGTGAGCGGGAACAGGGCTCAGTCTGTGAGCGGGAACAGGGCTCAGTCTGTGAGCGGGAACAGGGCTCAGTCTGTGAGCGGGAACAGGGCTCAGTCTGTGAGCGGGAACAGGGCTCAGTCTGTGAGCGGGAACAGGGCTCAGTCTGTGAGCGGGAACAGGGCTCAGTCTGTGAGCGGGAACAGGGCTCAGTCTGTGAGCGGGAACAGGGCTCAGTCTGTGAGCGGGAACAGGGCTCAGTCTGTGAGCGGGAACAGGGCTCAGTCTGTGAGCGGGAACAGGGCTCAGTCTGTGAGCGGGCGGGAACATCAGTCTGTGAGCGGGATCAGGGCTCAGTCTGTGAGCGGGAACAGGGCTCAGTCTGTGTGTGGGAACAGGGCTCAGTCTGGATCCTCTTCGACTTTATCTCTAGCCCCTCAGACCGTGATTATGCTCCGGCCTCACTGGCCTCCTCTGAGATCCTTGAGCTCACCAAACGCTTTCCCGATGTGGAGGCCTTGGCAATTTCTGTTCTCTGCCTGAAAAAAAAATGATTTTCCCAAATGAGTGGATCTTTCTTTTCTTTCGTTCTTGGCTTGAATGTCACGTCCTGTCCACCCCCACAGCATCCTCGACGTCCCTCAGGACACTCTTCACAATCCAGTCCCAGAAATACCCCTAGGACGTCTGGGCGAACAGCCGAGGCCGGGGGCCAGATCCCGGAGACGGAGCAGGGTGGGACAGTGGCCCTGGCTGAGTCCCTGGCCGCCTCTCTCCCTGTCCCCTGCTAACCGGGATGGAAGCAGGCATGAGAGGCCAGCACAGGCGAGGCCGGGCACTCACAGGAACCAGGCTCCGTGGGCCGGCCCGTTCTGGTGGGGGAGGGAGGCCGTGCGTGCAGGTTGGAGCGAGGGTTGTAAGGAGAGCCATGAACAGGTCAGAGGCCCCGGCCGCCCAGCAGGCCCACCTCCTCCCACTGCGGCCGTCTGCCTTCCGGGCTGACCCTCCCCCCGCCCCCAGGCCTGGCCTGCCAGCCCAGTAGCGCTGCGTGCTGTGTCCCAGACCGGGCACGGGGTGGTCCCAATCTTCAGCAATCTTTGTCGTTTTTAAAAATTAAAAAATTGTGAAACATTGTTCTTAAAACTAAAAAAGTAAAATACATGCAAAATGCAGAAACATATAAGCTATAATGTCATTGACACATATAAATGCCACTGAAGTAAACGGAGGACACGCCCTCCTTTCCCTGCAGGCCAGGGCCGTCCCGAAGTCAGAGTCTGTTCATCGGCAACACACATCGCGCTGTGCCCATTTCAGAAGTGACACACGGGGGTGATCCTGCACATAGGCTTTTGTTACCTGCTTTTTTCTGTTTCACTTGGTAGACTGTCTAGATCTGTGCATGCCGATGCATCTCGCTCCCTGAAACCATGCTCTGGTATTGCATTGTATGAATAGTCAGCGCTTACCCAGTCCCCCAGTCGGAGGCCAGTTATGGTTGGCGGTTTGCTCTTACTGACGACACCCCACGCACGTGTGCAGGGACAGCCGAGGGAGTCACTGGAAGTGCCCCACCTGGGAAGCACGACCACTTCCAGCCTAACTGCCCTCCGAAGAGGTCACGGCCGTTTGCCTGGCCACGAGCGATGCAGAGAGTTCTCGGTTCTCCACGTTCTGGCCAACCCGTGGCGTCATCGGGCTCATCCCCCGTCGGTCGATGGGTGTGACATGGTACATGCCTACGGCTGTGCTCTGCTCGTCTGATTACCGGCCTGGGTCACCTGTGCCTTCATCCACTGCTCAGGCTTCCTCACCGACGAACTGCCCGTTCCTGGCCATTTTTTTATTGTTGTTTTTCTTTCTTTCTTTCTTTTTTTTTTGGCTTCTTCTGATTTGTGTGTTTACTGTATTGTCCCGCTCAAGATGCAATAAAAACATTCTCTTGTGCTTTTAAAAAAAAACCACTGCTCAGGCTTCCTTACTGACGAACTGCCCGTTCCTGGCCATTTTTTGATTGTTGTTTTTTCTTTCTTTCTTTTTTTTTTTTTTTTTGGCTTCTTTTGATTTGTGTGTTTACTGTATTGTCCCGCTCAAGATGCAATAAAAACATTCTCTTGTGCTTTTAAAAAAAAGTGTTTCCTTTTACATCTAGGTCTTCGATCCATCTGGAATTCATGTTTGTGTTTGCGGTGAGGTAGACATCTAATCTTACCTTCTTAGTCATTTATTTTCCACTGTTAGGGACACACGCCAGGACAAACGTTTTTGACATGGGCTCCAGTCTCGGTGGGGGGCCGTGAACCCTGAAAATCATGAGAATCGTCAGCACGGGTAGGTGCGTGTGTAAGTCTTCTTTAAAATTAACCGTACTGTTAGGTTTACGAAACGTTGCGACGATAGTTCTGAGTTAGACAGGTGTCCAAAGGGAAAGGGAAATGACCTGCTCACCCTCGACAGGCCACCCTGTGCCTGGGCCACCGCGAGGACCCCGAGGACACAAACAGCTCAGCCCGTGGAGAGCCTGGCGGGAGGGGAGGGCCGTGTGCTCGGCACAGTCTGCGGGTCCCGCACCGTGATAGCTTCTTCCGCTGCAGTAGGTGGTCAGCGTGGGGCGTCCCAAAGCCTCCCTCTGCCCTGTCCTCCTCAGACTGTCACCCGGTCACGCGCATTTACGTGCGGTGCATCCTTCTCTGCGGAGGAAGAGGGGACCGATGTGAAGTTCAGGAGAAACCCTAGTCGCTTTCCACGTGCGTCAGATCACACCATCACGTCTAAACGCGCCCAAAACCGAAGTGCGTGTGCAAGTGGCCAGCCCCCCGACGCTGGCGGTCACGGCTTTCGGCCAGGGGAGCCCGGGCGGACTCTGGCTGAGCAAGCCCAGCTCCAGCTTTGCCGTCCCAAACGAGCTGAGGCCGAGGCAGGCTCTCGTCAGCGCAGCATCCGCGGGCTCGAACATGGTCTCCCTCTGCCGCCCACCACGGCTATTATGAAATCAGCGCCATGTCTTACAATGCGTCAAACACGAGCCAAAACAATACATTTCTGCAATGGAAGAAAATTCCAAATTTGTCTACAGCATGGAACTCGGCAACCCTTCCCCCGCTCAAGTCAAGGTCACTCCACACGGACCCGGAGCACCCCACTGCTGCCTTCCTGGTTCCTGCACCCCTAGAAGGGTCCACAGCCCCGGATGGAGCTGGGGCTCATTAGCACCTACGGCCTGGAGAGTGGCCTCAGGGAGGGGCCAGGGGCTCCTGACCCCACTCTGTCCCCTGTCACCTAAGTACCTTACAGCCATCAGGACACAGAAGAACACGTCAGCGCCAGCCCCACAGCCACCTCAAATACACGCCCATGTCCCCGAGGCGGACGTGACCCCACAGCAGCTGTAATGTAAGCCTCCTTCTCCTCCCCCTCATCAAACTAGCCATAGCCCCAGGAGGGCCGCCACCTCCTGGGACTGTCTGCCCGCTCAGCCCACACCCCAGGAAGGGGGGCCTGAGACTGTGCTGGGAGTGAGGGCCAGGGCACGGGACGCCGTGCCAGGGCGCATAGCCGAGCCTGTCACCGCTGTGGGCAGCTGGGGCTCGACACAGCCGGGACCCTACGAGAGGCGCTGCGGGTCACGCCTCCGAACTGCCCCCCGGGGGACGGGAGAGGGGTGGTTACGCACTGGCTCACCTTCCCCTGGGCGTGGCTGTCCGGTGGGTGCCAGTGTCCCCACCTTCTGGGTCACACACAGCCGAGGCCGGGCAGGACCCTGCCTGCATCCCCATGTCCCAGGGCGGCTGTGACGAAGCACCACAGACCGGGCGCCCGGAACCAGACTTTGACTGTCCTGTGGTCCTGAAGGCCAGAAGTCTGACGTCAGGGACAGCGAGGCTGTGACGGAGGGGTCTGGCCCAGGCCTCTCTCCTTGGCTGGTGGACGGCCATCTTCGTGTTCGCACGGTGTTCTCCCGGTGCCGTGTCTGCCTCCGCATGTCCCTTTGATAAGGACTGAGGGACAGTGACAGGGAGGCCTCCTGCAGGGGCGCCAGGGGTTCTGGGGTCTCCGAGATCGCCACCTTAGCCAAGGAGAAACCCTGCCCCTGGCCACACTCCAGCCCCAGCAGGCGGAGCAGCTGCAGTGAGCTTCAGCACCCGGACGCAGGAGCCACAGGCCCCTCCCCGC
>NW_006436294.1:6489478-6509083 GCF_000325575.1 Pteropus alecto
TCTTTTATTTGGTTAAGGCCATACAACTAGAAATGGTAGAGTAGGAAATCAAACCCAGGTCTTGTAATTTCGAGACCAGTGGTGTTCAACAAGATGTGAAACAGAGCAGGCATTAAAGAACACTTGTCAGTTATTATAGAGATGATCATGGCCTGGAATGAAGAGGGCTGAACTTCAACTAGAAAATTCTAAGACAACTTAGATGATCATAACATGAAACAAAATTAGAAAAGTTTTACTTGGTAGCCTGCAAGTCTATGGATTATAAGAGTGTGTGTGTGTGTGTGTGCGTGCGTGTGCGTGCACATGTGTGAGAGCATATGTGTGTGCATGTATGTATATGTGTGTGCACGTGTGCACGTGTGTGCATGTGCATGGGTGTGTGCATATGTGCGTGTGAGTGTGTGAGTGCACGTGTGTGCGTGCATGTGTGTGCATGCATGCACATGTGCATTGTGTGAGTGTGCGCATGTGTGCACATGTGTGCATGTGTGCGCGGGTGTGTGCGTGTGTGTGTGCGTGCGCATGTGCGTGTGCGTGAGTGTGCTCATGTGCGTGTGTGCACATGTCGTGTGTGCATGTGCTCGGAGCCCTCAGGAAGGCTCGCAGAAGGCCCAGGCGTCCGCGTGTTGGGGAGGGTGCAGCCACCGCGCTGGTCCCCTCCTCCCCCGTAAGTCTGTCTCGGAGACCCCACTTCTGGTCTCGGGGCTTCTGTGCAAACACGGTTCCCTCTCGCCGGCCTTGGATCCGGTCCTCTCCCACGGGGGCTTCCGCCATCTGCGTGTTGTGAGTGTGCTCATGTGCGTGTGTGCGCGTGTGCGCGTGTGCGTGTGTGCATGTGTGCATGCGTGTGTGTGTACTGGGAATCAGCACGGGGAACCGGGAGCGTGGACAGGGCGTTTACGATTACTCGGCCCTCATCCGGTCCTTCCTTAATGAGACGATTTGGGGGGGAGAGTCTGGCTTCCTACGCTGCTAACGCCCTGACGTGCTCGGAGCCCTCAGGAAGGCTCGCAGAAGGCCCAGGCGTCCGCGTGTTGGGGAGGGTGCAGCCACCGCGCTGGTCCCCTCCTCCCCCATAAGTCTGCCTTGGAGACCCCACTTCTGGTCTCGGGACTTCTGTGCAAACACGGTTCCCTCTCGCCGGCCTTGGATCCGGTCCTCTCCCACGGGGGCTTCCGCCAGCGACAGCGAATCCTCAGCAGGTGTCCCGTAGGCCGCACCGGCGTGTAACACGCGTCATGCAAAACCGGCCTCTTCCCTCCACAAGCTGGCAACCTTCCCCCAGCCCCGCAGTCCAGGGGGCCGCTGTCCCCAAGGGGCAGCGAGCTGTGAGCTGTGAGCTGTGAGCTGTGCTGGACGGCTCTGCTCACAGGTGCGGGGAAGAGCGACGGCAGGACGTGGGGTGAAGACGCACCCGTGGGAAGGGGCCCGGCACGTGCTGGGACGGTGAGCAGATCAGCTCGTCCGTCCCAGACGCGGAGCACGGTGAGCAGGGCAGACGGAATAAAACTTGGGGCGAAACTCGGGAGAGAAGGCTGCGAAGATCAGGGGGCGCCTTGGACTCAACAAGAGAGTAACAGGTCTCGTGTCCACACGTCCGCTTAGCCAGACAGCTGGTGATGGACGCCGTCTTAGTTCTGCCGGTTACGCTGGCTTTGGCCCGAGAGGCGATGAGCAGTGTGGACGTGGGTGTGGAAGTGGGAGGCTGACCCAGGTGGTGTGGCACGAGCGAGGCTGGCGGTGTCCCCAGTGTCCCCAGGGCTGGGGGTGCTGCGGTTTGTATACATCACTTCTGAGATGTTCCCCGGTAAATGATGCGTGAGTCTGGATGGCGTTTGGCAGACGGAGCCTTTCAGAGCAAAACGCTACGGCCGACGACGTTTGGTCAGACCCGAGGGGCGTGGCAGAGGGAGGGGCAGGGTCTCTGCACCTGCCACACGCTGCCGGCCCCGCCGCTCCCCAAAGTCGGCCTCTCCAGGGCGAGGGGAAATGAAGACGCGGCCGAGCCCGGCTCACGGCTCTGAGCGGCCCATCCGGGCTGTGTTCGCCGGCCACCTCGCCGCCCTGAACCTCGACGCCCCCGTCTGTCAGACGAGCCCGCGGGGTCTGCCTCCCAGGTGGTGGCGAAGGTGGAACACAGGGGTGTGTGGTCTCGGTCCCCTGGGTGCCGATCGCAGGGTGCCGTGGACCGTGGGGCTCGTAAGTGACAGAAACTGTTTCTCATGGTTCCGGAGGCCGGACGTCTGATTTCCATAACGAAGCGGAGAAAATGCAGACGTGGCCTTTCCCCACCCACCTGGACCTCGACGCCCGGGCGTCTCGGCGAGGGCACGTGCTCGGACACCTTCCTCTCGCGGGCTTCGTCACCGGCAACATACCCCAGTCACCAGGCTAGTGTCAGGGGTTCAGAACCACCCCAAAGTCTTCGAGGGGTGGCCACGAGCCGTTGAGTAGCGGCTGGGGAGTTTGGCGCTGACCGCCGCGGACGCCACGATGCCCCCGCCGCCCCACCTGGGCGTTCACCCCGCAGCGCCGGGATCCCCGAGCGTCCTGGGGTGCGGTTTTGTCTGAAGGTCCCCGCTCGTTGTGGCTCCGAGCCCCGTTCTCTCCCAGTGACGCACACGCGACAGCTTTCGACGTCTCACAGTTCTTGGGGGTTTGCTTTTCGTCTTTGTTATTTTTTTCACTTTCGCAGTCATTTTTCTCTTTGATTTCGGTCTGGAAAGTTTTGTCGACCTGGCTTCAAACTCGCCGCCTCCCTCCCCGGCCGTGTCGCCCCCATGTCCTTCTGCGCTGCCCGTTTGTCCCGTTAGCGCCCTTAACATATGAATTATAGTTATTTTAAAGTCCCTGCCCGAGCGTCCGAACATCTGCGTGGCAGCCGAGTCTGGTTCTGACGATCTCTCTGTCTCTCGGGCTGTGCGTTCCCTCGCTTCCTGGCACGGCTCGTCCTCTGCGGGGAGCCTGGCACGGTACGTCGGGCCCGGGAGCGGGAGTCGAGAGCTTGGGGTGTGCGGCTCTGTGTCCGTCTGCCTCGGAGCTGGCTGTGCTCAGCGTTCGACGTAACTCTGGGGACCAGAGGCTGGGTGAGGCGTCGATTCGTCTTCTTAGCTCCTTCTGTCAGATGTCAATAGGAAAAAATATATTCATTCAACAAACAGTTGCTGAGGCCAAGAAGTCCTCTCGGCCTGGGAGCCAGTGCCGAGGAGATGGTCATGCCCTTCTTCCATCGGAAGGGCCCGCGTGTGTGTGGAAGGTACTCGCTGTGCCCCACTGAGCACAGATGAGCTCCCGTGTGAGGCTGGGTGAGAAAGCGCCTCACTTGGAGGGAGGGGCAGGCGCCAGCGTTTCGCGGCGGTGACCCCTGAATGAGGCGTCGAGGGTTGTGTGGGACTCAGAGCCGTTACACTCGAGGGAAATCTGTGATGCGGGTCATGAGAGCTGGCACGAGGCGGAGCTTCCCGGGGTGACGGGCGGTCCCCTCTCGGCAGCACCCGCACGGCTGTCTCCCCGCTGACTCGGGGGAACAGAGCCGGCCAGTTCCCTCCACACGGCGTCCTCCGAGCAGATGCGAAGTCGCAGAGTGGGCTGGACTCAGTCAATTAGAAACTCACCAGTGTTAAAGCAGCGGAGGAGAAGGTGGCCGGCCGCAGATGGGCAGACCAGCCCTGAGGGCCACAGGACCGGCCGGCCAGCCTTGGAGATGGCCTCGAGCAGGGAGTCCAGGTCGACGCCCCAGGGGCCGCGGCTTCCCACAGTCTGCAGAGGGGCTGCGGAAAGTGGCTCGGCTCAGCCATGACCCTCCGAAGAGTCAGGCCCCCCTCGCACCTGCCGCCCTCACACCTGGACGCAGCCCTCACACCTGCCGCCCTCACACCTGGACGCAGCCCTGCACCCCTCAGGCCCCTGTTCCTCCCTCATCGGATGGACACAGTAATCCTCGGTGACAGTTTAACCGTCCAGCCACGGCACCGCCCTGGGCCTCCTGGGCGCACCGACACTCAACCCGGACTGTGCCCCCAGCCGCCACCGTCCAGTCCGCCTCGGGGATTAAGTCACCGTCGCGGGGATCTGAGCGGCTTCCATGTGTCCGCCTGGGTTTCGGAGGCCGCTCCCGTCACCGATTCACGAAGTGTCTGCTGGAATTAGTAAATCCCTTTCGGTTACTTACGCGGGAGAAAATGTTAATAGCTGCCACATGAAATTTGCAAATCGCGCTCCGTCTGAGGTTGATTAATAAAACACCGTGGAAAATACATCAGTCATTTCGGGATTTAAATTAGCGCCGCATCCTACTTGAATCATCCTCTTTCGCAAAACCGATGCGGCCCCCCGGGCCCCCCCCCGCTCCGTCTCCTTCATCCTGATTTGTTTTCCTCCCAATCTCCGCCGTTCAGATGCTCCGTCGGGGGAGCCGGCGGGGAGGGCGATGAGGGGGCTGCTGCAGGTTGCTTATCTCCCGCCGTGGACCGCGGCGGCCGGGCAGCCCGCGCGTCTCCTCGGGCCCCGGGGTGCCGGCACGCAGTGGGCCTGCGGGAGCTGACGGGAATCTGGGGCTTCTCTGGAACGGGGGGCGGGGGCGGTGGCTGGAATTTGTCAGAGCGGAGTGTGAGGTGCCGTGGGGAGCATTTCGTGCCGTTGCGTTGTGTGATGACCACAGGCACCCGGCGGGTGGGTACCTCATTCTCCCTCGGTGGGGAGGGTAAGCCCAGGCTTAGGGGTGGCAAACCACCCGCCTAAGTGGTTAGTGGGGAACCGTCCAACATGGTGGGCGCTTCCTGGGGGCTCCTAATCCCACCGCCTTTTCACAGGGTGCTCAGGAATCGAGTCTGGGGGCTCCGTGCTGGAAGACGGGTCTCCCGTCCCTCAGAGCTCACCGCCTGCAGACGCTGATGGGGGCCCCATGTGCTCCGAGCTGTGTGCTGGGTTTGCAGGAATAGACATGAGGCAGAGTCCCTGCCCTGCCCGTGGCCTCGCACCCCAAAAAGTGAGTCCTTGAAGGTGCGCGAGTGTCCCGTTAGCAGAAGCTAGGGCGTCCCCACCTAGTAGCAGTGACCTGAGCTGTCTGTCAGCCAGGAGAAAAGACATCCTGTCCAGACCCCGTTTCCCGCCGAGTTACCTTCCCCTTCTCTGGGCTCTGCAGCTGCCTCCCCCAGGGGCCTCGCGAGGGCCGGATCTGCAGAAATCATACACGGCGGATGTCGGGAAGGGCCCCGCCTCGCGCGTGAGGGACGATCTACCCAACCCTACAAACGCGAGTCGTGGCCAGGGCCTCTGGGGGCAGAAGTGTCACAGCTGGGGGCGCACCCAGAGCCCTGACTGGTAACGGGTTTGCATTATCCCCCAGATTACGCACGCATCAGCAGCCGGGTCTAGTTATGACGAGGCGCTAAGGCTGGCCGTTCCCAGAGAGGTGCGGGTTAGGACTGGGTCCCAGGGGCCGCGGGGGCCGGCTGATGAGCCAGGGGGACTCGGCACCCCACCTCATTGCCCCTCACCCCAGCCGAGCTTTTTCTTCAGAATCTCTTCAAAATGAGTGCAGGTGACCCCGAGTGGCTCACCGTCTGATGAGAGCCACAGACCCTGAGGATGAGGCAAGATGGAGCCCAGCCGTCCTGAGAACGGAAAGCACCTGAGTGCACGGGAACCAGGCCTCGCTCCCTGCCCCGCACGAGTGTCCCTCCCATGGGGCTTCCCTAGCGCCCTTCAGCTGGACTCTGGCCTCCCTGTGCTCAGGGTCTGCACGTCTTCCTCTGCCATGGGTCGCGAGGACCCAGGGTCCCAGCCTCGGCGTGTGCTCTGTGAAGGGACAGCTGTGGCTCGTTCGTTTACCTGTTTTCCCTGTGCGTGGGGTTCAGACCTTAGCGAGTGTTCAGCAAAGCCTTGTGGGATTACGAGGTAAACCTTAAACGTAATCTTGGACCTCAACTTACCCCAAACCTTGAGTGTGTTCATGGCAGGATGAGCCACCCGGCGAACCACCCCCTACCGACAGCAACAGGACGGAGGAGGGGTGACCGGCCGCGCTGGGCGACAGCCCCGCCCCACGGAGCCGCCGGACCCCAGGGGCCGGAACGCAGAGATGCTCCGCGGCTCGAGGAGCCAACGGTTTCCCCGGACTGGCAGCGCCTCGCAGGTTCCAGATCGCCCCGAGCTTTCCAGCAGCACCCCGCAACGACCAGACCCCTCTGTCGTAATCCCATCCTTCCAAACGCGTCTTCCTGGTCCCAGGCTCTCATTTCGGAAGCCTCTGCTGTGAACGGCTGCGTCTCAGGGCTGGCGGGCGAAGGGGGGCGGATCAGCGGGAGTCCTCGCCCCGGGGTGCTCACAGTTCGTCTGGGAGGCAGCGGAGCGCCGGGTAATTAGCGGAGAGTGTGATCAACGCGATCATCAGGTACGAACGAAGCGTGGAGGAGCAGAAGGCTGAATCTGCCCGCGGAACTGGCACGAGCTTCAAAGAGGAGGTGACTTTGGTGGCGAGTTCTGGTGATGGGTCAAAGTGCACAGCACCGACCCGAGGCAGGGAAGGGACGGGAGAGAGTCCTGGGCAGAAGGGACAATGTGCACAGAGGCACAGCAGAGGTTTCTGTGGAGTGAGGTCGAGTCTCCTGGGACCGGAAGCTGAGCTCCCTGAGACGGGGTCCGACTGGGCTGGGGTCTGACTCTCGGGGGCTTCGACATCTCGCTGAGATGATCTGACTTTACCCTGTAGTCCTCCCGGGGCCCTTAAAGGGCCTCGAAAGAGAGGAACGACATGATACAATTTGTGTCTTAGAAAGACGCCTCCGGCGGCCGCGTCCCTGTCTTCACGTGAAACTCCTCAGGAGCGGAAGGCGGTGACTCTGGAACCAGCCGCCCCCCGCCCCGCCCCCGCCCCCACCGTGCTACGAGGCACCGCGCAGCGTTTCGGGCCGGAATTCTGACTCTGGTCCGGTCTCTCATTCCCCGCGCGGCCTTGGACAGTGTGGGCCTCGGGCTCCTCGTCACTGAAATCAGTGCCCACCTTGCCCAGCTCACAGGGCGGTCATTAGGGTCCGATGACGAGTAGGTTCAATGGTAGTCGGCTCTGTCGACGTAAGAGGTTATCACTTCTATTTTATGAAAACGGAGCTCTCTATCGCTCAAACGCAAACAGGCGTGTGAGCAGGGCGTACTTTGGACAGGGACGGAGCAACCGTCCACTCCAATCCTCCTCCGCCCGCAGAGAGGACAGCAAAGTCCGGAGAACGTGCCCCCGCCAAGTGCACACACACCTCACACTCACACCGGGACCCAGTCTCTTGCAGTGGAGGAACCCCCTGGAGAATCACTCACGTCCTGGGGCTCCACAGCCAGGGCGGACGCAGGTCTGCGGCCGGGGGCTCTGTCCGAGGTGCTGACCCAGGGTCCATGCGCAGACCAGGCTCCCTGGTCGGCCGGGGGCTCAGCCCATGGTTCTGCCCATCGTATATGCCGTTCTTCCCACATATTCAAGGAGAATCTGCGATGAGCCCAAATGGCCGGAACACCCCATTCCCGAGCACGTTCACTAGAGGACGCATCACAGCGTCTGTCGCCCTGAGCCCGCTCTCCCCCAGCAGATTTGCAGCTCACGAACACGGTCGTTGGACCCGAGCGGACAAAGCCAGGGTCCGGAGCGCCCGGCAGACCGCGCTGCCATCTCGCCCCTGAAGGGGCCTGGTGCCCTTGGCAAGCTCATCGACGTCCATCTTCCTCATGAAGAGGAAGGGAGGGCGTCTGTTCAAGCCGAGTGAGCCCAGGAGAAAATCAGGGTCCGCGCCTGGGCCAGAGGCGGGCATGGCCTTCCTACCGGACGGCCTGCTACCGAGACGGATCCAGGGAGTCATCCAGCCACAGAGCCACACGGGAGACGGAGGGAGGGAATCGCCCGGTGGCCCCGGCCCGCGGCCCCGCGGTCGGCACTGTGCCCCTCGCCCCACCTCCTCTGGCTGGGCACGTGGGAGGGCCTCGCTTCCAGGTCCCATCCCCCCTCGCGGTGAGCTCGGGCACCACGTGCAGAGTGGGCAGAAGCGACGTGAGCCATTCCTGGGCCTGGCTGCAAACGTCCCCCCCGATGACCCAGGCCACGGTGACGGGGAGCCAGGAGCCAGGAGCCCCGACAGCGGAGGGGAGCGCTGGAGGGAGCTGCAGCTCAAGGCAGACCTGCAGAGAAGCAGCCGCCCCGACTCTGGTCCGGGACGGGAGCGAGAGTCCGTGCGTGACCTTGTAGATGTGGGGCCTCGTTTGTCACCACAGCATAGTCGAGCTGCACCTGAGGGATACACAAGGACCCGGATGAAGACATTGCCCAGGTAGAGGGTCCCACAGAGCCCTCTGCCAGGTCCTCCTCCCGCCGTCTCAGCATTGACCCCTCCTCATGCTTCGGGTCCCTACGCGAGTGTCTTCCTCCCGAGGATTTCTCCCCGAGGCGGCCCGACCCACCGCACACACGGGGACTCTGCCATTCCCGTGGTCCAGCAGCAGCTCCGACTTTGGAGACTCAAGGGCAGTGGCTGCTTCTGCACATACTGCGTATGCGCCTGGCTCCACAGCGGGAACGCGAACTTAGGGTCCCCGGAGGCCGCCTCCCCCTGCCCCGGTTCCCGGTGCCAGCACAGGGCCAGGGGCTCAGTGGAATCGGGCTGCAGACCAAAACCACACAGAACATTATGTGTGGTAAGTATTTTAACTATGTGTCTATAGGTTTCTTAGGATAATTGCTAATAAACTGCATATCTATCCTCACATTTAAGCAAGTTCTTTTTCAAAAGTCAGCTGCATCGAGGCGTAGCTTGCAGAAAACAAGACGCCCCCACTCAGAGTGTGCGTTAGGATTCGTTCCGACAGGTTTATGCGCCCGCGTGGCCCCCATTGCAACAATGATGAAGGACGTTTCCATCGGCCCCAAAGTTGCCCTGTGCTCTGCTCCGGGCACCAGCCCCCACCCCGGCCCCAGGCCGCCGCCGCCCTGCTTTCTGTCACAATCGATTAGATGTGATTTTTAGAGACTCAGAAACGGGAAAGTAGGCGTATGATCTTGGCGTCTGGCTTCTTAAGCTGAGGCTGCTTTTCAGACTCATCTAGGTATTTTCATATTTCAGGAGTTTCTTCGTTTTTATTAAGTAATATTTCCATAGTATGAATAGACTATACTTTGTTTATCCATTCTTTTTTTCCATTTTAATAACGGCGTTATTGAGATATAATTCACACGCCATAAAATTCACTATTTAAAAATAGACAGTTCAGTGGTTTTTAGTACATTTATAGAACTGTATAGCCAGTGAGCCCCACTGTCTAATTTTGGAAGATGTTCGTCGTTCCCACGGAAGCGCCATATCTACTAGCGGTCACCCTCCATCTCTCTCTGTCCCCCGCCGTGTGTCCATTCAAATCTTGCCCATTTGTATCGGGTTTCCTAAGTTCTTATCATCAAGCTGGAAATGCTTTATACGCCCTTACGAGACCTCGTCAGGTGTAGGTACTGTATTTTCTTTTATTCCGTATCTAGCCTTTTTACATTCTTAATGTTTTTCAAAGAGCAGAACTTTTAGTTTTGATGAAGTCTAATTTATTAACATTTTCTTTTAGTTTGTGCTTATTTAGACTACGTAAGAAATATTTGCTTGTCCAAACGTGGTAAATATTTTATACTACGATTTTGTCTAGAAGTTTTGTAGATTTAGGATTTACATTTAGGTTTATGACCCATTTCAAATAAATTTTTGTTAATGGCCTGACGTTGAAGGTCGTTTTATTTTTTTCCATATGTATATCTAATTGTTTCAAGACCGTTTGTTGAAAAGACTATCCTTTCTTCCATTGAATTACCTTGACATCTTTGTAAAAAATCAATTGAATCTATATGTGTAGGTCTATTTTTAGATTCTCCATTCTGTTCAATTTCCATGTCTAGTGTTGCACCCGCATCACACTCTCTTGATTAGTTTTGATTCAAAATTAGGGTGGTGTGTGCGTCCGGCCTTCTTCCTGTTTTACATTTAAGTAGAGTATTAGTTTCAGGTGTGCAGCACAGCGGTTCAGCATCGATCTACCCGACGGAGCGATGCCCGCGATAAGCAGTAGCCTGTCGCCGCGCAAAGCCATTACGTCGCTCTCGGTCATGTTCTCCGTGCCGTGCGTTCATCTCACGACCTAGTTGTTTTACGAGTGCAAGTTCATTCCTCTGATTTCCCTCTTCTTTGGAATAGTCTAGACCTTTGAGACTCAGTCGGGCGATTTCTATGAAAAAAAGGGACTCTCGACGGAGCTCGAGTCGAATCTGCCGATCCCCCGTGAGGGGACGTGACGGCATCGGCCTCGCGATGCTTCGGCATCGTGAACGGTGACCGCGTCGCCCTCCTTCGCTTGGTGCCTCAGTCACCTCGAGTCCTGTCCCACGTATGCGTCGCTTCCACGTATCTCATGACCCCACATTTCGTGGTCGTTACTTTCACTTTCAAGGGGGAATTGTCTTTTAAATCAAATTAAAAATTAGGAAAAAAAGACGACTTTTGCTCGTTCTGCTGGCAGTGCATTTTCTCGGCTTTTGTCTCGAGAGTTTTACGCCAACTGTTTGTGAAGGGCGTCTCCGCCGCAGGTAGAATTCTAGGTTGACAAGAGGTCTTTCAGCCCTGGAAAGGTACCATTTTGTTGTCTTCTGGCTTGTAAAAGTTACGACGAGACGTTCACGGGGTTCTGATCTCTGCTGCTTGTCCTGTTGCATCTTTTTCTCCAGCTGATGGTCGGATTTTTCTCATTCCATTTCTTGGCGATGCTACTGGCGGTGGCGGCGTGTGTGTGCGTGCGCGTGTTTACCCTGCTCGTGGTTTCATGAGATTATTGGATTGATAAGAATTTTTTAAAAATAAAATTTGGAAAAAAAGCTGCCATGATCTCTTCACATATGTTCTCTGTCTTCCTCTGTACCACATTCAATATTCTAGGGTTACAGTGACCAGATGTCAGGCGCTCGATGTCATCCTACGAGTCACTCTGTTTATCTAGTCTTTTTAGGCTCTGTTTTGTTCCAAATTGAACATATTAGTATGTTTTCAAGTGTACTGGTGTTTCTTCTTTGGTGTCTAACCTGTTTTTAATTCTATCTGGTGATATTATTGCTTCAGAGTTTATTGTGTTTCTCATTTCTAGAGGTTCCATTCGATTCTTTTTCTATCCTCCATTTCTTCGCTAATTAGTTCCATGCTTCACTTTACATCCCTGAACGTCTAAATCATGTTTTATGATACTTTTTATTGTCCTGCCCGATGATTCCATCATCTCTGCTATTTCTAGGCTTATTTCACTGGACCGATTTTCAGTACGGTTACGGATCAAATTTTCCTATTTTTCGAATGTTAGCTTTTTAAACAAAGAATCACAGCGCTGTGAATTTTATGTTCTTGAGTGCTGGGTTTTGCTGTATTATTTTTTTAAAGAGTTTTGGGCTTTCTTGGCAGCGAGTTCTGTTACCTATAAGTTATTTTGATGTTTTCGGTTCTCGTTTTTTTGGCTCTTTGGGGATGAGTCCAGAATGGTTTATACTTAGAGTTAATTTATCCGCCACAGATTCTTCTGGGCCCTCTACGAGCGTCCTGCTCACTCGGCGAGGTCTCTCCATCGTGGCTGGAGGGGACCCCGAGCTCTGTGGGCTCTGGGTGTCGTTTTGTTCATGTCTCCTTGCCTTCTACATATGGTGGTTGCTGTTAAGCCAGACTCTAGGGACCCCCGTTTCTCTGCACGGCTCATTTCTCTCTGTAACGCTGTCTCACGAGCTCCAGCTACGTTGTCCTCCTGAACACTGGTCTTCGCCATTCCCCTCAGCCGAGTTTCCAAGCTCTTCTTGGGCCTCCTTTCTGGTGCGTCTGCCTGGGTGTCCTCTTGGACAGACGTCTGGCTTGGTGGCCGCCTCACCCCCTCCGTCTTTTTCCCTCTGGGGTCCCTGCCCAAGGCTCAGTCTCTGTAAAGAGCCGTTTCTTTTATTTGTGCTGTTTTTCTGGTTTACTTTTTTTAATGGCAGGAAGGCAGTTCCGTTTCTTAATATTCCCTCGCGACCAGAGGTGGAAAGGGGACTTCGGTTTTTCATTGTTGATCTTTCATACTCCTCTGAAGGCCTGAGCGCTCGTCACACTCGGAGCTCTTGTTGTTAGTGAGAGGCGCCTGCACCAGGCGGGCCAATTAGTGCTGGTCGGGCTTGGGCGTGAGGATTGCAGAGTCCTCATCCGCACCGGCTACCGTTTGTGGGATCGACCAGATTTCATCCTGGGGCCGGGGAAGGGCCCACGTCCCCCCAGAGCGCTGGCTGCCACTCAAGTGCGTGGTCCGAGCCGAGGTTTGACTACGTCACTTGCGATCGCTAGAAAACTGCCTGAGTTCTAAGCCCCTGGACACCGAGAATGAGATGGTTTCCATGGATTTGCGTGAACCCAACCAGAAAGCAGCCCTGACACCATCCTGCGCCCAAAACCCCCTTCTGCGAACCGCACCCTAGCACAGTGTGCAAGTCCTCCCCGGCCTGCGCCCGCCACCTTCCCCAGGCTCCACCCCAGAAAACCTCTCATCCTGGAAAACGCTGCGCTTTCACGCCCACGGAGCCCGTTTCCGTCCTGCTCCCGCCGTAAGGCGTATTGGACACGTTTCTATCAGCTCCTCGTCCCTGCTCATCATGGTCCCCTTTCAGAGTCTCAGCATATTTTAATCTTCCCTCATTAAAATCATGATTCACAAACATTTACTTGGTTCCTACCGGGTGCCCGTAAGCAGGCTAGGCACACTCACATTTGATGGGTCATCGAATTTTCACAAAAGCTCTGAGAAGTCGGTTTTACTCTAGGCATTTAGCCAATAAAGATAAAAGACTCCGAGGCCAAGTGACTTGTCTTATTTAAATAGCTTTGATACTTATCATTTTCTCCCTGATTTATGGTTTCTGGAACACGGTCGCTGGGGAGACAGTCTTTGGCTGCGCGACCTTGAGAAAAGTCCTTAAGTTCGTCGAACTCCAGTCTCTTCTCCTACAAAGCCCAGCTAATTTTACTCATATCGACATGCCGCATGGAGGACAAAGTAGCAATTGTGCGTCAGCATGCTGGCGAACGTCCCCACACGCGTGCGCTGCACCCCGAGCGCTGGCCCCTCACTCCGGCCCTTCCCCGTTACATCGGCTCCTCCAGGATTTGGGGATTGCGTGGTGTCTCAATTACCTGTGTCCTCTGCAAACTCTCGGGCCGGCCTGAAATGTGCTAAGAGCACAGAAAAATCCAGTGGCGTGAATTGCCCAGACAAATCCATTTCAGACAATAAGGAGGCAGTGCTGGGGTCACTCTGAGCCACCCCATGTCCATGCTCTCTCCCCAGGACGCAGAGGTTTAACACAGTGACACGTCAGCTGCCCCTGAGAATGACCTGCTGAGGGCCCCAGACACAGGCGTGGATGAGTGATTCTGGGGACCACAGCAGTGGATTGATTGTAGGGTCGCCATTTCAGGGATGACTCAGTGGAAGATGAGGGTTTAAGTAACTTCCTCAAGGTCACGGAGCCACTGGGCACACGACCAGGTCCGTGTGACTCCAGCCTTGCTCTTTATGGTCAGTTACGCTCCTCTGCTTCACGGGGAGGGACGTGCGGAGGTGGCACCGGGGACATCCGTGCTGCGACCCCTCTGCCGGAGGGGGTGCTGTGAGTCAGGATGCACGCTCACCGCCCATCAGGCACCATTTTTATTTCCATAACGACCAAGGAGACGGGCAGTGCGAGGGCCGTACCCAGCACTTGGACAAGGAGACTGAGGCTCGGAGTGGCCAGGAGGTCCGTCACGGTCGCGCAGGCCGTGTGACCTAGGTCTCGGTGACTCCCAGACTGCGAGAAGCAGCTCAGCTCGAGGGCTCAGCTTCCCGCGTCTTTGCTGTGTGACCTTGAGCAGGTCCCTAGACTTCTCTGTGCTTTTGGTTCCCGTCGGTGCGATGTGGCTGCTGAGAGCTTCTGCTCCGCGAGGTTCTCGGGAAACGCGGACGGGTGCTCGGCGCGTGCGGCTGTCAGCGACCAGCTCGAAGCAGGGACGTCGGAAACGCCGCCTCCGCGGTCACTCCAGCCGCGGCCGTCCGGGCGCTCGGCGGGAAGCGGAGCCCGCGTGCGGGCCGCGACGTCGCGAGAGGTTCGTCTCCGAGCTCCGTTCCCCGGACCCTGCTCTGCTTGCCTGCTGCTCCCCCGGGAACCGGGGCTCGCGGGGGCCGCGGTATTCGGGGGGGGGCCATGCCCCACGCGAGGGCGCGTCCCGCACACCGCGAGACGCATAGTGAGACGCATCGTTTCCATTGCGGTGTGCGGAGGGCGACCGCTCGCTGCGCAGGTTGAACCGCCCGCGTGGATTACCGCGGTGTCGGGAAGCAGGAGGGACACAGCTGAGCCCACGGCCCGCTCGGGCCCCCCAGGCGACCGGCAAGATGTCCCCGACGCTGTGCTCTCCGCGGGGGCTCGGCTGGAAAGGCTCCGTGTCCGCGCTCGCCGAGCTGCTGGCGGAGTTCACTCCCTCACAGTTCCACGACCCCGCTGCTCGCTGGCCCTTGGCTGGAGGCCACCGCGCTTCCTAAAAGTCACCTGTGTTTCTAGACGATGCTGCCGGGTCCTCGCCACCGGCCCTTCCCCGCGCGGCTGCTCACTTCATCCAGCCGGCGAGCGGCTGGCGAGACCGTCTGGTTACCCAGCGTGATCGCAGGAGTGACAGCCCATCGCCTTTGCTGTCTGGCGCCCGTTAGAGGCAAGTCATCTTTCTGCCCACACCCGGGGACGGCAGTCTGCAAGGGCGTGAGCTGCACGATGCGGAGATCCCGGGGCCCCTTCGCCTCTGCCCGCCCTCCCGGGCCACGGGAGCCTGGCCGTGACACGACCGACTGGAAGATGCCCTCAGTCAGAGGGCATCCAGATGGTGCCCGCGCCCTCACCCCCGCCCGTCTGAAGCCTGCGTTTCCTTAACGTCAGCACCTCTCGGGACCCTATCGATCCGCCCTTAACCTGAGTAAGCTCCCTCTCCCAGCAATGCCCGTGCGGGCACTTGCGCCTTCCATCGATCCCTGCCTGGGACCAAGGTCAAGTCTCGGTCCCAGCAGTGGGGTGGAGGGTGAAATGCACATCCCTGCTTTCCGGGGGGGTGGGGGGTGTAAGGACAGGCTAAGTCCAAGTGTAAATGCTCCCGTGCTGCGGGAATTGGGGAGACTTATCGTTGGTGGTGCTCGTGGCTCTGTCCCTCTTAACCACGGCCTCCTTGAAAGGAGGGTCTTGCCATCTCCGGGACATCTCTTAGCCAACTGTGATCATAATTGCGAGCATCTATCCAGCCCTCCCTCTGTGCCAGGTACTGTGAGATGTGCTTTGCATACATAATTGTATCTTAATCTTCACAACAATGACTAAGAGATTTTAATAAATTCCAGGAGACGGAGCAGAGGGGTGCGAGCTGACCTACAAAACAGGAGGAAGCTGGAATCGGGCTGCGGCTACGATTCCGCCCACTGCGGTACTGGGGGGCCCGGGGCCCGGAGGCAGCCAGCGTGGGCGTGCCGGGGGGAGGAGCCAGGCTGAACACGGGGATCACGGGGATCCACGCGTGAAGCACGACCCCCCGCAGGCCCCCGCCCTCCCCGCCCATGGGATCCCAACATGGGCAGAAGCGTCATCCTGCGGACACAACCCGAAGCCATGGGATCAGCCCCTCGGCCAAAGCCAGAGCTGGGAGTACCCCCAAATGAAACCCTTCCCATTCCCACACTAGGGGTCCGAACCCCCTCGCTCTAAAGAGAACCTCGCAGCTGCCACATTTGTCCTTGCTCCTCACACAGGCCACGGTCAGTCATTCCCCGGGGAGCTGAGCAGAAAAGCCAGTCTCCTGCCGGCCGCAGAGAACTGGCTCCGGCCTGCTCGTCTGTGACCGTGTTCCGCGAGCCGACCGCCGGCCTGCGAGGAAAGCCAGCAGCACGACAAAGAATGACGAAGATAAACACACTGACAACACAAACGCCAGAGGAAACAGAGCAAATTAAGTGAAACGGCCTCTAAAAATACTCCAATTAATACGCTCACAGATATTCGAGAGGATAGTACATCCATATTAAAATAAAACAAAAACAAAAAAAACCCAGCACGCTTTTCAAAGGGAACGAACGGTCAGACAAGCAAAATAAGCAGTTAGGTTCTGGAACGTGATGGCACGCCTCGGAAAAACAGCAGAAGATGCGAGAACGGAGCTGGCACATCTCGAAGAACAGAGCGGAAAAGGCGAAGTGACTGGAATTAGAAGCGAATAGATAAAGGACGGAGAAGAGTCTCTCCAGGAGGCCAGCGGCCAGACACAAAGCCAGAGGAGACGGAGGGGAGGGAACAAGCCAATCCACAGGCCAGACAGCCTCGGGGCGGGGAAGGGCAGCTCGCAACCCCGGGAGACCTGCCAGGACCAGGCGGGGCGAACTCCAAACCATTCACGGTTCCCGAGGGATAAAATCGCATAACGCCTAAGATTTAGAAACACCGTGAACGCTTGCCGGGAAGGGAGACAGTCATCCGTAAAGATCCGAAACACAAGCTGACATCTGTCCTGCCGTCGGCAGACGCCCACACGGCGGTGGCCGTGCCCCTGACTTTCGAGGGGGTCCTAGTCGCGAGCCAGGAATCAGACGCGAAGGCAGAATGAAGACACGTTCCCACGCGCAGAGTTCATCTTTCATCTGACTTCTCTCAGAAGATGGCTTGAGGACGCACTCCAGGAAAAAGGAAGGCGTAAACAAAAACTCAGAGAGGGCGGGGCCTCGAGGACCGGAGCCAGCAAGACGAAGCCGGCAGTTTGGAGGCACGAGCAAGGTCGGGGCCCCGGTCACGTGTGCGAGTCGCCGGCTTCGTTCACTTTGGGAAGATCCCGTCTCAATGCGTTTCGGCCATTGCGAGATGGCTCCTTGGTGACCTGTCATCGGCACACGCATCCCGAAGCCATTATTTGTTCTAAAGGGTGTAAACTCTATTGCCGAGGTAGGAAGATAGGAATGTGTATTATAAAGAAGGGGAAGCCTCAGAGCACAGCGTACCGTGAAACGCCATCCCGTGCAGGGTCAGGGCCGACTGACTCTCAGTGGCTGGGCACGTCACAGCCCGGCGCGAGCCGTCCTGTGGGTGAAGGACCCGGCTCCTTCCGGCCGGGGGCCCCTCCCTCCTCTACGTGTCCTCAAGCAGAGGACAGAGGAAGCCTGGCGAAAGGCCGTGACCTCCCCGGGACGGTTTGCTGGGCTGGGACCAGGGAGGCACATGTCACTCCCACTCACATTCCCTGGCCAGAACTTACTCCCTGACCATGCAAGGGAGACTGTGACACGTCGTCCAGCCGTGTCCCCAGGAGGGACAGGAGAAGCTCGCCCGTACACCTGCGTGAGCTTGCGCATCCGCACAAAGCTGCTTTCAGATGCAGCCTCGGGGGTCCGGGTGCGTGTCTGGGGACCCTCCTTCACTGCCGTTGGTTTTTAATCAGTAGGCATTTTTAAAAAGTCAAAATGCAGGTAAAATGATCAGGGAAGCCGGCGGCTTCATGGGGCTCCCTCATCGAGCCGCAGCAGGGCCCTCAGAGACACCGATGCCCCACTCCATGGATGTGGGAGCAAGGCCCTGAAGGCACAGCGACTGTCCCCCCACTTCCCCGCCTGTCCGGGCCCGGGCTGGAAGCCCGCTCCCTCCCCTGCTGTGTCCTGGAGCCCGCAGTGTCGGCCCGGGGTGAGAGAGGGGCCCATAACTTTCGGGGGTTCGAAAACGTGGGCCGGTGCAGGTTTGTATTTGCACGCGGTGCAATCCTCCGGGAACGCTTGTCATGAAGTTCCTGGGTTCGTTCTTCAATCCAAACTTGCCAATTCCGCGGTGTCGCAGGCTGAATTGTGTCCCCTAAAACTCACATGTTGCAGTCCCGACTCCCGGGACCCCCGAAAGAGGCTGCGTTTGGAGAAAAAGCCTTTAATGAGATGATTAAGGTAAAAAAGAGGCCCCGGCAGGAGGCCCGGATCCACCGTGACTGGCGTCCTTACGAGGAGAGGTGACGGGGACGTTGACACGCACAGAGGCTCGACCACGTGAGGCTCAGGGAGGAGGCGGCCGTCCACACACCAAGGAGAGAGGCCTCAGGAGGAGCCGGCCCTGCCCGCACCTGGACCTCGGACGTCTGGCCTCCAGATGTCGTGAGCAAATGATCCCCGCGTGTCCGCTGCCCGGTCCGTGGCTGGTTGCGGCAGCCTCAGCAAAGCAGCGCCTGGGCTTGGAGAAGCGCTCGATCTCAGAAACCTCCGGGCTCGGGGACTTAAAGCCCCCAGGGAGCCAGAGAAAGCGGCGGGAATGCGCATGTCGATGGACAAACGCTCCGGTCCTGCCTGCCGTCCTTAGGGTTGGAATTTTGAAAGCAAAATTCACACGCACGTAGGGGGTTTAACGAATCGGAGCCTCTGCCTTTTGGCTTTTCCAATGGGGGAGAAACATCTAAATCAGAGTTCGACGGGAGGTGCCTGCGCTCTCTGGGCAACGTTACGAAGACGTACACTGACCTCGGGATCCCCGGAGGGTGACCGAGTCGTTGCAAAGCCGTCCGGCCCGCTGTCTGCCCGTTCGGCCGGCCGGCGGGCCCCGCCCGGTTCCTCGCTGTGGGTAGAGCTCACGGTGACGCCGTCACGCCCACCAAGGAAACCGCAAATGGTTAGTGGACGTGACGGCGTCACCATGCAAACGGTGGCTGAAACGCAGCCAAGAGCCAACGACGAGCCGGGGACGCTTCATACAACCTGCGTTTCGACTCAGGGCTTAACGTGCCAACGACCTAAAACGTTATCGTACGTGCACAACGAAAAATGGGCCGCAGAGGACGTTGAACGAGGGGTCAGTGTGTAAGTGCAAGGGTGTCACGGGACACCGGCAGCAAGGACACTTGGACTTGCACCCGACGATCTGCACACGCAGGCACGTCGCCCAGGGCTCGGCGTGGGGGTCAACCTGGCTGGCCGGCCCAGGGGCGGGAGCCACGCGAGTGACCTCGGCGGTCTCAGGGGAAGGCGGTTTGGGCGTGTGCTTACTCGTTTATCCCGCGATCCCACCAGAGGAGCTTCTCCTGCAGAAATGGCCGGGCCGTGTGCCCAATGTGTGTTCGAAGGTGCGCGTTACCGTGACTCCATTCATTCATTCATTCATTCATTCATCACGCGCTCAGAAAATGCAGAGAGCGCTCCCACTGTGCGCCAGGAGCTGTGCTGGGTACAGGATGAGGGGGTACGTCAGAGGCCCCCGCTCTAGGCTCCGAGGCCAGTCGCCTCCACGAGAGCATAGAGTCACTATACAGAGGGAGAGGAGCAGTGGGCGTCAGTCCAGGCCAGAGGGGCCATCAGCAGAGTCGGGGTGGGGGAGTGGGGCGCACCGGCCGGTGAGGCCTCACAGGAGCCGTGTGGGCCGGGAAGCCGGCCTGTGCGTGGGGAGGGGCGGGAGGGAGGCTGCAGTGCGGCGCGGTCAGCTCCGGCGGTCAGCTCTGGCGCCAGGCTTCACGGAGGAGACAGCAGGCGCCCTCCGAGAGGCATGGGGGGTCTCGTTTTCTTCCGGGG
>NW_006436294.1:6509244-6512116 GCF_000325575.1 Pteropus alecto
GCGTGTGCCTGTGTGTGTGCCTGTGCGTGCGTGCCTGTGTGTGTGTCTGTGTGAGCCTGTGTGTGTGTCTGTGTGAGCCTGTGTGTGTGTCTGTGTGAGCCTGTGTGTGTGCCTGTGCGTGCGTGCGTGTGTCTGTGTCTGTGCGTGCGTGCGTGTGTGTGTGCATGTGCCTGTGTGCGCACGTGCCTGTGTGAGCCTGTGTGTGCCCGTGTGTGTGTGCATGTGTGTGTGTGCATGTGCCTGGGTGTGCATGCATGTGTGCACGTGCCTGTGTGAGCTCGTGTGTGTGCCTGTGCATGAGTGTGTGCGCATGTGCCTGTGTGTGCATGCTTGTGCGTGTGTGTGCCTGTGTGAGCCTGTGCATGCATGTGTGTGTGCCTATGTGCGCATGCCTGTGTGTGTGTCTGTGTGAGCTTGTGTGTGTGCCTGTGCGAGCTCGTGTGTCTGCCTGTGTGTGCATGCATCTGTGCCTGTGTGTGCATGCATGTGTGCACGTGCCTGTGTGTGCCTGTGTGAGCGTGTGTGTGTGCCTGTGTGTGTGCCTGTGTGCGTGTACTTGTGTGTGCATGTGTGTGCATGCGTCTGCCTGTGTGTGCATGCATCTGTGCCTGTGTGCATGCATGTGTGCACGTGCTTGTGTGTGTGTGCCTGTGTGCCTGTGTGTGCGTGCGTGTGCAGGTGCCTGTGTTCACATGTGTGCGCGCACAAAGGGCCGTGTTTCAGTGCGTGTGGAGGAGGCAGGGGTGGGGGAGGAGGGCGGTGCCCACGCCGAAGTCGCTGGCGTTTGTCTGTGCTGTGCAATTATGCATAATTTTTCTTTTCATTGTTGTTTCCCGAGTGTTCTGCATTGGACAAATATTGACTTGGTGCTTTAAAAAATGTATTATGAAAAGACAGAAGCGACTCACGAGGCTTCCCGGTCCCCACATCACTGGGTCCAGACGCCTGGTGGTCTGGCCTCCTTGCAGGTGGGCAGGCTTTCCTCCACCTGTCCGCCAGGTGTGCTGGCCCAGAGGGACTTGCCTGGGGAGCCTGCTGGCCTGAGCGCCACCACACGGCACGGCTGTGGGCTCTCATGGTGTGAGGGTGAGCTAGGTCACCCCCATGGGCCCAGAGCGGGTGCAGGTCTAAGACGATGGGATGTTCAGCTGGGGGACAGAAGGCCCACAGCTCCGGCCGGACACTGTGGACGCTCAGGCCAGGGCGGCCCCGGACCCCTGAGCAGGGCTCGGGGGTCGCTGACCCAACAGCAGAGCTGGGGCATCTGGAGGAGGCGGAGGGGGCCCCGCAGCAGGCGGGAGGAGCTCCAGAGTCCTGGAGAGGGAGGTGCATTTGGGGCCAGGGCGAGGGCAGGGGACTGAGTCTCAAGCTCAGGACCCTGATGTCGTGAGGACATGAGATCTCTTTCCATCCCCACCGGCCTCAGGGAGGTGCCAAGGGGACTCGGCCCTGCCCACAGTACTGTCCTCAGGAGTGCGGGGCACCTCGCAGGATGACACAGTAGAGAGGGACCAAGAAGAAGATGTAGCCCCCGGCCCCTGCCCCCCATGGCCATAGGGCTTGCTGGAGAAGCCAGCGAGGAGTAAAGACTGTGATGGGACCTCACCTGGCGGGGGTGGGGGGGCTGGGCCTTGTGGGGTGGGGAGGTGCCACTCTGCTGGAGCTGCAGGTGGGGTGGGGAGGGGAGGGGGAGGGACAGACTGCCCAGCAGGAGATCTAGGCCAGGCTTCCCGCCGAGTGCAAGGTGATGACCCAGGTCAGTTTGGAGGAAGCGAACCCAGGGCAGGTGGACTAGGACACGTCGAAAGGTCTAGACTGGGGGTGTCAGGGACCCCCATACCCGACGCTGTGGAGGGACGGAGGCCAGGGCGGGTAGGCAGGAGGCCGGGGCAGAGGTTGTATGAAGCGGGGGTGGGGACGAGGCCAGGAGGAGCAAACCCGTGTGCCAGGTGCCGAGACCTCCAGGCAGTGCCATGACGGTGACAGGGAGGGCCACGTGCGCCCCCGGGAGGAGCATGGCCAGGACTGCACGTCCCCACGACTTCGTTACCGCATGGGGTCCCAGGGCGGAGCAGAGAGGTCTGGGGGAGGGGCAGAGAGGGAGCACGGCGTGACGCTGAGGGTCCTGGGGAGGAAGGACTGACGTCGCGGGAGGTGACCCATGGGACAATGACAGAAGGCGGGAGCTTCTGTCCGGGCCTGGCCGGGGCTCGGGGGCGGCAGGGTGGGGTCCCAGCAGCCGAGTTGCTGTCCTTCCAGGAGACGGGGCCCTGCCGGTGATGCCCCGGCCGGGTCAGTGTGCAGGAAAAGGGCTTGGGACGGCATCCCCCGAGCATGGCCCATGCCTCGGACACCCCGCAAAATGTCGGAGACGCTCCACGCAGTGGAGTGATGTGAGCAGCTTCCGTTTGGGTCCCTGCGGTGGCCGGCGGGAGGCAGGGCCGGCACAGCGACACCGGCGAGGGGCTGCCGAGGGCTTCGCCAGACGGACAGAGACCGGTGGGCTCCGCGGCTGAGACCCCAGCTGGCCGGCTGACTGCGGACTCGGAGGGCCGGCTGCGGGAGTGGAGCGGGAGGAGCGGACTCGTCCGTGAGGGAGGTAGATTTGCTTCATGGTGGCTGCAGATAAATTTAACGGCAAACGAGACAATAAAACATGTAATTCGCAGATGTACAGCACTGGCTGCCGGTCAAGGGCACCGAGACACTACCGAGATTCGTAGCCAGCCCACGAGGGAGCCAGTCAGGGGGCGGACAGTGCCCTGGACGTGGGGACCGAAGGCCTAGAAGGAGCCGGGCTCTGGCGTCAGACGGAGGGGGTGTCCGTCCCGGCTCCGGCTTGCGATCAAGGGCCGTGTGACTCAGCATTTCG
>NW_006436294.1:6512130-6516304 GCF_000325575.1 Pteropus alecto
ATTAACCGTGCGCACCTCCGAGGGCGGCTGGGAGGATTAGATGGGTGGAGAGGGTTGAGCATCCGGCGCCCTGCCCGGCCCAGGTGCTCTGTCAGTGCTGTCGTATTAACACTGCCGTCCTTGCCACCAGCATCGTCACCATCATGGTCGTGGCCGTCATCGTCCTAGTGTTGTTATTATTTTTCTTTTCCTTTTTTGTTACTGAAGCATAATCGACATGTCACATTGTATTCATTTCGGGCGTGTAACACAATGATTCGATATTTCCCAAAAAGTCTACTTAACATCCGTCACCATACATGGTTACAAAGTTTATTCTTGTGATGAGGACTTTTAAGGTCTACTCTCTTGCAACTTTCGAATATGCGACACAGTGTTACTACCTGTCACCGTGCGATACAGCAGCATGTTATTGTGCTACTGCTGTTGCTGGAGAGGCTGGGAGTCAGGCGGGGTCAGGCGGGGTCGGGTGGGGTCAGACGGGGTTAGGCGAGCCCAGGAGCTTCTAAGGACAGCCGTGCGCGGGGATGGACACATTGCGTTCTGGACCGCAGTGTCCATTCGCTACATGGGGAGGACGGAGCACCGGTGGCTTGTCCAGGGACGTGACGCTTCTGTGTGACATTAGCTGGAAGTCGAAGGGGCCTCACAGCCTCTGCACCATGCCACAGCCCACCCACGACGTGGCCTTGGAGACATATTTCTCTTATTCGCTATTCCCCTATTTCGGCGTAGGCAGAACCAGGAGAATTCACTCGTCCACTTACCGCTTAGCACACTTGGCACCGAGTACGTGGTGCCTGTGACTTAGGCAGGGGCCGGAGGGGAGGGCCCTGCCCTTGAGGACGGGTGCCAGCATTCGTCCCACGTGTGAGGGTGCACGCGGACTGGCAGGGGGCCGCGGGGGAAGGGGTGACCCTTGTCCTGGGGGTGGGGTCGCGGAAGGCTGCACAGCAGAGAGATTCCGAAGACATGACACCTGGGGTTCTGGGTCTGCTGAGCAAGAGAACAAGGAGCCACCTGGGGACCCCTGGAGGAGGCGAGCAGCGCCGACCACCTGCCGGCCAGATCCCGCCCCCGACCCGGTCACGGCCTCCGTGGAGGGTCTGCGCCGAAGTGAGCTAGGAGTGTGGACTCTGAGACACAGCGGCCGCCGCCTCTGGGGACCCGTCTCCCTCCGCTGCCCACAGCCCCGCACCCTCCGGTCCCGGCCGGGCCAGCTCAGCCCCTTCCCGGCCCCGCTCCGAGCTCGGGGCTGCGGCTCTGCCTCTCTGTCGTCCGTGGACCTCTCTCGCCTCTCCAGAGGTGACGGGCCGGCACCCTCCCGTCCCGCCTGCTGCCTCCAGCTCCGTGTCCTGCAGTGTCCACAGACATTCATCAGGCACGTGCTCTTTGCCAGGGACCTGGGCGGGGGCGCTCAAGTTGCTGACTCGTCCACCCTTTTAAATGGCTCTGCGGAGGTAAAACATCCTCCTGTCGGTGAGAAGTTCAGACCCAGAGGGGTTGAGTAGCTGACGATGGCCACACAGCATATGCGGTGGGGACAGCGGGGGTTACGGACCTGGGTCTGCGTCGAGGCGTGGCTCCCCGCCAGGGGACGCAGGCTCACCCTCCAGCAGAGGAGCTCGGTGACACAGGAGCCGTGTCATGCCGAATGGAACCTGTGACCGCGTGTTCCCCGCGTTGGTGCCGGCGAGTCGTGTGCTGGGCGTGAGCACCCCGGAACTGCCGAGACGTGTGGGGGCCGCGAGGCGGGGAGCAGGACCCGGAGCCCCGTGGGGTCATGTCTTTCTCTGCCCCTCGCTGGCCGGGTGACCTTGAGCACATCTCCCCATTCTGCGCCTCCTCGTCCCCAACCTACACAGTCAGCACAGAGCGTGGCCACCCCTCTGCCCCGTGACACCCTTCTCTGTCTGGACCCTCTGCCTATCTTCTTGGCAAAGCAGTGAAGGCCAGATGTCCACGTCCCCAGAGCCCTGATGAGGGAGCTGACGCTCAGACTTCCTGCCTGGCCCCGGCTCTCCCTGGGGTGTCTCCAGGGCTGCAGGGCATGTGCCCTGTCTCCGGGGTCCTCCCCGGCCTCAGGCTGACCCTGTGCTGGCCACCTCCTCCCCATCCACCCCGTGATTAGATGTGCATCTTTGCTTCCTACCAAGGAGCTGTGAATTGGGCCATTATGTGGAGGAAAAAGTGTTTTCGATGATCACCAGGCAGAGGAGTCGTGACGTGGCCGGTGCCGAGTGAAGAATCAATTTGAGCCCGGGAGGTCCCCGCCATCCATCTCCCTTTGCCGGTAATTTGGGCCTCGCAGCCGCTGGAGCATCTCAGCCCCGGATGGGGGGGCCGGGGGGGAGGATGCAGCCTCCGCCCCGTCACGTGGGGGAGGTGTGTGTGGGGGAGGGGAGGAAGAGACACTGGGCTTGCGGCAAGTGCGACCGATCACACACGCCAGGGGTGCCTGAATCAGGAGGTGGGGTGATCACCCACGGTGACCTCCACACAGCCCTCGGCTCACGGGTTTGGTTTGTGGGCACCCCTGCCCCTCTCCAGCCCCCGATCCCTGGCTGTGAAGGAGCGTGGACCCGCCTATTTCTACGGCCGCTGTAGGGTGTAGAGAGCACACAAGAGAATCTGCGGGGGCGGGGGGGACACATTCAGGCTGGCCCTGTTTGTCCCCAGGTGCCCTGAGGTACTCCTGCTGATCACCTTCCACAGGGAGCCCTATGGTGATGGAACCCAGTGTCCTGGCCCCTGTGCGTGGCCACAGGCCGGGGAGGGCTGTGCAGGAGGTGGGCAGGCAGCCCCCGTCCTACCGCCAGGCTGGCCCTGAGCCGGAGCAAACGGGGTTGGGGGGGTGGCTGAGCTGCCGATGCGGACGACCCCACCATCTCTGGGCACAGACACGGATGCTAGTCTCTTGCTGGCCCCGAGCCCCCCTGCCATAGGCACCCTGCATGCTGACACTCAGAGACCCCGGTGCCTGTCACATCTGCCGTCTCCAGCGGGGATGGTCACCGTGCCCAAAGCAGCCCAGGCTCCCACGGGGTGAGGCCGTGACTGTGCCCGCAGCGCACTGGCCACACGCGGCAGGTCGCCAGCACCGCCGAGCTCAGGAGGCTGTGGTCCTCACGTCCCTGTGAGGAGAAATGGCCGCCAGGAAATGAAGGGGACGGGAAGGTAAGTGTCTCAGGCAGCTGCGCACTGGACTCCGGACGTCCCGGCCATCTGATCACGGAGCGGAACGCGAGATGCCGAGGTCTTACATGCCCAGGCACCAGCGTTCCAAGGGCAGCAGCGTCCTGCCCCACGGGGCCGGCGGCTGTGCGGGGTTGCAGAGGCGTGACGTGGACCGCGCCTGGACCGCGGGCACAGGAGTGAGCTCCTCGCGGGAGCCTCAGAGCCTCTCCACGCACGCGGGTCACCCGGTCATAGAGCACGTTCCAGGGGCGCAGTCCCACCCAGCCCTTGAGCTCCGAGCCGCTCGGAGGGAGAAGCGGAAGCTGGCGGTGTGGAGGCCGACGCGGCCCATCGGGCTGCGTGAAGAGCCACGCAAACCAGCGGGCTTCGAACGGCAGGCGACGATCGCCCTGACTCGTGGGTCCAGCCCGCAGGCTCTGCCGGGCGTGGCCGCTGGGCTCTGCTCATCTCCAGGGGCCCCGGGCGGCCCGGCCGGCCCCAGCGGGCTCGGGTCGTGGCTGTGCTTAAAGGCCGCTGGGCTCCACTCATCTCCAGGGGCCCCGGGCGGCCCGGGCAGCCCCAGCGGGCACGAGGTCGCGGCTGCGCTTAACCCACACGTCTCTGGGCAGCTGGGGTCCAAGCTGAGTCCGGCTGGGCAGCCCAGCCCCACCATCCCCGTCTCGCTCCTGGGACCCGCGGGCTAACCCGGGCACGTCCCCCCACGTGCCGGTGGACGTGCGGGACAGCAAGCCACCCCCAGTCCAGGGGTCTCTGACAAGCCCCACTGCGCTCTGCCATTCCCAGTCGTCCTTTGCCCGCTCGCCCGCTCCTGAGCACTGGACGCCTCACACGGGCCCCCCAGCCGACCCCTCTGCTCTGCCTGCAGGGCCGGTCGGGCCCCCTGCCCCATTACACCACCACCCCCCGGTCCGCCTCAGTAACAGCTGGGGGCTTGCCACTGTGAGGGGTGGGGGCGTGGGGGGGAGAGTGACTAATG